>NC_047134.1:22018427-22325927 GCF_009829125.3 Periophthalmus magnuspinnatus
GGCACCAGCCTGCATTCTGTGGCCCTCTAGGGGTAGCTCATTCCTTCTGGGTGGGGGACTGGGATTTTCTCCTTCTGAAAGTGGAGAACTAGGGCACGAGCCTGCCTTCAGTAGCCCAGGAATGGCTCATTCTCCATTGGTGCTGGATCACGGGTTTCTCCCCTGGAGGTGGGGGGCTGGGGCGCCAGGGGTGGCTCATTCTTCCTGGGTGGGGGGCTGGGATGCTCCCCCTCCCCACTGGAGCGTCGGCCCATAATGGGCCATCACCGGCATAAGGAGCCGCAGGGGCTATGCTGCTATGAGTAGGAAGGCCACTGCGGTGAGCATGGAGGCCTACGGCGCCCGGGTGGAGCCACTGCGGGTGCAGATCTTGGTAGTAGTAACAAATATTTAAATGAGAACTTTGAAGGCCAAAGTGGAGAAGGGTTGTGAACAGCAGTTGAACATGGGTCAGTCGGTCCTAAGAGATGAGCGAAAGCTGTACGGAAGGGTGGGGAGCCGTGATCCAGCACCCTGGCCGATCAAAAGGGAGTCGCGATACCCAAATCTGGAGTGACCAGGATGTTCCCCCTTCTTTGTAGGTGTAAGCCTGGGGATCAGCTTGAACTGCTTTAGCCAGGAATGGCCTCCAATGGCACCAGGGGGAGCAGCCTGGCTCCCCATCCAGGAGAAGGAAGCCACCCATCGGCCGCTGAAGGCAGGCTGGGCCCTGGCCTCCAACTGAATCCAGCATCCCATGGAGAACGAGCCAGTCCAACCCAGAAATCCAACTCTGATCCCTTGGCCTCCGCCCACAGGGGGAGGGGAGAACCCCGGCCCCCCCCAGAAGGAAAGAGCCATCCCCGGCCAGGCAGGCTGAGCAAGCACCCAGGAGAGAGCGAGCCACCCCTGGGCAAACCAATCCAAGCTGATCCCCAGGCCCACACCCACAAGGAATGAACTATCTCTGGTGGGCCACTGAATGCAGGGTGGTGCCCCAGCCTTCCACCTCCACGGAGGCATCCTGATCCAGAATGAGCCAATCCTGGCCCAGACACCCCATGCTGGCCCTCCAGCTCAGGCGCAGGGTGAGCACCCCCCACCCCCGGGGGGCTGAAGGCAGGCTGGCGCCCCAGCCCCCCACCTCCAGGGGAGAAAGCCGTGATCCAGCACCAATGGAGAACGAGCCAATCCTGGACCAGGCAATACATGCATTTCCCCCGGCCCCTTGCCCCCCGGGGGAGGGGGGGAACCTCGGTCCCCCACCCAGAAGGAAAAGGGCCACCTCCGGGGTCACCGAGGGCAGGCTGGCGCCCCGGCCCCCCACCCCCCAGGGGGGACAGCTTCAATCCAGCACCCATGGAGAATGAGCAAATCCCGGCCCAGACAATCCATGCTAGCCCCCAAGGCCACCCACCCCCGGGATTCCCCCCCTCCCCCTGGGGGCGAGAGGCCGGGGGACCATCATGTATTGTCTGGGCCGGGATTGGCTCGTTCTCCTTGGGTGCTGGATCGGGATGCCCCTCCTGGAGGTGGAGGGCTGGAGCATCAGCCTGCATTCATTGGCCCAGTGATGGCTCATTCTTTCTGGGTGGGGGAACGGGATGTTCCCCCTTCATTGTGGGTGTGGAGCCTGGGTATCAGCTTGGTTTGCCGACGGGGTGGCTTGCTCTCCCTGGGTGCTTGCTCAGCCTGCCTGGGACAGGGATGGCTCTTTCGTTCTGGGTGGGGGGCCAGGATTCTCCCCTCCCCTGTGGGCGGAGGCCAAGGGATCAGAGTGGATTTTCTGGGTTGGGACTGGCTCGTTCTCATGGATGCTGGATCAGTTGGAGGCCAGGGCCCCAGCCTGCCCTCAGCGGCCGATGGGTGGCTTCCTTCTCCTGGATGGGGAGCCAGGCTGCTCCCCCCTAGGTGCCATTGGAGCCATTCCTGGCTAAAGCAGTTCAAGCTTGATCCCCAGGCTCTACACCTACAAAGAAGGGGGAAATCCTGGTCACTCCAGATTTGGGTATCCCGACTCCCTTTCGATCGGCCAGGGACGACGTAGGTCATCTCCCCACCCTTCCGTACAGCCTTCGCACATCTCTTAGGACCGACTTACCCATGTTCAACTGCTGTTCACAACCCTTCTCCACTTTGGCCTTCAAAGTTCTCATTTAAATATTTGCTACTACTACCAAGATCTGCACCCGCAGTGGCTCCACCCGGGTGCCGTAGGCCTCCATGCTCACCGCATTGGCCTTCCTACTCATAGCAGCATAGCCCTTGCGGTCCTTATGCCGGTGATGGCCCATTATGGGCCGACACTCCAGCCCCCCAGCCCCCCACCTCAGGGGAGAAACCCGTGATCCCGCACCAATGGAGAATGAGCCAATCCTGGCCCAGACAATACATGCTGTTCCCCCGGATCCTCGTCCCGGGGGGGGGGGGGACCATGGCCCCCCCCCCCAGAAAGAATGAGCTACCCCGGGCCACTGAATGCAGGCAGCGCACCAGCCCTCCACCTCCAGGGGGGCATCCCGATCCAGCACCCATGGAGAACGAGCCATTTCTGGGGTCTGATGTGCGTCAGCATTGGGTGCCGTAACCCAGCATTCCGTTCATCCCACAGCACCAGTTCTGCTTACCAAAATGTGACCCATGACATTGGCATGGGTCACTTCCATGCCAGCTCTAAGCCAGCCAGCAAGACTTCATTACCCATTTAAAGTTTTGAGAATAGGTGAGATTGTTTCGACCATAAGACCTCTAATCATTCGCTTCAACCAGATAAAACTGTGAGACATTGAGCGCCACCGGTTCTGAGGGAGTTCTTTTCTTTTTTCTGTTCTTTTTGGTGACCAGGTCCACAAGCCCTAGACCCCCACTGTCGTAGCCCCCCACGATGGTGTCGTGGGGCCACCAGCGCTCTCTCCCTCTTCCAGATGAAGCGTGCTGAGGGCTCCCTCCGAGGCCCCCAGGTTGACGGAGAGGAGAGCGCGTGCCATGGCGCACAGGAGGGAGATGTTGCCTGAGGTTCATTTTGACTTTTTGTGTTTACTCTTCTGCATATCCGTGTCCCCCAGGCGTTTTTTTAACCTCAGGCGTGCTGAAATTCGATCAGCTCAGAGTCGTCAGCGGCTGATTGAAGGCTGGCAGTGTTGGGGGTAGGGGCTGGTGTGAGAGAGAGAGCCGGCTTGCGGGGGCTGCGCGCAGGCATAGCGCGCGCACGCTGCCTTCCGCTCTTGCCCCGCTCAGCTCTACTGCCCTGTGACAGAGAGCGCGCTCTCGTGGGCAGCTCGCCCCACTGTCTTCCCAGCATGATGCTTTCTAGCCTAGGAATGCGGCCCGCTGCCGGGGCCGCTTCCCCCGCCTCGGAGGTGGAACACGAGGCCAGTTTCATGCTCGTCCTCCTCACCGGTTCGACTGCTGCCGCCCCGGGCATTAGGAGTGGGGCCGCACGCGACCTCCTCCCCAGATCGAGGGTGCGGCGTGAGTCAGCTTCTCACCCGCCCCTACCACTGGCGCCCCCCGCTCGCCAGCTGGGTGTCTGTCTCCGCTGACGGACCCTGAGCCTCCTCCTCTCCCCCCCAGTCAAGCAGAGCGCGGGAGAGAGCCCCGCCGGGGGCTCTTCCCCGCTCTCCGCGGGTGCCGGGGTGGTCTCCTCTCCCTTCCTCATCAAGATGGGAACCAAGAGATGATGAACGATGCCTGGGCAGGGCGAAGCCAGAGGCAAACCTCTGGTGGAGGCCTGCAGCGGGCTTCCTGACGTGCCAAATCGGCTGTCCAACCTGGGTATAGGGGCCAAACACTACTCAAACACCTAGTAGCTGGTTCCTTCTGAAGTCTCCCTCAGTACCACTGGTGCTCAATGTCTCGCAGTTTTATATGGTAAAGTGAATGATTAGGCTTCTTGGGGCCGAAACAATCAAACAAGTAAGAAACTTGACTTGCTGGCTTGGAGCTTGGCGTGGAATGCAAGCCCCCTACTGGGCCACTTTTGGTAAGCAGAACGGGCACTGCGGGATGAACCGAATGCCGGATTAGGGCGCCCAATTGTCAACGCTCATCAGACCCCAGAAATGGCTCGTTCTCCATGGTTGCGGGATCAGGATGCCCCCCGGAGGTGGAGGGCTGAGGCGCCAGCCTGCGTTCAGTGGCCCAGGGGTGGCTCATTCTTTCTGGGTGGGGGACTAGGTTGTTTCCCCTTCCTTGTGGGTGTGGATGTTTCTCCCCCTCCCCCTGAGAGCGAAGGGCCGGAGGGCCAGCATGGTGTGTCTGGGCCGGGATTGGCTCATTCTCCATGAGTGCTGGATTGGGATGCCCCCCTGGAGGTGGAGGGCTGGGGCACCAGCCTGCATTCTGTGGCCCTCTAGGGGTAGCTAATTCTTCTGGGTGGGGGACTGGGATTTTCTCCTTCTGAAAGTGGAGAACTAGGGCACGAGCCTGCCTTCAGTTAGCCCAGGAATGGCTCATTCTCCAATTGGTGCTGGATCAACGGGTTTCTCCCACTGGAGGTGGGGGGCTGGGGCGCCAGGGGTGGCTCATTCTTCCTGGGTGGGGGCTGGGATGCTCCCCCTCCCCACTGGAGCGTCGGCCCATAATGGGTCCATCACCGGCATAAGGCGCCGCAGGGGCTATGCTGCTATGAGTAGGAAGGCCACTGCGGTGAGCATGGAGGCCTACGGCGCCCGGGTGGAGCCACTGCGGGTGCAGATCTTGGTAGTAGTAACAAATATTTAAATGAGAACTTTGAAGGCCAAAGTGGAGAAGGGTTGTGAACAGCAGTTGAACATGGGTCAGTCGGTCCTAAGAGATGGGCGAAAGCTGTACGGAAGGGTGGGGAGATGGACCTACGTCGCCCCTGCCGATCAAAAGGGAGTCGGGATACCCAAATCTGGAGTGACCAGGATGTTCCCCCTTCGTTGTAGGTGTAAAGCCTGGGGATCAGCTTGAACTGCTTTAGCCAGGAATGGCTCCAATGGCACCAGGGGGAGCAGCCTGGCTCCCCATCCAGGAGATAGGAAGCCACCCATCGGCCGCTGAAGGCAAGGCTGGGGCCCTGGCCTCCAACTGATCCAGCATCCATGGAGAACGAGCCAGTCCCAACCCAGAAAATCAACTCTGATCCCTTGGCCTCCGCCCACAGGGGGAGGGGAGAACCCCGGCCCCCCGCCCAGAAGGAAAGAGCCATCCCCGGCCAGGCAGGCTGAGCAAGCACCCAGGGAGAGCGAGCCACCCCTGGGCAAACCAATCCAAGCTGATCCCCAGGCCCACACCCACAAGGAATGAACTATCTCTGGTGGGCCACTGAATGCAGGGTGGTGCCCCAGCCTTCCACCTCCACGGAGGCATCCTGATCCAGAATGAGCCAATCCTGGCCCAGACACCCCATGCTGGCCCTCCAGCTCAGGCGCAGGGTGAGCACCCCCCACCCCCGGGGGGCTGAAGGCAGGCTGGCGCCCCAGCCCCCCACCTCCAGGGGAGAAAGCCGTGATCCAGCACCAATGGAGAACGAGCCAATCCTGGACCAGGCAATACATGCATTTCCCCCGGCCCCTTGCCCCCAGGGGGAGGGGGGGAACCTCGGTCCCCCACCCAGAAGGAAAAGGGCCACCTCCGGGGCACCGAGGGCAGGCTGGCACCCCGGCCCCCCACCCCCAGGGGGGACAGCTTCAATCCAGCACCCATGGAGAATGAGCAAATCCCGGCCCAGACAATCCATGCTAGCCCCCAAGGCCACCCACCCCCCGGGATTCCCCCCCTCCCCCCTGGGGGCGAGAGGCCGGGGGACCAGCATGTATTGTCTGGGCCAGGATTGGCTCGTTCTCCTTGGGTGCTGGATCGGGATGCCCCTCCTGGAGGTGGAGGGCTGGGGCATCAGCCTGCATTCATTGGCCCAGTGATGGCTCATTCTTTCTGGGTGGGGGAACGGGATGTTCCCCCTTCATTGTGGGTGTGGAGCCTGGGTATCAGCTTGGTTTGCCGAGGGGTGGCTTGCTCTCCCTGGGTGCTTACTCAGCCTGCCTGGACAGGGATGGCTCTTTCGTTCTGGGTGGGGGGCCAGGATTCTCCCCTCCCCCTGTGGGCGGAGGCCAAGGGATCAGAGTGGATTTTCTGGGTTGGGACTGGCTCGTTCTCCATGGATGCCGGATCAGTTGGAGGCCAGGGCCCCAGCCTGCCCTCAGCGGCCGATGGGTGGCTTCCTTCTCCTGGATGGGGAGCCAGGCGGCTCCCCCTGGTGCCATTGGAGCCATTCCTGGCTAAAGCAGTTCAAGCTGATCCCCAGGCTCTACACCTACAAAGAAGGGGGAATATCCTGGTCACTCCAGATTTGGGTATCCCGACTCCCTTTCGATCGGCCAGGGGCGACGTAGGTCATCTCCCCACCCTTCCGTACAGCTTTCGCCCATCTCTTAGGACCCACTTACCCATGTTCAACTGCTGTTCACAACCCTTCTCCACTTTGGCCTTCAAAGTTCTCATTTAAATATTTGCTACTACTACCAAGATCTGCACCCGCAGTGGCTCCACCCGGGTGCCGTAGGCCTCCATGCTCACCGCAGTGGCCTTCCTACTCATAGCAGCATAGCCCTTGCGGTTCCTTATGCCGGTGATGGCCCATTATGGGCCGACACTCCAGCCCCCCAGCCCCCCACCTCCAGGGGAGAAACCCGTGATCCAGCACCAATGGAGAATGAGCCAATCCTGGCCCAGACAATACATGCTGTTCCCCCGGATCCTCGTCCCTGGGGGGGGGGGGGACCACGGCCCCCCACCCAGAAAGAATGAGCTACCCCTGGGCCACTGAATGCAGGCCAGCGCACCAGCCCTCCACCTCCAGGGGGGCATCCCGATCCAGCACCCATGGAGAACGAGACATTTCTGGGGTCTGATGAGCGTCAGCATTGGGTGCCGTAACCCAGCATTCCGTTCATCCCACAGCACCAGTTCTGTTTACCAAAAGTGACCCATGACATTGGCATGGGTCACTTCCATGCCCAGCTCTAAGCCAGCCAGCAAGACTTCTTACCCATTTAAAGTTTGAGAATAGGTTGAGATTGTTTCGACCATAAGACCTCTAATCATTCGCTTCACCAGATAAAACTGTGAGACATTGAGCGCCACCGGTTCTGAGGGAGTTCTTTTCTTTTCTGTTCTTTTTGGTGACCAGGTCCACAAGCCCTAGACCCCCACTGTCGTAGCCCCCCACGATGGTGTCGTGGGCCACCAGCGCTCTCTCCCTCTTCCAGATGAAGCGGCTGAGGGCTTCTCCGAGGCCCCCAGTGTTGACGGAGAGGAGAGGCGTGCCATGGCGCACAGGAGGGAGATGTTGCCTGAGGTTCATTTTGACTTTTTGTGTTTACTCTTCTGCATATCCGTGTCCCCCAGGCGTTTTTTAACCTCAGGCGTGCTGAATTCGATCAGCTCAGAGTCGTCAGCGGTCTGATTGAAGGCGGCAGTGTTGGGGGTAGGGGCTGGTGTGAGAGAGAGAGCCGGCTTGCGGGGGCTGCGCGCAGGCATAGTGCGCGCACGCTGCCTCCGCTCTGCCCCGCTCAGCTCTACTGCCCTGTGACAGAGAGCGCGCTCTCGTTGGCAGCTCGCCCCACTGTCTTCCCCACATGATGCTTTCTAGCCTAGGAATGCGGCCCGCTGCCGGGGCCGCTTCCCCCGCCTCGGAGGTGGAACACGAGGCCAGTCTCATGCTCGTCCTCCTCACCGGTTCGACTGCTGCCGCCCGGGCATTAGGAGTGGGGCCGCACACGACCTCCTCCCCCAGATCGAGGGTGCGGCGTGAGTCAGCTTTCTCACCCGCCCCTACCACTGGCGCCCCCCGCTCGCCAGCTGGGTGTCTGTCTCCGCTGACGGACCCTGAGCCTCCTCCTCTCCCACCCCAGTCAAGCAGAGCGCGGGAGAGAGCCCCGCCGGGGGCTCTTCCCCGCTCTCCGCGGGTGCCGGGGTGGTCTCCTCTCCCTTCCTCATCAAGATGGGAACCAAGAGATGATGAACTATGCCTGGGCAGGGCGAAGCCAGAGGAAACTCTGGTGGAGGCCTGCAGCGGTCCTGACGTGCAAATCGGCTGTCCGACCTGGGTATAGGGGCCAAACACTAATCAAACCACCTAGTAGCTGGTTCCTTCTGAAGTCTCCCTCAGTACCACTGGTGCTCAATGTCTCGCAGTTTTATCTGGTAAAGTGAATGATTAGGCTTCTTCGGGCCGAAACAATCAAACAAGTAAGAAACTTGACTTGCTGGCTTGGAGCTTGGCGTGGAATGCAAGCCCCCTACTGGGCCACTTTTGGTAAGCAGAACGGGCACTGCGGGATGAACCGAATGCCGGATTAGGGCGCCCAATGTCAACGCTCATCAGACCCCAGAAATGGCTCGTTCTCCATGGTTGCGGGATCAGGATGCCCCCCGGAGGTGGAGGGCTGGGGCACCAGCCTGCGTTCAGTGGCCCTCTAGGGGTAGCTCATTCCTTCTGGGTGGGGGACTGGGATTTTCTCCTTCTGAAAGTGGAGAACTAGGGCACGAGCCTGCCTTCAGTAGCCCAGGAATGGCTCATTCTCCATTGGTGCTGGATCACGGGTTTCTCCCCTGGAGGTGGGGGGCTGGGGCGCCAGGGGTGGCTCATTCTTCCTGGGTGGGGGGCTGGGATGCTCCCCCTCCCCACTGGAGCGTCGGCCCATAATGGGCCATCACTGGCATAAGGAGCCGCAGAGGCTATGCTGCTATGAGTAGGAAGGCCACTGCGGTGAGCATGGAGGCCTACGGCGCCCGGGTGGAGCCACTGCGGGTGCAGATCTTGGTAGTAGTAACAAATATTTAAATGAGAACTTTGAAGGCCAAAGTGGAGAAGGGTTGTGAACAGCAGTTGAACATGGGTCAGTCGGTCCTAAGAGATGGGCGAAAGCTGTACGGAAGGGTGGGGAGATGACCTACGTCGCCCCTGGCCGATCAAAAGGGAGTCGGGATACCCAAATCTGGAGTGACCAGGATGTTCCCCCTTCTTTGTAGGTGTAAAGCCTGGGGATCAGCTTGAACTGCTTTAGCCAGGAATGGCTCCAATGGCACCAGGGGGAGCAGCCTGGCTCCCCATCCAGGAGAAGGAAGCCACCCATCGGCCGCTGAAGGCAGGCTGGGGCCCTGGCCTCCAACTGATCCAGCATCCATGGAGAACGAGCCAGTCCCAACCCAGAAAATCAACTCTGATCCCTTGGCCTCCGCCCACAGGGGGAGGGGAGAACCCCGGCCCCCCGCCCAGAAGGAAAGAGCCATCCCCGGCCAGGCAGGCTGAGCAAGCACCCAGGGAGAGCGAGCCACCCCTGGGCAAACCAATCCAAGCTGATCCCCAGGCCCACACCCACAAGGAATGAACTATCTCTGGTGGGCCACTGAATGCAGGGTGGTGCCCCAGCCTTCCACCTCCACGGAGGCATCCTGATCCAGAATGAGCCAATCCTGGCCCAGACACCCCATGCTGGCCCTCCAGCTCAGGCGCAGGGTGAGCACCCCCCACCCCCGGGGGGCTGAAGGCAGGCTGGCGCCCCAGCCCCCCACCTCCAGGGGAGAAAGCCGTGATCCAGCACCAATGGAGAACGAGCCAATCCTGGACCAGGCAATACATGCATTTCCCCCGGCCCCTTGCCCCCAGGGGGAGGGGGGGAACCTTGGTCCCCCACCCAGAAGGAAAAGGGCCACCTCCGGGGCACCGAGGGCAAGCTGGCGCCCCGGCCCCCCACCCCCAGGGGGGACAGCTTCAATCCAGCACCCATGGAGAATGAGCAAATCCCGGCCCAGACAATCCATGCTAGCCCCCAAGGCCACCCACCCCCCGGGATTCCCCCCCTCCCCCTGGGGGCGAGAGGCCGGGGGACCAGCATGTATTGTCTGGGCCAGGATTGGCTCGTTCTCCTTGGGTGCTGGATCGGGATGCCCCTCCTGGAGGTGGAGGGCTGGGGCATCAGCCTGCATTCATTGGCCCAGTGATGGCTCATTCTTTCTGGGTGGGGGAACGGGATGTTCCCCCTTCATTGTGGGTGTGGAGCCTGGGTATCAGCTTGGTTTGCCGAGGGGTGGCTTGCTCTCCCTGGGTGCTTACTCAGCCTGCCTGGACAGGGATGGCTCTTTCGTTCTGGGTGGGGGGCCAGGATTCTCCCCTCACCCTGTGGGCGGAGGCCAAGGGATCAGAGTGGATTTTCTGGGTTGGGACTGGCTTGTTCTCCATGGATGCCGGATTAGTTGGAGGCCAGGGCCCCAGCCTGCCCTCAGCGGCCGATGGGTGGCTTCCTTCTCCTGGATGGGGAGCCAGGCGGCTCCCCCTGGTGCCATTGGAGCCATTCCTGGCTAAAGCAGTTCAAGCTGATCCCCAGGCTCTACACCTACAAAGAAGGGGGAATATCATGGTCACTCCAGATTTGGGTATCCCGACTCCCTTTCGATCGGCCAGGGGCGACGTAGGTCATCTCCCCACCCTTCCGTACAGCTTTCGCCCATCTCTTAGGACCCACTTACCCATGTTCAACTGCTGTTCACAACCCTTCTCCACTTTGGCCTTCAAAGTTCTCATTTAAATATTTGCTACTACTACCAAGATCTGCACCCGCAGTGGCTCCACCCGGGTGCCGTAGGCCTCCATGCTCACCGCAGTGGCCTTCCTACTCATAGCAGCATAGCCCTTGCGGTTCCTTATGCCGGTGATGGCCCATTATGGGCCGACACTCCAGCCCCCCACCTCCAGGGGAGAAACCCGTGATCCAGCACCAATGGAGAATGAGCCAATCCTGGCCCAGACAATACATGCTGTTCCCCCGGATCCTCGTCCCTGGGGGGGGGGGGGGGGGGACCACGGCCCCCCACCCAGAAAGAATGAGCTACCCCTGGGCCACTGAATGCAGGCCAGCGCACCAGCCCTCCACCTCCAGGGGGGCATCCCGATCCAGCACCCATGGAGAACGAGACATTTCTGGGGTCTGATGAGCGTCAGCATTGGGTGCCGTAACCCAGCATTCCGTTCATCCCACAGCACCAGTTCTGCTTACCAAAAGTGACCCATGACATTGGCATGGGTCACTTCCATGCCCAGCTCTAAGCCAGCCAGCAAGACTTCTTACCCATTTAAAGTTTGAGAATAGGTTGAGATTGTTTCGACCATAAGACCTCTAATCATTTGCTTCACCAGATAAAACTGTGAGACATTGAGCGCCACCGGTTCTGAGGGAGTTCTTTTCTTTTCTGTTCTTTTTGGTGACCAGGTCCATAAGCCCTAGACCCCCACTGTCGTAGCCCTCCACGATGGTGTCGTGGGCCACCAGTGCTCTCTCCCTCTTCCAGATGAAGCGGCTGAGGGCTCCTCCGAGGCCCCCAGTGTTGACGGAGAGGAGAGGCGTGCCATGGCGCACAGGAGGGAGATGTTGCCTGAGATTCATTTTGACTTTTTGTGTTTACTCTTCTACATATCCGTGTCCCCCAGGCGTTTTTTAACCTCAGGCGTGCTGAATTCGATCAGCTCAGAGTCGTCAGCGGTCTGATTGAAGGCGGCAGTGTTGGGGGTAGGGGCTGGTGTGAGAGAGAGAGCTGGCTTGCGGGGGCTGCGCGCAGGCATAGCGCGCGCACGCTGCCTCCGCTCTGCCCCGCTCAGCTCTACTGCCCTGTGACAGAGAGCGCGCTCTCGTTGGCAGCTCGCCCCACTGTCTTCCCCTCATGATGCTTTCTAGCCTAGGAATGCGGCCCGCTGCCGGGGCCGCTTCCCCCGCCTCGGAGGTGGAACACGAGGCCAGTCTCATGCTCGTCCTCCTCACCGGTTCGACTGCTGCCGCCCGGGCATTAGGAGTGGGGCCGCACACGACCTCCTCCCCCAGATCGAGGGTGCGGCGTGAGTCAGCTTTCTCACCCGCCCCTACCACTGGCGCCCCCCGCTCGCCAGCTGGGTGTCTGTCTCCGCTGACGGACCCTGAGCCTCCTCCTCTCCCACCCCAGTCAAGCAGAGCGCGGGAGAGAGCCCCGCCGGGGTCTCTTCCCCGCTCTCTGCGGGTGCCGGGGTGGTCTCCTCTCCCTTCCTCATCAAGATGGGAACCAAGAGATGATGGACTATGCCTGGGCAATGCGAATCCAGAGGAAACTCTGGTGGAGGCCTGCAGCAGTCCTGACGTGCAAATCGGCTGTCCGACCTGGGTATAGGGGCCAAAGACTAATCAAACCACCTAGTAGCTGGTTCCTTCTGAAGTTTCCCTCAGTACCACTGGTGCTCAATGTCTCGCAGTTTTATCTGGTAAAGTGAATGATTAGGCTTCTTGGGGCCGAAACAATCAAACAAGTAAGAAACTTGACTTGCTGGCTTGGAGCTTGGCGTGGAATGCAAGCCCCCTACTGGGCCACTTTTGGTAAGCAGAACGGGCACTGCAGGATGAACCGAATGCCGGATTAGGGCGCCCAATGTCAACGCTCATCAGACCCCAGAAATGGCTCGTTCTCCATGGTTGCGGGATCAGGATGCCCCCCGGAGGTGGAGGGCTGAGGCGCCAGCCTGCGTTCAGTGGCCCAGGGGTGGCTCATTCTTTCTGGGTGGGGGGGCCGAGGTTCCCCCCCTCCCCCTGAGGAAGAGGGGCCGGGGGAACAGCATGTATTGTCTGGGCCAGGATTGGCTCGTTCTCCATTGGTGCTGGATCCCGGGTTTCTCCCCTGGAGGTGGGGGGCTGGGGCGCCAGGGGTGGCTCATTCTTCCTGGGTGGGGGGCTGGGATGCTCCCCCTCCCCACTGGAGCGTCGGCCCATAATCGGCCATCACCGGCATAAGGAGCCGCAGGGGCTATTCTGCTATGAGTAGGAAGGCCACTGCAGTGAGCATGGAGGCCTACGGCGCCCGGGTGGAGCCACTGCGGGTGCAGATCTTGGTAGTAGTAACAAATATTTAAATGAGAACTTTGAAGGCCAAAGTGGAGAAGGGTTGTGAACAGCCGTTGAACATGGGTCAGTCGGTCCTAAGAGATGTGCGAAAGCTGTACGGAAGGGTGGGGAGATGACCTACGTCGCCCCTGGCCGATCAAAAGGGAGTCGGGATACCCAAATCTGGAGTGACCAGGATGTTCCTCCTTCTTTGTAGGTGTAGAGCCTGGGGATCAGCTTCAACTACTTTAGCCAGGAATGGCTCCAATGGCACCAGGGGGAGCAGCCTGGCTCCCCATCCAGGAGACGGAAGCCACCCATCGGCCACCGAAGGCAGGCTGGCGCCCTGGCCCCCCACCCCCAGGGGGACCGCCTCGATCCAGCACCCATGGAGAACGAGCCATTCCCAGCCCAGATAATCCACTCTGATCCCTCGGCCCCTGCCCCCAGGGGGAGGGGGAGAACCCCGGCCCCCCACCCAGAAGGAAAGAGCCATCCCCGGCCAGGCAGGAGGAGCAAGCACCCAGGGAGAGCGAGCCACCCCTGGGCAAACCAATCCAAGCTGATCCCCAGGCCCACACCCACAAGGAACGAATTATCTCTGGTGGGCCACGGAATGCAGGCTGGTGCCCCAGCCTTCCACCTCCACAGAGGCATCCTGATCCAGCACCAATGGAGAATGAGCCAATCCTGGCCCAGACAATACATGCTGGCCCTCCAGCCCAGGCGCAGGGGGAGCATCCCGACCCCTCACCCAAGAAGAATGAGCCACCTCCGGGCCGTTGAAGGCAGGCTGGCACCCCAGCCCCCCACCTCCAGGGGAGAAAGCCGTGATCCAGCACCCATGGAGAACGAGCCAATCCTGGCCCAGACAATACATGCTGTTCCCCCGGCCCCTCGTCCCCGGGGGGGGGGGACCTCCGGCCCCCCACCCAGAAGGAAAGGGCCACCTCCGGGGCACCAAGGGCAGGCTGGCGCCCGGCCTCCTCACCCCCAGGGGGGACCGCCTCGATCCAGCACCCATGGAGAATGAGCAAATCCCGGCCCAGATAATCCATGCTAGCCCCCAGGCCACCCACCCCCAGAGGGAGGGGGAGAAACCTGCCCCCCTCCCCAAGAAAGAAAAAGCCACCCCTGGCGAGGCAGGCCGATCAAGCACCCAGGGAGAGCGAGCCACCTTCAGCCAAACCAATTCAAGCTGATCCCCAGGCTCCACAACCACAAGGAAGGGGAAACATCTTGGTCCTCCACCCAGAAAGAATGAACCACCCCTTGGCCACTGAATGCAGACCAGCGCCCCAGCCCACCACCTTCAGGGGCGACATCCTGATCCAGCACCTATGGAGAATGAGCCAATCCTGACCCAGACAGGGCCGGGGGTCCATGCTGGACCCCCGGCCCTCCGCCCCCAGGGGGAGGGGGAGAATCCCGGCCCCCCACCCAGAAAGAAAGAGCCATCCCCGTCCAGGCAGGCTGAGCAAGCACCCAGGGAGAGCAAGCCACCTCTCGGCAAACCAACCCAAGCCGATCCCCAGGCTCCACACCCACAATGAACGGGGAACATCCCGTTCCCCCACCCAGAAATAATAAGCCATCACTGGGCCAATGAATGCAGGCTGATGCCCCAGCCCTCCACCTCCAGGAGGAGCATCCCGATCCAGCACCCAGGAAGAACGAGTCATCATCAGGCCCTGAAGGTAGGTTGGTGCCCTGACCTAGAACCCAGGCAGAGCATGCCAGGCAGAGCACGCCAGTATCAAGCGAGACAATAGCTCGGGAGTGGCGCCAAAGACAGGCTAGGGCCCCGGATCCCCCCTGGCCCTCCCACCACCAACCCCAGGGCCCCATCCAAACCTCACCCCCATCACATTCTCACACTATGACCCTGGTACCCCACCAGACACATTCCCGAGCGAACCGCCCCAGTGCAAGCCAATTCATGTTGGCCCTATGGCCAGAATGCCTCTCCCACCGGAGACAAAGAACCAGGGGACCAGTACAAACCGAGCCAGGATTGGCCCACCCCCCATGGGCTATGGATCGGGACAGCCCTCCCCGGAGGCAGAGAACAAGGGCACCAGCCCACCCCCCAGCAGCACACGGACATACATGAAAACAACCTTAACCTATGTAACTTCTTTTTTTTTTTTTTACACACTACTTACATGCTACTTTATAAAGAATAAAGAATACATCACCCTTAACTGGGATGTGGTCTTTGACTCCCAGCTCCTCTCCTGTTCCTTCAAAGAAACACAGAGAGAAAGTTGTTAAGAAATAATTGTATAAAATAATTGTGTTTTTCAGATGGAATTGGCCTCTGTGGTTCACTTACCTTTTCCAGTCCTTCCAGTCCAGCTCACGCTCCTGCACCACCCAGTCCGGTTTAGGTCCAGGGAACAGGGGGACAGGCTCCGCCTGTGGGGCAGGAGGGGTAGGGTTAGAACTTGGGGCATTAGGGCAAGTGCGCTCAGCAGAAAAGTGCCACATAGAGGACCAGCACTTCTTCAACAATTAAATTTGTATAATAACAAAAATAAATAAATAAATAATAATAATATTAATAATAATAATAATAATAATAATACATCGATACAAACACATATACATATCTGCATACATACATATACACACATACAACTATACATACATTCACATTCATATATACACGTTTAATCAAACAATACACTGCAGCTTCTTAGTGGAATCTTCCTTTGACCCATAGTCTCCGAAAATCAGACGCCCATTTCAAAATTAACTGTGATCAAACTGTAAAACAGGCCTGCATGTTGAGGGCCGCATTTGGCCCCCGGGCCTTGAGTTTGACATAAGTGAGAGGTTACATTTCTTGGGCATAACAGTGTTTGGAAGCCTAAAAGTACATGTTTGATGACTTTTCTCCTTGTATATATTGGCTCAGTGCCCTGTTACCTGGTGTCATGCTTTTGTTAGAACTTGTGTAAAACATTTTATTAAGGACACATTTCATTAAGCAAAACTTACCGTAAACATGATATAGACTTTGATAAAAGTTGTTGTCTTAAGTAGTGTAAATGCGCGCGTTCCTTTTTTTAATAAGCTACTCTCCGCCTTTTACATTGTGCTCAGCACATTTTGTCTTAAGTAGTGGTTGTTTTTTTGAGTAATAAGGTCATAGGTAATAAATTAATCCCATAGGGACTAACATTAACAGGGAAACAGTCAAACCTCGTCTCTGGTCCTCAGAGAAGTCTTGTCTAAGAAAAGTCTTGAAGTCCTCAGAGAGGTCTCATTGTCCGAGTCAGGGGGTGGTCAGTACAAGTCTGGGTGAAAATGTCCTGAAGTTTGGTCTCCTTTCTCAAGAAATCCTCGAATGAAGCGCACAAATGCAGGTTTTTGATCTTGATTTGTTTTGATGCACTTGGCAACAAGATGCACTTGGCAACAAGAGCGCAGCGCGCGCCTACGTCAGAACGCGCGCGTCTTTGGACGTAATCGCCCTGCGTTTGTTTGAGAATATTTTTGCGCCTTAAATAATTGGCTAATGGTTGTGTAATACGGCGTAATTTTATGATTTTATTTTGAAGCGCATTTATTTATTTGTAGAATTTGTTGGACTTGCATTTTAAATTCGCGCGTTCCTTTTTTATAAGCTAAGCCTTTTACATTGCGCTTTCAGCACACCTGTGAGACGCCCACAAGTGTTTTATGGCTGGTGGAAGACGAGGGACGTGCCTGCAGAACAAGCCACACATGAGCCGTGCGCACCGCGGACCAACCCGCACAGACCTGTGGCACCGGAGCACAGAGCCCCTCAGCCCCGTGGAGCACAGAGCCCCTCAGCCCCGTGGAGGACAGAGCCCCTCAGCCCCGTGAGGATCTTGGGGCGTGTTGGAGTTGAGCCTTGAGCGGTTGTTTTTGACCGCGTGGTGCGCCAGGCTGGAGGTGGATGTGAGTGAAGGTGTCACTGTCGTCGGCCCAAAAGTTCCGTAGTTTTCCCATCTCGTGCTTATTCGACGTGGTTTTTTCCAAAAAGCAGCGTAGAAACTTGACTTATACTAATATTGTGAATGTAAATCACAATGTGGAATCTGACCAGCAGGACCACTGGATCCAAACAGGAGAAGCTGCTTTTTGCTGGTCCGAAAGAGAGAGACTGCACTGCGCCTTCCCCTGCGCCTGTCCCGCGTCTGTCAGGTTCACCTTTTACACTTTTAAACTTGAAATTAAATGCTTGAATTTTTTTTCCCCAATTAGATTTTTTTTCCGCAATTAGATTTTTTTTTTTTTCAATTTGAAATGGAAATGCATACAGGAGGGATCTTATGCTACTGTTTTTTTGTTGTTTTTTTTGTTTTTGTTTTTTTAACACCTGTACTTTTAGTCACATTCCTACTTGTGTACTCCTTGGCAATGAAGTCATTATTCATTCTCTGCAAACATATGTCTTTTTAGGTTTACATATTTAATAATAATGTTATCTTTGTTACTGATTCAGCGATGCACAAATAACATTTATATTTAACTATTCAACTTTTACAGGCTTAAGATGATTTCAGATTCATATTTATATATTTGTTTTATATGAGGCCCACCACCACTTTGAGAATGACCAGCTGATGGAGCCCTCAACCTTCCACTCATGTGCTGACCATATACAATCATTTTAAAACTAATAGTTAATTGGATTTCTACAAAATATTACATTATTTGATTGTATTTAGTAATAAAATGTGCAAAAATGACATGCAGTTTCCTTTGTTTTATTTTATTTTAAATAGTTATAAGCTGTGGTAGTTTCTCAGGCATTTACTTTAAAATATGATATTTAACAAATAAAAAATGGTAAATAACTGGCTTTATACGATTTATTTCAGACATAAAGTTTATTTTGTCCATAAATGGAAAAACAACATACAAAGTAAAAGACAGCCACATGAGACATTGATTATTATGGTCAGGGCGGCTCAGGGCCATTATAATGACACTTTCACACAGCTCCAGGAACTGCATCCATTTGTACGTTACATGTACATTATATATGAATATTATTCGTACAATCCTGAAAAACACTTGGGTCACAAACTACTCTCATTACAGCTGCCCTGGGCAGACTGACAAAGATGTGGCTGCAAACAATCTACAATCACCAAAGTAGATCCCACAGGCAAATGTGTGAGGTGTAGTGTCTTGCCAAATGACACAAATGACACTACTGGGGCACTAACTAACGATTATTTTAGTAGTCTACTACATCACCGACTTATGCCTCGGTGATGGTATTTTTGATTCGACAACTAGTCACATGATTATTTCTATTCTACATTGTGACTTTTTAAATACATCATCAACTAAGTCACGATTAGTCGATTAGCGTCCACTGCCCAGCACACACCTCCTAAAGCAGGTGACATGTCAAATGAACAGCAGGTGGAGGCAAAGAGCCTCTTTACACGGTTTAATGTGACACTTAAGACGAGCCATGAAGTCCTCTCGTCTGCCCACTCCAGCACACTGGTTTTGTTTTAGACTATTTCATTGTATAAAGTGACATGTTCATACTCTCACTTTGACAATGGCACCTCCAAAACTGACTTTGGACTAACGTGTTTGAGTACCAGCTGTGCAACATGAACATGACAAAACTTTGTAGGCTACTGAATGTGTTAAGAGTCTCAGAAAATTAATCTACACGTTTAAAATATTTTATATCCTTAATAAAATGAGAAAAAAAGCCACATTTCCTGGGCCTAACAGTGTTCGGAAGCTTAAAAGTACATGTTTGATGGCTTTTCTCCTTGTATACGCTGACAATAGTCACTATTAGGCTCTAGTAGAGCTCAGTGCTCTGTGACCTGCTGCAGGTTTAATGGTTTTGTTTGAACTCATGTAAGTAAACTTACCATAAACATGATATAGACTTTGATAAAAGACATTTTGTCTTAAGTAGTGGTTGTTTTTTTGAGTAATAAGGTCATAGGTAATAAATTAATCCCATAGGGACTAACATTAACAGGGAAACAGTCAAACCTCGTCTCTGGTCCTCAGAAAAGTCTGTAGGTCTAAGAAAAGTCTTGAAGTCCTCAGAGAGGTCTCGTTGTCCGAGTCAGGGGGTGGTCAGTACAAGTCTGGGTGAAAATGTCCTGAAGTTTGGTCTCCTTTCTCAAGAAATCCTCGAATGAAGCTCACAAATGTAGGTTTTTGATCGCAGCCAAAGATTCAAGATTTGTTTTGATGCACTTGGCAACAAGATGCACTTGGCAACAAGAGCGCAGCGCGCGCCTACGTCAGAACGCGCGCGTCTTTGGACGTAATCGCCCTGCGTTTGTTTGAGAATATTTTTGCGCCTTAAATAATTGGCTAATGGTTGTGTAATACGGCGTAATTTTATGATTTTATTTTGAAGCGCATTTATTTATTTGTAGAATTTGTTGGACTTGCATTTTAAATTCGCGCGTTCCTTTTTTATAAGCTAAGCCTTTTACATTGCGCTTTCAGCACACCTGTGAGACGCCCACAAGTGTTTTATGGCTGGTGGAAGACGAGGGACGTGCCTGCAGAACAAGCCACACATGAGCCGTGCGCACCGCGGACCAACCCGCACAGACCTGTGGCACCGGAGCACAGAGCCCCTCAGCCCCGTGGAGCACATAGCCCCTCAGCCCCGTGGAGGACAGAGCCCCTCAGCCCCGTGAGGATCTTGTGGCGTGTTGGAGTTGAGCCTTGAGCGGTTGTTTTTGACCGCGTGGTGCGCCAGGCTGGAGGTGGATGTGAGTGAAGGTGTCACTGTCGTCGGCCCAAAAGTTCCGTAGTTTTCCCATCTCGTGCTTATTCGACGTGGTTTTTTCCAAAAAGCAGCGTAGAAACTTGACTTATACTAATATTGTGAATGTAAATCACAATGTGGAATCTGACCAGCAGGACCACTGGATCCAAACAGGAGAAGCTGCTTTTTGCTGGTCCGAAAGAGAGAGACTGCACTGCGCCTTCCCCTGCGCCTGTCCCGCGTCTGTCAGGTTCACCTTTTACACTTTTAAACTTGAAATTAAATGCTTGAATTTTTTTTCCCCAATTAGATTTTTTTTCCGCAATTAGATTTTTTTTTTTTTTTTCAATTTGAAATGGAAATGGATACAGGAGGGATCTTATGCTACTGTTTTTTTGTTGTTTTTTTTTTGTTTTGTTTTTTTAACACCTGTACTTTTAGTCACATTCCTACTTGTGTACTCCTTGGCAATGAAGTCATTATTCATTCTCTGCAAACATATGTCTTTTTAGGTTTACATATTTAATAATAATGTTATCTTTCTTACTGATTCAGCGATGCACAAATAACATTTATATTTAACTATTCAACTTTTACAGGCTTAAGATGATTTCAGATTCATATTTATATATTTGTTTTATATGAGGCCCACCACCACTTTGAGAATGACCAGCTGATGGAGCCCTCAACCTTCCACTCATGTGCTGACCATATACAATCATTTTAAAACTAATAGTTAATTGGATTTCTACAAAATATTACATTATTTGATTGTATTTAGTAATAAAATGTGCAAAAATGACATGCAGTTTCCTTTGTTTTATTTTATTTTAAATAGTTATAAGCTGTGGTAGTTTCTCAGGCATTTACTTTAAAATATGATATTTAACAAATAAAAAATGGTAAATAACTGGCTTTATACGATTTATTTCAGACATAAAGTTTATTTTGTCCATAAATGGAAAAACAACATACAAAGTAAAAGACAGCCACATGAGACATTGATTATTATGGTCAGGGCGGCTCAGGGCCATTATAATGACACTTTCACACAGCTCCAGGAACTGCATCCATTTGTACGTTACATGTACATTATATATGAATATTATTCGTACAATCCTGAAAAACACTTGGGTCACAAACTACTCTCATTACAGCTGCCCTGGGCAGACTGACAAAGATGTGGCTGCAAACAATCTACAATCACCAAAGTAGATCCCACAGGCAAATGTGTGAGGTGTAGTGTCTTGCCAAATGACACAAATGACACTACTGGGGCACTAACTAACGATTATTTTAGTAGTCTACTACATCACCGACTTATGCCTCGGTGATGGTATTTTTGATTCGACAACTAGTCACATGATTATTTCTATTCTACATTGTGACTTTTTAAATACATCATCAACTAAGTCACGATTAGTCGATTAGCGTCCACTGCCCAGCACACACCTCCTAAAGCAGGTGACATGTCAAATGAACAGCAGGTGGAGGCAAAGAGCCTCTTTACACGGTTTAATGTGACACTTAAGACGAGCCATGAAGTCCTCTCGTCTGCCCACTCCAGCACACTGGTTTTGTTTTAGACTATTTCATTGTATAAAGTGACATGTTCATACTCTCACTTTGACAATGGCAGCTCCAAAACTGACTTTGGACTAACGTGTTTGAGTACCAGCTGTGCAACATGAACATGACAAAACTTTGTAGGCTACTGAATGTGTTAAGAGTCTCAGAAAATTAATCTACACGTTTAAAATATTTTATATCCTTAATAAAATGAGAAAAAAAGCCACATTTCCTGGGCCTAACAGTGTTCGGAAGCTTAAAAGTACATGTTTGATGGCTTTTCTCCTTGTATACGCTGACAATAGTCACTATTAGGCTCTAGTAGAGCTCAGTGCTCTGTGACCTGCTGCAGGTTTAATGGTTTTGTTTGAACTCATGTAAGTAAACTTACCATAAACATGATATAGACTTTGATAAAAGACATTTTGTCTTAAGTAGTGGTTGTTTTTTTGAGTAATAAGGTCATAGGTAATAAATTAATCCCATAGGGACTAACATTAACAGGGAAACAGTCAAACCTCGTCTCTGGTCCTCAGAAAAGTCTGTAGGTCTAAGAAAAGTCTTGAAGTCCTCAGAGAGGTCTCGTTGTCCGAGTCAGGGGGTGGTCAGTACAAGTCTGGGTGAAAATGTCCTGAAGTTTGGTCTCCTTTCTCAAGAAATCCTCGAATGAAGCTCACAAATGTAGGTTTTTGATCGCAGCCAAAGATTCAAGATTTGTTTTGATGCACTTGGCAACAAGATGCACTTGGCAACAAGAGCGCAGCGCGCGCCTACGTCAGAACGCGCGCGTCTTTGGACGTAATCGCCCTGCGTTTGTTTGAGAATATTTTTGCGCCTTAAATAATTGGCTAATGGTTGTGTAATACGGCGTAATTTTATGATTTTATTTTGAAGCGCATTTATTTATTTGTAGAATTTGTTGGACTTGCATTTTAAATTCGCGCGTTCCTTTTTTATAAGCTAAGCCTTTTACATTGCGCTTTCAGCACACCTGTGAGACGCCCACAAGTGTTTTATGGCTGGTGGAAGACGAGGGACGTGCCTGCAGAACAAGCCACACATGAGCCGTGCGCACCGCGGACCAACCCGCACAGACCTGTGGCACCGGAGCACAGAGCCCCTCAGCCCCGTGGAGCACATAGCCCCTCAGCCCCGTGGAGGACAGAGCCCCTCAGCCCCGTGAGGATCTTGGGGCGTGTTGGAGTTGAGCCTTGAGCGGTTGTTTTTGACCGCGTGGTGCGCCAGGCTGGAGGTGGATGTGAGTGAAGGTGTCACTGTCGTCGGCCCAAAAGTTCCGTAGTTTTCCCATCTCGTGCTTATTCGACGTGTTTTTTTCCAAAAAGCAGCGTAGAAACTTGACTTATACTAATATTGTGAATGTAAATCACAATGTGGAATCTGACCAGCAGGACCACTGGATCCAAACAGGAGAAGCTGCTTTTTGCTGGTCCGAAAGAGAGAGACTGCACTGCGCCTTCCCCTGCGCCTGTCCCGCGTCTGTCAGGTTCACCTTTTACACTTTTAAACTTGAAATTAAATGCTTGAATTTTTTTTCCCCAATTAGATTTTTTTTCCGCAATTAGATTTTTTTTTTTTCAATTTGAAATGGAAATGCATACAGGAGGGATCTTATGCTACTGTTTTTTTTGTTTGTTTGTTTTTTAACACCTGTACTTTTAGTCACATTCCTACTTGTGTACTCCTTGGCAATGAAGTCATTATTCATTCTCTGCAAACATATGTCTTTTTAGGTTTACATATTTAATAATAATGTTATCTTTCTTACTGATTCAGCGATGCACAAATAACATTTATATTTAACTATTCAACTTTTACAGGCTTAAGATGATTTCAGATTCATATTTATATATTTGTTTTATATGAGGCCCACCACCACTTTGAGAATGACCAGCTGATGGAGCCCTCAACCTTCCACTCATGTGCTGACCATATACAATCATTTTAAAACTAATAGTTAATTGGATTTCTACAAAATATTACATTATTTGATTGTATTTAGTAATAAAATGTGCAAAAATGACATGCAGTTTCCTTTGTTTTATTTTATTTTAAATAGTTATAAGCTGTGGTAGTTTCTCAGGCATTTACTTTAAAATATGATATTTAACAAATAAAAAATGGTAAATAACTGGCTTTATATGATTTATTTCAGACATAAAGTTTATTTTGTCCATAAATGGAAAAACAACATACAAAGTAAAAGACAGCCACATGAGACATTGATTATTATGGTCAGGGCGGCTCAGGGCCATTATAATGACACTTTCACACAGCTCCAGGAACTGCATCCATTTGTACGTTACATGTACATTATATATGAATATTATTCGTACAATCCTGAAAAACACTTGGGTCACAAACTACTCTCATTACAGCTGCCCTGGGCAGACTGACAAAGATGTGGCTGCAAACAATCTACAATCACCAAAGTAGATCCCACAGGCAAATGTGTGAGGTGTAGTGTCTTGCCAAATGACACAAATGACACTACTGGGGCACTAACTAACGATTATTTTAGTAGTCTACTACATCACCGACTTATGCCTCGGTGATGGTATTTTTGATTCGACAACTAGTCACATGATTATTTCTATTCTACATTGTGACTTTTTAAATACATCATCAACTAAGTCACGATTAGTCGATTAGCGTCCACTGCCCAGCACACACCTCCTAAAGCAGGTGACATGTCAAATGAACAGCAGGTGGAGGCAAAGAGCCTCTTTACACGGTTTAATGTGACACTTAAGACGAGCCATGAAGTCCTCTCGTCTGCCCACTCCAGCACACTGGTTTTGTTTTAGACTATTTCATTGTATAAAGTGACATGTTCATACTCTCACTTTGACAATGGCACCTCCAAAACTGACTTTGGACTAACGTGTTTGAGTACCAGCTGTGCAACATGAACATGACAAAACTTTGTAGGCTACTGAATGTGTTAAGAGTCTCAGAAAATTAATCTACACGTTTAAAATATTTTATATCCTTAATAAAATGAGAAAAAAAGCCACATTTCCTGGGCCTAACAGTGTTCGGAAGCTTAAAAGTACATGTTTGATGGCTTTTCTCCTTGTATACGCTGACAATAGTCACTATTAGGCTCTAGTAGAGCTCAGTGCTCTGTGACCTGCTGCAGGTTTAATGGTTTTGTTTGAACTCATGTAAGTAAACTTACCATAAACATGATATAGACTTTGATAAAAGACATTTTGTCTTAAGTAGTGGTTGTTTTTTTGAGTAATAAGGTCATAGGTAATAAATTAATCCCATAGGGACTAACATTAACAGGGAAACAGTCAAACCTCGTCTCTGGTCCTCAGAAAAGTCTGTAGGTCTAAGAAAAGTCTTGAAGTCCTCAGAGAGGTCTCGTTGTCCGAGTCAGGGGGTGGTCAGTACAAGTCTGGGTGAAAATGTCCTGAAGTTTGGTCTCCTTTCTCAAGAAATCCTCGAATGAAGCTCACAAATGTAGGTTTTTGATCGCAGCCAAAGATTCAAGATTTGTTTTGATGCACTTGGCAACAAGATGCACTTGGCAACAAGAGCGCAGCGCGCGCCTACGTCAGAACGCGCGCGTCTTTGGACGTAATCGCCCTGCGTTTGTTTGAGAATATTTTTGCGCCTTAAATAATTGGCTAATGGTTGTGTAATACGGCGTAATTTTATGATTTTATTTTGAAGCGCATTTATTTATTTGTAGAATTTGTTGGACTTGCATTTTAAATTCGCGCGTTCCTTTTTTATAAGCTAAGCCTTTTACATTGCGCTTTCAGCACACCTGTGAGACGCCCACAAGTGTTTTATGGCTGGTGGAAGACGAGGGACGTGCCTGCAGAACAAGCCACAGATGAGCCGTGCGCACCGCGGACCAACCCGCACAGACCTGTGGCACCGGAGCACAGAGCCCCTCAGCCCCGTGGAGCACATAGCCCCTCAGCCCCGTGGAGGACAGAGCCCCTCAGCCCCGTGAGGATCTTGGGGCGTGTTGGAGTTGAGCCTTGAGCGGTTGTTTTTGACCGCGTGGTGCGCCAGGCTGGAGGTGGATGTGAGTGAAGGTGTCACTGTCGTCGGCCCAAAAGTTCCGTAGTTTTCCCATCTCGTGCTTATTCGACGTGGTTTTTTCCAAAAAGCAGCGTAGAAACTTGACTTATACTAATATTGTGAATGTAAATCACAATGTGGAATCTGACCAGCAGGACCACTGGATCCAAACAGGAGAAGCTGCTTTTTGCTGGTCCGAAAGAGAGAGACTGCACTGCGCCTTCCCCTGCGCCTGTCCCGCGTCTGTCAGGTTCACCTTTTACACTTTTAAACTTGAAATTAAATGCTTGAATTTTTTTTCCCCAATTAGATTTTTTTTCCGCAATTAGATTTTTTTTTTTTCAATTTGAAATGGAAATACATACAGGAGGGATCTTATGCTACTGTTTTTTTTGTTTGTTTGTTTTTTAACACCTGTACTTTTAGTCACATTCCTACTTGTGTACTCCTTGGCAATGAAGTCATTATTCATTCTCTGCAAACATATGTCTTTTTAGGTTTACATATTTAATAATAATGTTATCTTTCTTACTGATTCAGCGATGCACAAATAACATTTATATTTAACTATTCAACTTTTACAGGCTTAAGATGATTTCAGATTCATATTTATATATTTGTTTTATATGAGGCCCACCACCACTTTGAGAATGACCAGCTGATGGAGCCCTCAACCTTCCACTCATGTGCTGACCATATACAATCATTTTAAAACTAATAGTTAATTGGATTTCTACAAAATATTACATTATTTGATTGTATTTAGTAATAAAATGTGCAAAAATGACATGCAGTTTCCTTTGTTTTATTTTATTTTAAATAGTTATAAGCTGTGGCAATTTCTCAGGCATTTACTTTAAAATATGATATTTAACAAATAAAAAATGGTAAATAACTGGCTTTATACGATTTATTTCAGACATAAAGTTTATTTTGTCCATAAATGGAAAAACAACATACAAAGTAAAAGACAGCCACATGAGACATTGATTATTATGGTCAGGGCGGCTCAGGGCCATTATAATGACACTTTCACACAGCTCCAGGAACTGCATCCATTTGTACGTTACATGTACATTATATATGAATATTATTTGTACAATCCTGAAAAACACTTGGGTCACAAACTACTCTCATTACAGCTGCCCTGGGCAGACTGACAAAGATGTGGCTGCAAACAATCTACAATCACCAAAGTAGATCCCACAGGCAAATGTGTGAGGTGTAGTGTCTTGCCAAATGACACAAATGACACTACTGGGGCACTAACTAACGATTATTTTAGTAGTCTACTACATCACCGACTTATGCCTCGGTGATGGTATTTTTGATTCGACAACTAGTCACATGATTATTTCTATTCTACATTGTGACTTTTTAAATACATCATCAACTAAGTCACGATTAGTCGATTAGCGTCCACTGCCCAGCACACACCTCCTAAAGCAGGTGACATGTCAAATGAACAGCAGGTGGAGGCAAAGAGCCTCTTTACACGGTTTAATGTGACACTTAAGACGAGCCATGAAGTCCTCTCGTCTGCCCACTCCAGCACACTGGTTTTGTTTTAGACTATTTCATTGTATAAAGTGACATGTTCATACTCTCACTTTGACAATGGCACCTCCAAAACTGACTTTGGACTAACGTGTTTGAGTACCAGCTGTGCAACATGAACATGACAAAACTTTGTAGGCTACTGAATGTGTTAAGAGTCTCAGAAAATTAATCTACACGTTTAAAATATTTTATATCCTTAATAAAATGAGAAAAAAAAGCCACATTTCCTGGGCCTAACAGTGTTCGGAAGCTTAAAAGTACATGTTTGATGGCTTTTCTCCTTGTATACGCTGACAATAGTCACTATTAGGCTCTAGTAGAGCTCAGTGCTCTGTGACCTGCTGCAGGTTTAATGGTTTTGTTTGAACTCATGTAAGTAAACTTACCATAAACATGATATAGACTTTGATAAAAGACATTTTGTCTTAAGTAGTGGTTGTTTTTTTGAGTAATAAGGTCATAGGTAATAAATTAATCCCATAGGGACTAACATTAACAGGGAAACAGTCAAACCTCGTCTCTGGTCCTCAGAGAAGTCTTGTCTAAGAAAAGTCTTGAAGTCCTCAGAGAGGTCTCGTTGTCCGAGTCAGGGGGTGGTCAGTACAAGTCTGGGGGAAAATGTCCTGAAGTTTGGTCTCCTTTCTCAAGAAATCCTCGAATGA
This sequence comes from Periophthalmus magnuspinnatus, assembly GCF_009829125.3. Taxonomy (NCBI): domain Eukaryota; kingdom Metazoa; phylum Chordata; class Actinopteri; order Gobiiformes; family Gobiidae; genus Periophthalmus; species Periophthalmus magnuspinnatus. The sequence continues at coordinate 22,045,868 of NC_047134.1, forward strand.
AGCGCACAAATGCAGGTTTTTGATCGCAGCCAAAGATTCAAAATTTGTTTTGATGCACTTGGCAACAAGATGCACTTGGCAACAAGAGCGCAGCGCGCGCCTACGTCAGAACGCGCGCGTCTTTGGACGTAATCGCCCTGCGTTTGTTTGAGAATATTTTTGCGCCTTAACACCTTAACTTTCCGACGGCCCGATCTTCACTCAGTTCGTGGAACCGAGTGAAGATCTCATGGTGGACTCAGGAGTAGAGGACCTTATGTTTTGATGGACTGGATGCTGTTCCTGATCGGTAAGCGTGGTTTATTCTGCTATTGACTTAATTGTGGGTCAAATGTGTATTATGTGTAATCATTAGCATTAGCTAATGCCAATCTGCGCCCCCGACCACCAATCATGACGCACACACCACTTGGTGAAGTGTCTTGCCTAAGGACACAATGACAGAAGTTGGTCCGAGCGGGACACGATCCTCCAACCTCTGTCACAGAATGACTGTCACACTGTCACATGTACAGTGTATTTTTAGTTTCCAGTGTGTGTGTTTACTGTTTGCAGTGTGTGGTTTGTAAATATATATTTATTTTGACCCATACCACTTGTTTTGAATATATTTTATATACAAATACACATTATATATTGTGTTTTGATATGTTATGTAAATGTACAGTAATAGAGCAGCTGTACAGATACAGATTCCTCTCAGTGTGTATTGGTGACATGGTGTATTCAATAAATACTGTCACTAGTTTATGAGTTGTAAAAATCAAGCAAAAGCTTCACACAATGGCTTATACTCATAATACAAGTCAGAGCTTTATCATAAAAATGTTAAGTGTGTTTTCAATATTGGAGTTTACAGTTGTCTTGGTTTGGTTGGACGCTCATGTTTTGCCATAGTTAAAATGAAATATTTATACTTCCAATAGCATTAACATACTACACAGGTCATGAGCAAGATTTTTGTCATTTTCATTGTATAAGTGGCTAAAGAAGTTAATTAAAAGTGTTATAACAGAAATGTAAATGCAGTAATTTGATTCTTTTAATAAATCATTTAACTTGGATGGATGCGATGCAGCATGACCACAGTGTACACATCTGATGTTGCTCACAGTGGTCCATGGGACCACTAAGGGAGTTTGTGTGTTTGCTCAGGCTCGTGAAAAATTAAAGGGAACATTGTTCACGAGTTTAAATGTAATGCGCATGGAGCTGCTCCTTGCCAATCAGACGGAAGCGAGGCTACCAATCTGCGCCATCGGCCCCTCCGACCGCCACCTATCATTCACGCACACACCACTTTCATAGTAGGCAATCCCGAGCCCCGTCCCGAGCGGGACTCGATCCTTCGACCTTCGGGTTGGGGGACCAACACCCTAACCACCTCCGTCCTTGCGTGGACAGCACTATTCCGACTATGCTTATCCGCAATTGACCCATCTCTCCCGCATACAACCAAGACTAAACCGGGCAGCTCCATGCGCCATGACGCACAACACCAGAATAGTGAATGTTGTTGGCCATTGTTTTCAAATAAGAGAAAAAGAATTGCACTGGGTCTGATTTGCTGTCGAGTTTGTTGTTCAAACTGCATTTACCCATAGACCGGTTGGGCGTACCTGTGCATCACTTTTACATTTGCCAGACAGTTATAACTTCCCAGACTTCCGCAGTGAGTTTAACTCAATCGTTGACAGTAATATTTGGATAATGAATATTGTTTTAGACGCAAGTATGGCACAGTTTTTTTAATGACAAAGGAAATATTTATTTATTTTAAATATTTAATTTTTTTTTTTTTTTTTTTTACAAATATGTTACTATAACGGTTCATGTTTCTAACCAAGTGTCTTTACATTGCCTCTGGTAGGCACATTTGCAGGTTCTGACCACACCATCTATCTCGCCATATAATATGATAAATAGATGTTTAACTGGATAAAATAACAGGATGTCAAATGTATCAAGCAGTTTTACACTTTAAACGCAGACCAACTTTAATGTAGCCAGTATTAGAGTAGCCTACTGTTATAGCCTACCTATAACGCATTTCAATGATTCAGTAACAGCGATAGGAGTTTCTTTTTTGGCACAGTTTGTGGAGACGAGCGGATGTGCGCTCCAAAGCCTCGCGCAAAAAAAGATAAAACCACATCCACATTAACTCGCGCAGACGCACGACACAGCGACTGCGCTGTTTTGGCCCACAAAACGGATAATCCACAGAAAGACTGTCAACAGCAGCAATATGATCAATGAGTAGCTAATAACGAATTTATTTAAAATTAGGAATTTATTCTCGTACTACTATGACTTTATTCTGGTAATATTATGACATTATTCACTTAAAATTACAACTTTTTCTGGCTTCGACTTTATTCTCGTAATTTAGTTAAATTACCCATATAATCCGTCGTATGCAACAATGCAAACAGATCCTAAATAAAAATCCTAACATAAAATGTTTTCATTTACTGTCTTCATTATCTATTATAGACAATTCTCGTGAAACGTATTTGAAAGGCCTGTACCGGTCCAGTCAGTGTGTTAGTGTGAGGTCTGCTGCAGACATGATCAAACTAACAAAGCGAGCGCCCAGAGCTGTTCCACTATTCTTCAAATGCCTTGTGCCTGTATGTCAAAACAGAGAAGACCTGTGGACAGGACACTCTATGTCAATTTACTACCACACCGACAGAGACAGCACTGTGCCACGAGGACCCAGCCCTGCAGAAATAATCCTCCGAAGAAGAGCTGTCGGTCCATTGCGCATGTCCAGTGCGCAGCCCCGGCTCCGCTCCTCACAACTCAGTCCGGTGTCCCGCGTCTAACATGAAAGTCCTGCGGGGATATGTCCGCCTGATCTCACTCGCGCATGACTTTGTGACCACTGTCCCACACGCGCACGCGCTCAGCGCGCGCCTCTGTCCGCAGGTAACTCTCTGCGCCACTTGTTTATATGGTGTTGTCTGATTTCCACTTTCCTCCTGTCATGTCCTGTCCTCCAGCTCTGTCCTCCTGTCTTCTCCTCTAGTCCTGTCCAGTTCAGTCCTGACTGCACTGACTCACAGTAGCTCTGTTTTCAGTTCAGAAGTGTGGGAACCGTGTCGGGTCTGCGCTGTTACCGGCGTGCAGATGTCTGGGACAGTAGGATACGAGCTCAGCCTCAACCACAGGTCTGGTGCTTAAGTCTTATTAAAGCTTTTATTTTCACATTATGACGCACACAATTCATAATTCACTCAGCGCTCTCCTGTGTCACCGTCTGACATTTAGTCAGGAGCCAGCATGATTCCACTTTTGTTGCAGACCAACACCAAACCCAGAATGTAAAATTAAAGTTGTTCATATAATGGGCAACTCTGGACTCTGGTTCCACATTATTAGTGAGGGTTTGGGCTTGGTTTGATGGTCTGTTTAGAAGTAGTCCTGGTCAGCCTGTGTTGTGAATGTTTGTGGCAGAGGAGAGCAGTGGCTGGAGCCCTGTGGAGCAGAGGCCTGTCTGTGAGCAGCCCAGGCTCAGAGCACAACCCCTCGGCTGGCTCCAGGTAAGACCTGCTCTCTATAAAGACTCTGGAGGGCAGTACCAGGTGTGATCACATTTGTCCCCTTCAGTTTACTGTCCGAGGCACAGTATGAGGCCCTGTCACGGGACACTCTGGACGCTCTGGCTGAGCACCTGGAAGATCTAATGGACCAGCCCTTCACTGGACCAGACTTTGATGTCAGCTTCTCTGTGAGTGGCTTGGTTCCTCTGCTTTGGGGGCTGCACCATCTGTACTACACAGGCTGTGGGAGGGGTATTAGTGGTTTAGAGATCAAATATGATTTTTTTTTGTCTTTATTTGACCCAGATGAAGCAGAATTCATGGTGTCTGAAGCCATCCTAATAGAGTTTATTCACAGACAAAATATTTTTTTCATTAACATTAAATAAAAACATTTATAGGGTTATTTTTCTCTCAGAATCTGCCTGAGCCATAAAACCTCTGCTCTTCACACATAGCATGTTTTGTAGTCTGTGTAACAAGTATCCAATTACAAAATGAGTTTATGATTTCAATAATCGATTCGTTGCGATAAAGCTGTTAAATTGTTTAAGCCTTGGTGGAGGTCAGTATGTCATGAGTGAGTATGTCCACCAGGGGGAGCTGAGTACTAACAAACACTGCTGCCTCCAACAGAATCTCACCACAACATCCCATTGTTTGTCCATCCCACTCTCATGATGTATGAAGCAGAAATAATACATTTTAAGGTCCTATATTACACACAATGCTGTTGCCTCCTCAAAAACATATCTAGAGTTGTGTCTGTTCCACCTTGTGATGTCAAGGCAGCACAGACACAACTCCACCTTGACATCACAAGGAATGCAACTCATACTAGTTTTAAAGTCAAGAATTCAATTGAACTGATTTACTTTTCAATACTCTAGAATAAGATGTAACTTTTTTTTCTTTTAATCGTTTACCTTTTCTTCAGTTGAGATTGTCACAGAAAGTCTACAATATCTTAAGGTCCAATGAGGAGTGAAGTAGTTTCAATGAGGCTATAAAAATGCATTTGGCAATTCCTGGGCTGGAATTGTCTAAATGATTACAGTGAAGTGCTTCCTGTATCACCCCATGACATCAGAGTGTTTTCAGTTTGATAAAAGAACACAGCGTAAATATCCAGAGTGTGTTAAATGTGTGAATTTATGGAAACTTTATAAACATAGAGATTTAGAGATGAATAGAAATGTTTTCATATAATATTTTTTTGTATGATAATAAGGCTTTTATTTGTTACTTACTGTATATTTCAACAACATTAACCTGTATATTAGAGTCAGGGTTTAAATTGTGAGTACTTTGTTAACAATGTTTTACAGACAAGATTATGGATATCTAGTATTTGAGAAAATTTTGACTATCTTTCCAGAGAGATAAAACAATATGTCTGCCTATGCTGGAGCCAAAGACTGTATATATAAATGGGTATAGCTAACCCTGGGCTGAAGGCTGAAAAAGTAGTGGCCACATTCTTGAATGTAATAGGCCAGAGGCATTTAACTTGCTTTGTAACTTGCTGCAACTAGCTAAACCTGGCAGCAAAACTCGCATTATGTACTTTTCACCCCTTGTCATCATGGAGAGATTCCAGTTTCATAGAAGAAATCAGGAGGAAGCAGCTTTGAGGAAACTAGCCGAACATTGTGAGTTTGGTGACGTGTTAAATGACACGTTAAGACACAGACTGGTATGTGAACTAAGAAATGAGGCAGCACAGAAAAAGTTCCTAACAAAAAGTGACTTAACAGTTAAAAAGGTCATTGATATCAGTGTGGAAATGGAAATGGCATCTAATGAAGCTCAACAACTTAACAGAACAGGGAGAGTGCACAAAATTGCAAGCAGCCAAAACAATACTCAGAGCCCAGGGTTCAGGCGAGGTAAACACCTTGCTTCCACCTGCTGGTGCAAATAAATGGACTGTCGTCAATGTGGAAAGAAAGTAGAACATGCCTGTCAAAATAAAGAAAGCACAGACAAAGGAAAGAAAAAGGATAAACGAGACAAGTTCAAAAAGGAAAAAAAAACTTGTAAATGCAGTAGAGTACGACCAAAGCTCTTCCTCTGAAGAAAACAGCACAGTGAACACAGTACGTCTCATCTGAATCAAACTGGAGATGCTTGACTTTACTCACAAATTCTGCTGTGTTCTCAATATGTTAGGCAGCCGGGGACTCCATGTAGAAGTCTTCATGAAACCCACACACACTGCCCAATACCTGCTGTTTGATTCACATCATCCACTGCAGCTCAGTTATCTGTACACTACAACACAGAGCTCAAGTGGTTCCCAAAAATACAGAGGGAAATGTGAAGGGGGAATAACAGGTGGAGTAAGCCCTCTCGGCTTGTGCATCACCAAAATGGGCTGTCAATAGATCTAAGAGAACTAAAAAAACAGGACAACAGGGAATCTGAGCCTAGAAGGAAAGGCATAACTATTCCTTACACAATTGGTGTGTCTGAAAAACATCAGAGACTTTTTAGACAGTATGAAATTCTGGTCAATTTAAAACCTAGAAACACTTTAAGACAGAAACTAGTTCACCCAAAGGACAAAACCCAGACTCACACAAAGTAATGTAGTCTACTCCATTCAGTGTAGTGAAGAGTGCAGTGAGCGTTACATTGGAGAAATTAAACAGCCACTCTATAAGAGAATGTACCAACACGAGAGCTCCTGTGGACCCCAGTCTATATAGTATTCTGGGGGCAGAATTTAGCTTTCTATTTTTTTCCCACAATCTTTTGCAAATGTTTATTTCTGAATACCGGTGTATATATTATTTTGCCATCAGGTTATGGGTAATAGAATTAGGGTTAAGTATGGGGCTTTGGGATATGGAACACTAGTCCCGCTGCGTAACGAAATGCCAAACATTTAGGGAGTCCCATTTTTAGTGCTAATCATGTGCTACGCTAATTGTCTGTTTGTGGACAGAACGGTGTGCTGACAGTGAAGCTCGGCGCAGAACATGGAACCTACGTCGTCAACAAACAAACGCCCAACCGCCAGATCTGGCTCTCCTCCCCATCCAGGTCAGAGCGCCCCCTGTGTGCATAGGTCAGACCAGCTCTTTGACCACACACACACACACACACACACACACTCTGAACACCTCCTTTAAGAAGATAAATGGGAACTAAAAGCAACACAAACTGTCCAAGTTCTGGTGTCAGGAATGTTGGATGGTGGAAGCCCAATTTACCTTCACAAAGACTGATACATTTAAGAACTGTAGCATGTGCTCTCACTATGTTAAAATATTACAATCACAACTGAACTTGAGCTGCCAGTGCCTAAACCTGCAGATAGAGTCCTTTAAGGTTTAACCAACTATATTTCAGCATAGAAACTGGTAAACCAAATGAGACTCATGTAAGGCTTATTCATCACCAAATGATAACATTGATAATCAATCAGCCAGATTTGATTTCATTTGATCAAAATCTTACATACTGTTCCTTTAAGTTCATTAGTATTAAAGGATTAAATTAAGAGAATTAGAGAACAAAGTATCTTCATTCATCATTAGTACATGTTTGAGTGATCTTTATTCTCCTACATTCAAGATGTCATTGCTCTGATCTGCCCGTGTTTTCACTGCCACCAGTACACGTCCACTGCTCTGTACTTATCTCAATTAGATTTCCTTAATCGCTGATACACGTAGGATTTGGCACCACCACATACCCATTTTGGCTCGGTAGTGTGATCTGCAGCTATCCAAAGGGGAGCCGACAGCATGCCGCATGTTGTTATGATAACATTTCTGGAAGTGTTCCATAAATCATCAGGTGGGAATCGGCTCTTGATGACTCATTGGGCTTCACAATTTTCCTAACTGGAACTCAGCACACTTGTTTCTTTTATTAAGTTGTTTCAGATAAATCTGAGTGCTGTGACTGACATGTGGCCAATGGGTGGGTGTGTTCTCACTGAAAATCCTAATCCCATATCTGGAGTTATCAGATTATCAAAGGGCTGTAATCGGTGGGGTTTTAGCAGGAATCTGATTATGAGAACTCAGATCAGCTTCACCTGTCTGCCTGCACAAAAATCATTCATCACAATAATTTTTTTTCAATGTTTTTTATATATATTATTCTATAGTCACATCTATGAAATAACTGTTTCCTTATTAAAAAATGCCTGGAGTTGTGTTTTTCTTCATTCACACACAAACTCTGCAAATTTAGGCTGTGTTCTTCTCTCAAATGGAAAACACAGGAAGTACTCCACTGTGTTTTTAAACTCCATACACCTTCAGCAGAAACATTTGGATGATTTCAGACCTGGATTTGCCTATCTGTACTAAACAAAAGGTAAAGGTGGCTGTTAACTCGAAAACTACTACTTCCTGATATCACAGGTGGAGCAGAGCATTCTGAGTTTTGGACATGTAGACAGACTCATAGTAAAGGGTTATTAAAACATGTGTGAATGAAACAAAACACAACTTTTGGTATGTTTTGATGAGATAACCTTATAGCATGGCTTAAAGCTCACAAGAGTCAATTTGGGGCAATATAAGACCTTTTAATATGAAAAATGTCCATGCACCATTTCAGATCGCTGTCTGAGTTGTATGAACTAGGAAAACAAAAACACTGTGGAATACCACATTTAACTTTTCTGGTCTCCATGGAGATGTTGAATGACATATACAATGCAAAACGTGCAGATTTTTTGAGCTTTTAACAATGTTATAACATTGCCCCCTCATCAAAAACAAACCTGGAGATATATTTAGCTTCATTCTTATTTGTCTGATGAATCCTCTTTACAAGATCTTTTGGGTCAGTCTCATAAAATCACTCAGTTTCAAATTTCCTAGATATGTGACTTCACAGACAGAGATCCGGAGGTTCCCTGTGCACTATTTAAAGCTCAACTAAACACTAAATCAACTTTCTTTGCTACTAAACTGGGTACTTGGTCTTTGAATAACATTGTTTACTAAAAAAAATGTATAAAATGGGTGTATCCTGGCTCCAGTGGCCACTGCCAATTTCAGGTATTTGATGACATCATGCAACACTGTACTGTTGCAACCAGGTGTTTCTGATTATGATCCATAGTAAAAGAAAAATTAAAATCCAGACAAAAAGTTATAGGAGTTAAGAGCAGCATAACATCTTCACCCCTACAAATTTTTTGTCCAGTTTTAAATTTTTCTTTTACGATGTTAGACCAATCACACTGTTCCTTATAACCCCAAACCCTCATCTCTTTCCCCCTCACTTTCCCCTTCAGTCCTCCAGGTACTGCCCAGTTTAGCAGCTCCATTTGAAATGTGGTTGTGGGGGGAGTTTAGGTGTTTAGTCCTACTTTAAGTTAATAAACTGTCAGCAGACTCATTCTGAGCATTGTGAGATGCTACAAACTAGGCTTTTTTTTCTGTGCTGCTGGTTGAAGTGCTAACACCAATACAGATGAGGGAGTGCAATAAAAACACCTGTCAATGAATAAATGCATAGATGAGTTTAATGCATATAGTAGAATGTTCCAGGCAAAGAAACAACATCTCCAGGAAAAAAAGACCTATTGTGCTTGTGTCTGCTCTATAAATATAATCTATGACACTCGTGGATCATTATGTTATAATTTGCGCAGTTTAAATGGCAACATTCAACTTAACTTAACAAAAGAAATGAGTCCGTTGACCCTTTCAGGTTAGAAAACTGTGGTGCTCAATGGATGCTGATGTTGCTGTAAACGTTATCACAACAAAGAGTCAGCACCTCCTCAATGCACAAATCACTCCAAATACAACTTCGGGTGGTGAGGGAAATGACTATAATATGTTTAAAAGCTCTAAAAAGTCAATTTTGCATAATAGATCTGATACAGATAATGAAGGTGTTTTCTTATTTGACCTGTGTGGTAATGTGGTTGATGTTATGGTTGATTCTAACTTGCATGTGTGTGTGTCTGTGTAGTGGACCTAAGCGCTACGACTGGACAGGCCACCACTGGGTGTACACTCACGATGGAAGCAGCCTGCACCAGCTCCTGTCCTCTGAGCTGTCCAGCATCTTCAAGACACCCATTGACCTGTCGCACCTGCCCTATTCCTGACCCCTGCCTCTGAGCCTGCTGCACCTGCTCTACCCCTGACACCCTCTAAGCAGCCTGCATCAGCTCCTGTCCTGTGAGTTGTCCAGCATCTTCAAGATCACTGTGGACCTGTTGCTTCTGCTCTAGTCCTGACACCTGACTCTCTCCTGCCCTACTCCTGACATACTTTGAACTGTTGCACCTGCCTCTGAGCCTGTCACGTTTGCCCTACTTCTGGCACCCTCTGAGCCTGTATTCCATGTATATTATTCTATATTAATGAAAGTAAATAAAATATTAATTATTATTGCTCTCAGTGTACCTGATTTCATGTTTAAAATCTGCAGTGCAGCCTGGTACAAACAGTGAAACAATAATCAAACTAAATCAAATCTGTAGACTGTACTTTGGGGGAAGCTTGTGTATCTCTGACGTCATTAAACTGTACTGAATAAAACACAAATGATAAAAGGTTTGTGTTTGGATGGAGCCTCACCAGCTGCAGTGCCACCCTGCTGCAGTGTGAGGGAAGGTACGGGGCAGTGTGAGGGAGGGGGTGGGGCAACGAGGGGCAGATTACAGTCTAAGCGCCCGGGTTTACAGGCAGGATTGAGAGGGTATTATGTAAGCGTAAAGCTGCCCGCGCACAGAGCCGACATGGCCTCTCTGTCCTGGCTGATGTGGGCACAGTGCAGAGCAGACCCCCTGGGACCCGCTGGCCCCCACTACCTCTGAGCTCTCAGCACCATGAAGTACAAGAAGTTCATCACCATCATGCAGGCGGCACTCGGAGTGGCCCCACTCAACAAGAGAGAACTAATCCCACCTCCACGCAAGCTCTGGAAGCCCCGCAGGTGAGACAGAGTGAGACAAGAGAGAGAGAGATCCACGGGTGAGAGAGAGAGAGATAGTGTACCCACAGGTGAGGCTTGACCTAGTCTGTCAGAGAAAGATCCACAGGTGAGAGAGGGACTGGAGGTGAGTGTATGTGTGTGTGAGCGAGACATCAACAACAATGGGTGGGGGTGGGTGGGTGGGTGGGTGTGTGTGTGTGAGTGAGTGAGTGTGAGAGAGGCACATAAGGAGAGCCCCACGTGTGTGTGCAGTGACTGAATGCTCAGGATTGGGCTGCTCCAAACACTGTTGTATCTGTCTGAAGCTTCACCAGAGGAACAGTGGTGGTCTACTTTAGAACACTTTCAAATCCAATTTATAATCAACACTTTTAGGGATGTGCAATATCTTGTTCCCAGTATCAGTATTGGCGATATTGGAGGGTTTTCCCAGATCAGTGTCAGTCCCAGTTTGTCCTCAGTGATTCAGGTTTGTCTGTGTAAGGGTCCTGTATTAAGCCAAATGGACACTTGTGAGTTTTAAGCCATGTTAGAATGTTGTCACCTTATCAAAAACTTACTTAGAGTTGTGTTTTGTTTCATTCATACATAGAGTAAAAATAGCGTACTATGGGGCCTTTTAATGGAGCCTTTAATATCTTAATTTCCCAGCCTATCCAGTAGGTCATGCTCACAGATTTCACATAAAATTATAAGTCTTGTGGCTATTAATCACCACAAAGCTGATTACCTCTGAGCTTTCAAACTTTAATATACTGTATATTTTTCCCATTAAGTCTATGGGAAAATTAATGGGAAAGTTACTTCCGGAACCAGGCGAGTGGGCAGTCACTGTTGAGCTCCATAGTACTCCGAGTTAAATAAGTCCTGCCCATAAAGGGAGGAGTTTTAAAGGGAAACTGCACTGTACTTGTTTACTATCTAACCTCATCAAGGGTCATTATATCCCCACACTTATTCTTATTCTGATTTTAGTCTCTTGTCACTTTCACTGCTGTTAAGTACCTGATTAGTATTTGAGTGGCTTGATCTCTCACTTGACCGGGGTGTGAGGATACTGTTGTAGACCTATGGGAGATTGTATTTTAACCCTCATTTTGTCACTACAATGGCTGTAGTTTAAACTGAGCTGGGGTATATAAGAATTATATGGTAGAATTTGCTGTTTAACCTTCAGCATAAATATGCAGCTTATAGATGGACATTGTAATAGTGTTGCCTGGATGACACAGCCTACCTCCTTCCTCACAGCTCCACTGAGCAGTCGTGCTGGTTTGAGTTGCAGTGATTCAGGATGAGGCAGAGCACACCTCACTTAAGAGGGACTCAGTCTTCTCTTGTCCATTTTAAGTCCATCCCAGGACATGTGGGGCATGATAGGGCCACATGGGGATATGGTGGGATGTGGTGGGACAAAGTGGGGACATGGTAGCAGCATGGTGGGGACACATTCAATTCAATTCAATTCATTTTATTTTTGTAACGCCCAAAATCACAACAACAATTGTCTCGGGCGTTCATGTTTTGGTTGATGGGGGAAACCGGAGTACCCGGAGGAAACCCTTCCAGACACGGGGAGAAACATGCAAAACTCCACACAGAAAGGTCTGGGTGACCCGGGGATCGAACCAAACCTTCTTGCTGTGAGACATGAGTGTTGCCACTCAACCACCGTGCTGCCTACACACAAAAACAAGCAGGAAAATCAAACAATAGGAAAGATCAGACAAAACAAGAAAAATCGTCCAGGCGAGGAGGGAGGGGGGCGGGTGGAGGAGGGCCAAGCGGGGAGAAGGAGGAGGTCCAACTATCATCGGGGCATCTGAAAGAGTTACACTCCACAGGGGGAGTGGGACTGGGGACAACATGTGAATAGCATTGCTGATGAGAAAATAGGACAAAGCAGAGGATAGTGCTCAGGTTGCCATACTTCCCCCAGCTAGTTATGTCCTACTGCAGCCCCTCTTATCCCGGGTTTTAATGTCACTCCCTAACTCCCTGACTAAGTAACCTGGTCATAAGCTATACTGAAGAGGAAGGTTTTAAGCCTGGTCTTAAATACAGAGACTGTGGGGGCCTGTTTAACATCAGCAGGGAGTTGATTCCATAGCACAGGAGCTTGGTAACTGAATGCTCTCCCTCCCACTGTACTTTTGGACACTCTAGGAACCACTAATAGTCCTGCATTCTGAGAGCGGAGTGCTCTGTTTGGCTGGTACGGGACAATAGCATCTTGCAGATAGGATGGGGCCATACCGTTTAGGGTTTTGTATGTCAGGAGGAGGCTGAGGCACATGGCGATATGTTGGGGACATGGTACTGAAAAAATGTGATAGATTGGACATCGGCTTCCAAATATCGTTTCAGCCAATATCATAAATTAACACTATTTAGTTGCTAGCCCAGAAAGGCTCATAATGTTTGAATTTTTATTTACACAAATTTGTTCTGGAGTTACTTGAGAGATAAAAAACAAAAACAAAAAAAACCCATCTTAAATAAAATAAAACACAACTGATCCAAATGCTCTTTCAGTCTCTTGGTTTTGGCAGATATTCAAAACTATAGTATCAAAATTGGTATTGGAACTGAACAAGTTGAACTGATGTATCCCTAGTAAAGACATGGTGGGGACATGGTGGGGACATTGTTGGGACAAGTTGGGGACATGGTAGCAATATAGTAGAGACATTGTGGGGACATGGGTGTGGCTTTATCTGCTGCTAGTCTGTGCTGTCCTCACTGCTGCATTTGTGAGGTGTGCTCTGATCAATGAGAGTGTGGACAAGAGAGAGGGAGAGAAAGAAAGAGAGAGAGAAGAAAGGAGGGAGTCGTGGGAGAGAAAGTGGTGAGATGGAGAGAGAGGGAAATTGGGAGAGAGGGGAGAAGATGGAGAAGAAGCTGAACGGGGGGAGAAAGGCACCACAAGGAAGAAATGCAGAGAGGAATGGGAGAGGAGAGAGGGAGAGAGTGAATGAAGGACAGAGTGTGAGAGAGATGAAAAGGAGAGATAGAGAGAGGGAGGGGAGTGAAAGAGTGACAGACGGAGCGAAAGAGAGACTTGAGAGAAAAAAGAGAGAGCAAAAGAAGGGAGAAACAAGCTGTGTGTAGCAGAAAAAGGAGAGAGAGAAAAAGAGAAATGGCAATGGTGAAGAGAGTGATGGGCGAGCTGAGCGTGACTAACCGAGACAAGGAGAGATAGGGACAACAGCAGGGGAGGCAAAGGAGAGAGAGAGAGAGGGAAGGACAGAGTGCAAGAGGAGAGATGGAAGGAAAGAGGGAAAACAGTGACAGACAGGGAGAGATGAAGATTTAAAGAGGGAGACGGTAGTGGGGAAGAGAGTGATGAGAGAGTGAAAATAAGGGAGACAGGGAGAGAGAGGGAAAACAGCAGGGGAGGCAGAGGAGAGATGGAGAGAGAGGGAAGGATGGATAAAGAGAGAGGAGATGGGAAAAAAGAGGGAAGAGAGACAGGGCGAGAGAGATGAATTAGCAAGAAAGATAGAGGGATGGGACGAGAGAGGGGAAACAAACAGTGAGAGAGGAAGGGCAGAGATGGAGGGAGAGAGGGAAGGTAAGATGAGAGAATGAAAGAGAGATGGATGACAGCGAGTGAGAGGAGAGACAGGGAGAGAGAAGGGGTATAGAGAGAGGGACAACAGTGAGAGAGATAGAGAGCGAGGGAGAGTACAGACAGGACAGAGGGAGTGTGCAGTAGCAGCAGCAGCAGCCCCTCCTCCCTCTCTTCCTCCTCCTCCCTCTCTTCCTCCTCTTCCTCGTGCTGCTCTGCGCTCCGCCCAGCCCTCATCTCTCTCCTATCCCGCTCTAGACTCGCAGTGCCGGGGCTGTGCTTGTCCCGAAGGCCCCACAGGACTATAGCCAAGCCCTCTTGTCCCTGTCCTGTCCCTGTCTTTGTCCCTCTCCCTGCCCTGTCGGTCCCTGTCCTGCCCTCACCATGCGTCTCGGGGTCTGCTCCTTCATCTCAGACATCCTCAGCACCACCACCAGCATCTGCTTCTGCTGGGCCGAAGGAAAGGTACGGTGAGCGGGAGCTGTGGGTGGTGCAGGTGTGGGTGGGTGCTGGGGGTGTGGGTGGATACTGTGGGTAGGTGGGTGCTGTGGGTGCAGTGGGTGTGGGTGGCTGTCATGGTTGTGGGTGGGTACTGTGGATGTGGGTGGGTGCCATGGGGGCTTTGGGTGGTTGTTGTGGGTGTTCTGGGTATGGGTGGGTGCTGTGGATTTGGGTGGGTACTTTGGATATGAATGGATGGCGTGGGTGCTCTGGGTATCAACGGGTGCTGTGGGTGCAGGTGGGTGTTATGGATGTGGGTGAGTGCTGTGGGTGCTGTAGGTGCCCTGGGTAGATGCCTTAGGTGTGTGTGAGCCGGCTACATGGAGTCAGGTGGAGGGCCAGGTGCAGACTGGAGCTTGGTTAAACCCAGATCTGTCAGAGATCTGGGGTCAGAGCAGCGAGTAAAGGTTTTTCAAGTTAGTGGCTTGATGTGAGTCAACAATTTTTTATCCTTTGTAGTGTTGTCATGATACAAAAATTTCAAAATCGATTTCGATATTAAGGAATAGACTTGATACTCAATACCGATTCTGATGTAACGATGATTTTCTTTAGACAATAAAATGTAATTTTTAAAAATTTAATAGTAGTACATTCTTTTGTATTACCATGTGGCCTCATATCTGTGTTCCACAGTGGTCCATGGGCTTAGACTAGTCTATGTGTCTTATACTTGTTCTTATGAGCTCAGGATCATTCTAAAACTAATCAGGGATTTGACTTTTTTAGTATCACTACCAGCTCAAATGAGTATCTCTTTTCGATAGTAGTTTTACTATTAATAAGTATCTGATTTTCAACACTTTTGAGAACCCAAGTATAATGGTACAAATGTATGACAAGATGCTGTTTGTAGTGATGTAGTCATCATGATTCAGTACTTCTGTGTAATGCAGCTCTATGGTCAAACGCAGTTTGCCCCGCCCACTGCATGCTCTGAGTGAGTGACAGGCTTCAACCAATCACAATTGGACTTTCAAGAGCAGGAAATAGCTTTATTTTACCTCTTATATGCACTAGATGTCCATGTAGGGTTGTAACCATACTTGCACGCACACCATTTTCAAAGTTGGGACTAAACCTGGAACCAAACCTGGAAACAAACCTAGACTACACCGGGGCTAAATATGGCATAGAACACAACCAATTCAGGGATCAAACCAGGACAAATGTGAACACAGAGCTTGAGGTTGCATTAATAGCTATAAAATCTATATTGTGATCTGGACTAAACAAGGACTAAACCAGGACTAGAACAGGACCATCCCAGTCTACATCAGGACCAAACTAGAACCAATTCAATATAATGTGAAGTTAGTTTTATGGTTTCTGTGGAGACCATGATGGTAGTCCTGTGTGCGCTAACTGTGGAGTCCTAGGCCAGAGGAACAGGCTGTGGGGGAGCGAGGGGAGTGAGGAGAGCAGGGGAGCAGAGCCGCTAGCCAGTGCGCTATAGTCCCACCGAGGATCAGATTCTGCCTGTGCTGTGGCTGCAGTGGCGAAGGAGTGGACCAATCCTGCGCTGCGACAGAGGTGGGGATGGGGGGGTTGTAAGGGGTTGAGGGGTGGCTGTGGGGGAGGAGGGGGGAGGGTGGTTAGAAAGACAGAGAGAAGGAGAGGAGGAGAGGGAGAGAGAGGGGGAGGGGAGAAAGATGGGGAAAAAGAGATACACAGAAAGGGGAGGCAGAGGGTGGCAAAGAGAGAGGTAGGGGAGGACAGAGAGAGATAGGGAGGAAGGGAGAAGGAGAGGAAGAAGAAGAGGGGAAGTGAGAGAGGGGAGAGAGACAGAGAGTGGGAGGGAGGGGAAGATAGGTAAAGAGAATGGGACCGAGAGAGAGAGGGAGAGGGAGGGGCAGGCCATGGGAATCACAGCAAGGTCACACCATCCTACTGTATCTTACTGTACTACACCACAAACATGTGCTGAGAGACAGCATTTCAAAGTGGAGTTTACATGATAACAATAATTTTAAAAACTACCTGCGACATTTTGAGGACCTTTTCATATTCAGAAGATATAATATTTAGTTTTAAATTGTTATTCACAATTTAAACCTAAATAATAAACAAAATATGTAAATCAAATAACACTGTAGAATTGCTTTAGCTTAACCTGAGCTGGAGGACATAATGAAATCAGCTGTTTAAGTGCTGTTAATATCACTGTAATTACTGGGATTATCCACATGAAACAAAAGCTGGCACAAAGTTCACCATCTTCTGTCAGCATGAATAAACAAAAGTGATTTTTTCTCAATAGCTTCAGAAAGGGGTGCATTATTCAACCCCAAAGACATGATGGTTGTCAGTTGAAAAGACCTCAAGATTAGTATTACTAGTTTGTAGAGCCAATCCCAAACAAATAATGATGAAATTTAACATTTGTACATCATAAGTTTGGCGATTTCTTTCAAAAACATAAAATCTCCCAAAGAGTTATGTATATATAGTTATAGAGGCCCCTGCCCACCATCTGAGATTATACTGGTTATCGTTATGATGGTTATTATTAAAAGATACTGAATGAGTAGACTTATAGATGATGTAGCTAGCGTAATCATGAAGCAGCGTGCTAGCAGCAGATGCACAGTGTGAGTGGACTGTGGAGCCTGCACACACCTGTCTCTGTCTCTGCTGTGTCTGTGAAGTGGTTATTTTGGGATGAAAGCACACAGAAGAACAGAGGCTTGAGCTGCAGACTCATGGAGCATCCTGGAAACCATAGCAACAGACCACACCCACAGAGAGACCACACCCCCACAGAGACCACACCCCTACAACACCAGGAAACACCCCCGCATAGTCCACACCCACAGAGAAAACTGCTCCCACATGTCCTTGGGTAAGAAATTTCACTCACATTTTCCTCATTAACATACAATTACAGGGCAAAATCAGGGCATCTGGCATAAAACTTTCCAAAACACAGTCTAGATTTATGTGGCAAAAATTCAATAATATCAAAAATAAGTCACTGTGTTGGTGCTGTGGTGGTGTGCTAAACCTTGCAGGAAGATGTCTGTAGTCTGCTCCAGTAATGATGATCTGTGTTGATAGTATTAGTGCTGTTTATCTGGTAAACCAGTTAGCATAGCTTTAGCCTGCCGGTCAGGTACATGACCTCCTGACCCCGCTGACCCCGCTGACCCTGCTGACCCTGCTGACCTCGCTTAATCTGCCAACCTCCTTCACAGAATCAGAGCTATAGTCTTATGTTGTTTATTTGTTGACACTGCTGTTGACTTAGGTAGAATCCATTTTTATTGGTGAGTGGGATTTTTAAAGAGGGTGTAATATGCAAAGTTTACTTTTTGGAGCTTTCTACCATATTATAACATGTTCCCTCATCAAAAACATGCCTGAAGAGGTTTTAGATGTCATCCATGTTTTGAATAATTTATCAATCTCTCCTAGGCCCTATTTGAACCCTCTTTACAGTTAGCTGTAAGATTCTGTGCAATGCTCAGCCTACAAACCTACATAGCCCGTGCTCCCAAACATCAATTCTCCATAAATAGACAAAAACATGATACAAAACAGTACACTACAACTTGACAAGCTTGATACGATATGCAGTAGTTTCATTAGTGAGATGCATGCTGATTGTGTTGTGACACCGCTCTGAATATAGCATTTTCAAAACAATAAAATGTAACAGGGTGATCTATGTATTAAGTGTTAGCAGTTAATACGTTACAGAAGTAAAATGTAGGAAAATGAAGGAAAATGTAGCTTTTAATTTGATTTTGAATGTTGAATTGTAATGACTTGTTTAGTTGTGTGTGTTGTTTCTTATTTACTGCTCTGACCTGCCAGGGACTACAATTGGAAACAGGCTCATTCTGGCATATTTAGTTTATTAAAGGAACAAGTATGTAAGATCTTGATTTTAAAGTTCATAAACTTGACCTATCTGTGCCCAGATACAGGGTATACATGTGTCAATGTGTCAAATCAAATATAACTTTTACATATACATATATACATATATACATATATACACATATATACATATATATACACACACACACATATATATATATACATTATATATATATATATATATATATATATATATATATATATATATATATATATATATATATATATATATAAAATTGTCAAATAAAATCCATGAATGATAAATGGTGTGTGTACAGTGGGCAGGTGTTCATTACATTGTGGGGACTGAAATCAGAATACACCTCTTTCATTTCATGGGGATTTCTTGTTTTGTGGGCACAATAACAGGTCCTCATGACATAAATCTTTTATTATTAGATCAACAATATGGTTTAACATTCAAATATGGGTTTAGGTCAAGGTTAGGCAAGTAGTGACTATGGTTAGGATCAGTCTCCAGGTAAATAATGTAAGTCAATGGAGTGTCCCCATATGGAAGCATGGAAACCCAATATATGTGTGTGGACAGTGTCTCATGTGGACAGCATCATATGTGGTCAGTGTGAGGACAGTTTGTGGACAGTTTAGACATGTTCTGTAAATAGTGTATATGACAGTGGACATTGTACGGGCATTGCAGACAGTATGGTGTTTTGATAGTGCGTGTGGACAGTATGATGTGGACAAAATGCTGTGGACAGTGTCTTTTGTGTCCCCTTTGTTGAGCTGTGCTGACGCAGTGTCTCCTCACAGGGACTGGGGCCCCTCAGACGTGTATGTGCTGAGGCCCTCGGGGGACAGCTTTCACTCACTGCACTGGGGGTCCACCTACTCGCTGCGGGTGGGTGCGGCTCCCTATCCACTGCAGGTATCGCCACTTACACTGACCCCTACACTCCAACTCTTACTGTGACCTTTGACCCCTCACACCTTTCTCACCCCTCCCTCTTCTCTAACCCCTCAATTTACTCTAGCTCCTCTCTCTGACCCTTCATTCTGCTCTGACGCCTCCAACTGACCCTTCACTGTGCTCTAGCCCCACACCCTAATCATACACTCTGTTGTAGCTCCACCCCCTGACTCTTTTCTTGCCCCTCCCCCTGACTTTCCCAGCTACACTATTTTGTTAATGTTTGATGTGAAATGTTTTACTTGTTTGTTCTGTTATTTTTGCAACCATCCCTTATAAAAAGTCACTGTAAGTGACATTATACAGAAGGTTTCCAAAACTATACTGACCTTATTCCAGAAGTTGCCATCGTCAATCGGGATGTATTAATGGGACTGTCGATCTTGACAGTAAATAAGTTCTACAGGGACTACTAAACCATTCTAAAGCCTCCTAGAGAATCAGTGCATTATTGACTTGTTGGTCACATGAACACTGAACATCTCACATATGCAAACATACTTCATATCATATTTTAGAGGCAAAACATTTCCCAAATTTTACATTTTAATGAATGGGATTCCCACTCAACCAGAAGTACCACCACAAAGAAAGCACAGTTAAGTCACTTTTACAGCAAACGTAGGCAGGGCAGAATAAGGCCAATTACAGCTCAATCCACCTCATTCTACCCCACCTACTTTTACTTTCAACACTTCCTTTGTGGTGGCACTTCCAGTTAACCAAGAATCCCAGTCATTTCTATGGAGAAATTGAGAAAAGTCTTGTGGCTAAAATATGAGATAAAGTGCATGAACTTGTCAACACTGTCAATGATTTTTTTGGGAGGCTTTAGTCTGCATAGTCTGCAGCCCTTTGCAAAATCACATAGCCAGAATGTATAAAAAACACACAATAAAAATGCTTTATCATTAGACGCAAACAGTGGGTAGTTACATTTACTCAGTTACAATTACTTCAGTAACTTTTTTTTTTTTTTTACTCAAGCACTTGGTTCTGTCAGTTAGTAGTTAGCCAGCAGGGGGAGCCAAAGCAAAGCACACATTGGCCTCCTGCACAGTCATTTGCACTGCTGTACTGAAGGCCATGACTCACACTTGCATCACTGATCAGAAAAAATCTTTCTATAAATATGAAATGTGCACTATGCAGGTGGGGGTGGGGTACATGGGCTTTGGGGATTTTTTTGGGTCACTTTTTTATTGGATTTTGTACACTTTACAAATTGAACAACAAAAAAGCAAACAAAACAAAACCAAAAGCATGGGTGACACCTGAATATTCTACATTTGCATATATAATGTCCATTTTACTTATTTTTAATTCGTTTGCAGCTCAGCCTGTGCATTATAGATTTTTTAGGAGCTAATGACATCACAGATCGCAAGTTTTGGCCACTGTTCAAAGAATATTAAAGCCACACGTGGCGATAAAGGCCCTCACCACCCCTTGCAACCACGGGGTACATGAAGATCCTGCATCTCGTCCCTGCTTACATCACACTTCCCCCCAAAATCAGCGTCTATATGCAAGGCAGATGACTGGGGAAAATTAGAATTGTCTTTCACAAAGTCAATTTTTTGACCCCATTCAAAAGTTCAAGGGGGCTTTGTAGAGCAATTTAATATCCAAGCTATGTAAATTGTATATAATTGTGTTCAGGTCATCATCATGCACAACATGTATATTAATGCCGGGTAATAGGACACTGCAAGGCCACATCCCCATTTGATGACTTATTAAAATTCTAAAGGCTCGTCGGTAATCGCACATTGGTCTAGTTCCTGTTGACCAATTCCAGTCTTTTGAATGAAAATCCACAGTATAAAAAAAAAAAGAAAGTATGAGGAAAATGTTTAGCAAAAATTAGCCAGTATCCCATAGGGCTGAAGATTCACCAGGACCACATCCAAAGTCATATCTAAAATGTATAGACTTTAATTGCACATTACACATTTAGTGTCTTTTGGGCACATTTTGGACAAGTGTTTGTAATGAAAATTGTGCAAGGAGATGTCCTAAGTATGCCAGTGTGCACTTTTGTCATTCCTTTGATCCAATATGTCTGTATGGTTTAAGGAGGGTCCATAATGTAATTTTTTGCATGTCCTTTTTTGTATTTTTAACAACTTTGAGATTTTTACATTGATTTCATGGGGCAAATGGGTGCCTGACCTGGAAAAAAAATCAAAGTTTGAGGTGCCACTACTGAGTAGCCTTTCACAATTTTTATCAGGGACTTCGCTCAAAATTGGAACACATCGATGTCTGCTTTTGTTTACTACTTGATTTTTGTGATTTTTCCAGACTCCAGACGCAGTTTAAATTAGTCCCTCACCAGGAGGCCTAAGGCCTAATAATAATAATAATTAAAGCCACAAGTGGCGATGATGACCCTTGCCCCTCGCACGTCTGCCCCATGTGACTGCCCTGGCATGCCATTCTCCCTTCATGACAGACACCCAGGCCACTCTCCTCATCACAGTCTACTGCAGTGTGCCAACTGCTTTATAATGGAGGTGTCCATGGCTTTGAACCAGCAACCTCTTGCATAATACAGCTATGGTGTATTATGCAATGGTGTACATACATTTCTGATTGGAGTGGCCTAAATAATGTTTTTTGTCCATTTTCAATAAGTTTGCATCAGATAATTTTTGTCTGTCTATATAAGTTCACTAGGCTCTGAATAGAGGACACTGATGTTTCCAAATGATAAAAAATATGACTTTGGTCCAATTGACAGTTTTTTGAATGTTTTGAGGCCTAGAATTACTTAACCCAAGTTTCATGCCAATTGGACAACATTGTATCTTTTATCTGTATTATAGGGGGCGCTACTGTGTCCAGGGGTTATGTGCTTTTTTCTTTGCTCTATTTTATGTCTGTATTCTATACCAGTTGTTACATTTTAACCTCTCTCGGCCAATGCCCCTGGTCATGAGAAGTTATTAAAGAAATCGCTACGGACAAACCATTAGAGGAAAAAACTGTTGTTTTTTTAAAAAAATGCAATGCCTCTATAGATGGCATGTTGAATCTGAGCTCATTTGGACCAAAAACCTAGAACTAGATACGTTTTATAAACACAATATCAAAATAGCTGCGGATTTTTTATCCAATTTGGCCAACTTCCTGTTCGTCATAGGGCAGTGCTTCAATTCATTTTTAGGCTTGTATCATGGAGCTCTATCACTGCTTGGAATTATGTGAACCTATGCCAAAATGTGCCCCTCTCCTTTCTTGGTTAATGTTTAGTGGGTCTTTCTGTCGCCCCTGCCTGATTTGAGTCACAGAACCACTTTGAATGGGCGGTTTGGATAATCCTAGAGCCAAAACTGCAAAAAATTAGAGCAAAAGGGAATTTCCTGCAAAATTTTAACCATTTCTGTCAAAGTGACTTTTTGTGCTCCCCAGTCCTATTGGTAGCGTTGTACCATTAAGCATTAAGTGTGAATTATGAATTTAACCAGTGTCATCCAGTGTGTAAGTTACATAAATTTCAACCAGGTGGGACTAAGCATTTGCATGTAAGAAATGTTTAAATGTTTTGGGGTTTTTTTAAACTTTAAGCCTTTGTGCCCCTGTTGGCCAACCATGAAAACGGCCCTATGTTCATAATAGATTATATTTCTTCCCATGTGCAAAAATGTATCCCAATGGTTTGTAGAAATCAGATAATGCTGATGTTTTATGTATAAGCTAGGGGGTGCTATAGTGTATACTGGTCATATGATTATTAGCCTATGAGATTCAGGCTGGGATCCATGGATCTATTAAAAACCTATGACTAGATACGTTTTACAAAGATACACTTCTTTGTTGTAGACATAAAAAAATTTGGTACACATATTCGTGACACACACATGCCCACACCCCATCAACAAGTCAAAAATCTGTCCTCAAAAATGGGACCTGACAAAAGCTTTGGTGTAGCCAAACCAAATTTGGTAACCAGATGCATCATGGTAATGGGAACACAAAATTATATTGTGACCATACCCCCTTAGAGACTGGAAGTCTGCCATCTTGGATAAAAAAAAACAAAAACACATAAGACATTAGGGGTTAGGGTAGAGTCAGGGTTAGGAGTTACGATTAGGGGTTAAGATTAGGGTTAAAATAGGGATGGGTTTGGAGTTAGGGTAGGGTTATTTTAGGGGTTAGGGTGTTACGGTAGGGTTAGGGTTAAGGTCAGGGTCAGGGTCACGGTCAGGTTTATGGGTTAGGGTAGGGTTAGGCTCAGGGGTAGGGTTAGGGGTTAGATCTAGATTTAGGCTAGGATTATGGCAAGGTGTGTCTTATGTGTAGGTAGGAGGGCGGCGTAGGTGCGGACGAAGGCCGGTCATTGCCGCTTGCAGTTATATTTAGGACTCGTTCTTGGTACAGTTATGAGTGAAAACTCAACTTAATAAGTGGTTAGCCAGAAGGGGGAGCCAAAGCAGAGTACATGCTGGCCTCCTGCACTATCATTTGCACTGCAGCACTTAAGGCCCTATTTCAGAACATTTGCATCATTGATTAGAAAAAAGTTTCTGTAAAATGCTAGAAGTGGACTGGAGTGTCCTTCAGAAGTCTGACCACAGCTGAAAACTGTGCGTCTGTGTCCAATAATAGCTTCAGTAATTACAACAAGATACTTTAGTGGAAAAATATTAGGCAACATTTCATCTAAAATGTTTCCAGTAGAGGACATGTCGCGCCCCCTGTGGTGTCAGGGGTTATGGGGTCGTGTGATCTGAGTCCAGCTGTACGTGCGCCCTCCGCCCACTAGTCGTCACTGAAGTTTCCATTTACCTGACTGTTTAGCAAATCCCCCGTAGCCCATGTTCATGTTCATGCACATGTTACCGCACTGACCAGTGACCGAGCACCGTGCGTGCTGCGGAGGCGTGAGGAGCACACGGACACACACCCCGCTGACTCATGCTCCGGCCGTCCCTCTGTCAGCAGCGCTGTCCCGGAGCTGCGCCCGCCCGCCGGGCGGTGCCTCCTCGCTCCAGTGTGTGGAGAGCAGGAAATGCGCCTGTGTTTGTGGGTGTCGTGTAGAGAGCGGACCTCCCTCTTCCGTGTGACCGAGGAGCAGCCGGTCTGACGCGCACAGAGGACTGCGCTGCGGTCAGAGGAACAAGGCACAGGCCGTGTTCACCTTTTGCGCTTAGCCGCGACGCGTTGGTCCTGAGCCGTGAGGACAGAGCAGAATGCCCGTGAAAGGAGGCGGAAGGCTGGCCTCTTACCCCAGCAAAGGCGACAACATTGGGGTAAGTGGCTATAACTAACATGGCTCTGAGCTGTCATGTCTCCGGCTGGACTGGGCTGCTTTGTGCCGAGTGAAGGTGCGCTTATGTAACGCTCTTCTGTTCGGACCCGGTTCTGACCCGGTTCTGACCCGGTTTTGACCTGTGCGTAACAGCGGGACTCCGGGTAGTGCCCTGTTCTCTCAGAGTCCATGGGCTGGAGTGTCTGAGCTGTTAGAGCCTACACTTCACCTGTTCTAGCAGAGCTGCGAGTGCTGGACAAACTTGAATCTGTAGAGATTAGGGAAGTAGCTCCCAAATTGTAGACAATAAACACAAACAACAAACTCGTTATTATTAGACTATTATTAAGTTGTTCCCCAGATGTTACCCTCTGAAGCAGAATGTCATGTCACAGACGTGTGACTCCTGTAGGAGTTTGGGGTTTTATGGTGATTTTACAGCTGTGTTTGTCCTGGTTGGACTGAGCTGAGGACAGTAGCTGTGGTGTACCTGACCATGGCTCTTCTCCTGTGAGCTGGACAGGAATAAGCAAAAGACAGCTCATATTAGCAAAATTAAATAGGCGCGTGTCTATAGATATAAAGCCATCAAAGTAAAAAGCCTATAATAATAACAATATGAAATTTATTGATCTTTATTTAAAGGTCCTATACACAAAATGTATTCTTGTGAGCTCCATATTCTAATACTGTTACCTCATCTAAAACATACATGGAGTTGTGTTTTGTTTCATTCACACATGTATGAATAATCCTTTATTATTAGTCTGTCTACATCGCCAAAGCTCAAAGTATTCCACCTTATGATGAACTGGTAGTTTTCAAGTTAAGTTTTAGTCCAGCAGAGATTGGCAGAGATTTCAGGGCTGAAACTATCCAAATAATTCAAGTGTTGGTGTATGGAGTTTTAAAACAGTGAAAAATGTACAAATCTACAGTGGCCTACTTGGCAGCACACATTTTAATTCATTTCATTTAGTCTGATTTATATTATAACGTGTAAATATGTTTATTTGTTAGCTTAGAAGGGCTGATTGTGTTATGAGGGATGGACAATTTGTCTGTGCTAATATTCATATCTGCAACACAGGTGGGATTTATATTTTGTCTAAGCTGTGTGCTGCCTTTTGTATGCCCATTTGTGAACTTAAAAGCCACAGTAACGTTTTAGATCCTCATTTTGGTTGTGTTTATTGCAGAAAAGAAGTGTGAAAGAACATACATCCTTACTGTGAGCTGGCTTGCATTTCCACAAATCTGACTCTTATTTGGCCGAGGAGGGCCTCTTTCTGCTTGTTTCCATGGACATGTTCTTCTTGGCTACAATCTTACACAGTATGGCATAAAACATATCCGATGAGAATGTTCTAAAGTATGTTTTTTTCCCTTTCTACCACCATGGAATCATCCAGGTGACATTCCACCTACAGAAAGTTACGTACTGTACCTTTAATACAGCTTGACTTGTGTGTGCTTTGCTATAGGCTTGTCAATTTTAAAATATTAATTTAGATAATGGTATCAGCTAGTGTTTTTACATATTACATTCAGATTTGATTTTGATTTGTTACCGCAGATCCTACATACAATAGAATGTAATTTTCAACACAAAACAATACTGGATTCTTTAAAGAGGGGTTTATTATGCAAAATCTATTTATCTTTTAGCCATGTTATAACATTGGTCCCTCATCAGAAACATGCCTGAATTATTATTATTCTATTTATTTTTGTAAAGCCCAAAATCACAACAGCAGTTGCCTCTTAGGGCTGAACATAATAATTTGACCAACAGAAAGTTAGAAAGTCAACAATGAAACAGAAACAGACAAGCAAATTAATCAACAGAAATCAGGCAAATGGAGAACTGTCCCAGAACATCCCCTGTCCTTAGACTCTCCTTCTAACGAAAGAAAAACTAAAAAAAAAAAAACCTGTGGGAAAAAGAAAAACCTTCAGAACCACAGTGGAGGAGAGATCCACGCCCATGGATGAGCAAGCTGCAGATGTGTCCAGGACTAGTCATCCATGCTCCCACATGACATTTCTCCATAAATACATATACAAAAAGTAAAATACGCCCTCTTTAATATCATCATGGCTTATTATAGTTCTGATATAGCAATACCACGATAACTATAATACCACTATACTGTCCTATTTAGTTATTTTTGTTCATTATCGATACTTGCTCAAATTAATATCTACTTTTCGTAAATAGTTTATACTATTATGAGCAGCTTTAGAAGATGCATGTCTCCCCTGTGAGGTGTGAGATAAAGGTGTTGTGTTGGAGCCTGGATACTAGAGCCCAGTTTTACACCAGATTGGGTTCCTGCCGTGCTCTTGTGCATGTCCCTGTGTGTGTGGATCATTCGGGGCTGCTATGAGGGAATCTGACACTTTAGTCAACTTTGTGAAGACCTGGGGCTGTAGTGTGGACTGCAGTGTAGTGTTGTCACAATGCTATAATTTTAAACTCAGTGTCGATACTAAGGAATAGTCTTGATATTCAATACTGATTCCAATACCACGATGATAATAATAAAAAAAATGTAAAATACAATGTAATTTTCAACATTAAATGGTAGTACAGTGGTCCCTCGTTTATTGCGGGGGTTACGTTCTAAAAATAATCTGCAATAGGCTTTATTTTTTACAATTATTATATATGTTTTGCAGCTGTAAAACCCCTCACCACACACGTTATACACTTTTCTCAGACAGGCATTAACATTTTCTCACATTTCCCTCTTGTTTAATTAATTAATAGTGACTCACGCGCATTTCACAGTACCTCTGACCGTGACTCTTCATCCTGCCGCTGCTGTAGTGCCGATCGAACATTTACAGGAGTACAGGAGGCATGTACAGGAGACACAGCACGGAGGAGATTGATTAACAATGGTCTACAGTCCCTTAGCCAATCAGGAAGCAGAACACAATGCACGTTCATACACTGTAAAAAAAAAAAAAGCATGCAAAATTGCAATAAAAAAAATCTGCAGCGAAACCACGAAAGGTGAACCGCGTTATAGCGAGGGACCACTGTACTTTCTTTTATTTTACAATGTGGCCTTATATCTGTGCAATCCCTCAGTCGTTCAGGTAGGTTTCATAGTGGTCCATGTCTTGGTCCATGTGGTTTTATACTTGTTCTGATACAGCTCAAGATCATTTTAAAGCTATTAAAGAAAGGTTCATTTCTGTGCTGTGAATGAGACTTTTTTAGTGTCAATACCGGCCCAAATGATATCAAGTTTCAATACTAGAAAACAACAAATCAGACTGAAACATCTCTACATCATGGAGTAGAAATGGGGAAGTTTTAAACTCTAAACCTATTTGATGGTGTTTCTGGGCTCTTTAACGCAGGAGTCTGTGAGACTCGGCACTTAAGACGCCACCTCTCTCCTGTCCTGCTGTAGCCCGCAGAGGAGCAGAGGGACATGCGCCTCGGACCGGCACTCGGACTCTGTTTAGTGTTATTTGTCACAGACATACACTGTTTGCTTATTCATAAATAGGCTTAAGTCTTTAAATAATGTTATAATTGACCTTCAGAAAAGACATCCAATCATGGGCTGTCAGACAGATCCCTGATGTGTTTGTATATAAGCACCGAGCGGCTCCGAAGCAAACCATTTGCATCTTTTCTAAAGAGGTGTTCTTTTGTCTGCTCTTTTGTTTTTGTTTCAGTCGCATAAATTTATTTCAATACTATCATTGATCGTCTATATTTACTTAACAATATATTGAACTGCAAAATTTGTTATTGTGATTAGTTTGTTATTATGGTTTAGTTGAATATTGAAAATTATGTTAAATTAAATTAAATGAATGTGGGTTAATGGGACAGAGGCCCATTTTGTTACATGGGGCTGTAATGTTACGGGACAGTAGTGTAGATCTGGTGTGCTCCTGTTTCCAGGCGCTACACTAAACAATGGGGTCATTCATGTTGCGTCTGCATTACCTGATCCACCACACAAGCCTGGGTCTCCTTTTGGCTGTGTCCTTCGATGTCATGTTGAGTTGAACGCTTTTGACACATATAGGCTTGTTATATTGGGAGAGCATTTAGTAATTCTAATATTTAGAAGTTACTGTGTAACTAATTTGTTCTCCTGATTACATTTGACTGTAAAAACCTGTGTAAACCATGATTTGTCTTGAACAGTAATTTTTTTCATGTTGGCTGCACTGATTCTGAGCCATGGCCTACTTCCTTTTGTTGTTTAGCGTGCTGCCTGACTAAACCGTGCATTAGGTAACACAGTGTGTGATTTGGCCGTTGGTCCTGAACCTCTCATATGACTGGAACAGCTCCGTTCTTACTTGCAGAATGTTTTTCACAGTAACATGACATATTTGATTCAATTTTGTGAAAAGACATACCTACTTACCTACCTACTTCCCTTCTCTGCCAAAGTATTGTATCAGAACTGAAAACTCAACAACAACCACAACTTTTGATGGTACATGTGTAGATTGACTGTAGATTTCCCATTCGAGGCATATGATAATATCATGAATGTTGTTTTCAAGATATGCAAAATATAAATATTGAGTATACTGTTTACAATTTAAAAAATGGGCCTAAAGCACATACTAAATTTTATATATATTAGTAATATTTCTGAATTTAAAAAAAAAGTTATTTTACAGTTATTTCACATTTGTCAGGATTTAAAGGATCTGTATATAAGATTCAGATTTTAAATTTCATGAACTTGACCTGTCTGTGTTTCCAGAAATGAGATAAACATGTTCAAATCAATTATACCTCTTACATCTTACATTTGTAATGCTGATTTTTTCTTAATTACAAAAACAATGGACATTTATGTATGTTGTTTTACCACATTTCTTTTGGACTGACATTATCTGTTATTGTTATGTATATTGTTACCACAATATACATATAGAGATTTACATTTGAGTCAGTCCCTCCTCAGGACTTGTAAATGAGGCTCAGATACAGTGTAAACCAAACCACGGAGAGGTACACATCTCACTTTACACCTCTGCTCTCTCTCTGTCTGTGGCTGCTGGGTTCTATTATGGATGAAATACGGGTTATTCTGGTTTACTTTCACTCTGTGTACTTTAACTCCCTCTTGTAAACATGATGTCACACTGGGCACATAGGGACCAGCCATGCTCTGCTCCAAGGGCCAGTCCCAGTGAGGCAGGGCAGGGCGTAAGGGCCTCTTGTGTTAAGATGAATGTACAAGTAATATAGTCTGTATCATTAACCACAATTAGGTGTGGTCCAATATGAATTTTTTGAGCTGATACTGATATTTGTCTTGCTGTTGTGGCCAGTAACTGAAGTTTGCTGATACTGATATTTAAAATCAATAGCAAGGAGCAAATTTATGTTAAGTTATAGTGAAGTTTACAAATCAAATTAACCTTTCACAACAATTGTATTTATCCAGAATTAGATTCAATTAATTTTCAGTCATAAATCTTCAAAAAGACAAATCTGATGCACTGAGGACAAACTGGGACACATGGGCACACATAGACTGGAGCAGTGTAGAAAAAATATTGGCGCCAAATATTGACACAATTTTCAATACTGAACTGATACCAATATAATTTTGACCTCAAGAGGTGCTTATATAATATATCTGTACTGGTGCAAGACATTTTGCTCAAATACATGGTGAAAAAAATTTAGGGTTGCACTGATCCAGGCTTTTCTGTTCCGATATTGATTTTGATACTATGGGTTTAAGTATCTGCCGATCCCTGATATCATCTGATACCAGAAACTAGAAACTCTAGCAACTCAACCATTATGAAACTTTTCGGGTCTCATAATGGTTAACAAAAAAAAAAAAAAAAAAAAGCAGTGGGAAAGAAACCTCGAGAAGAACCAAAGTGAAGGAGAGATCCACTCTCAGAGACGGCAGGCTGCAGATGTGTCCAGGACTAATGTGCATCCATTTGCAAATAGAGTTCAAGCCTGTTGGGCCAGAGCTCACTCAACTACGGGACAGAGGGAGGCTTATCCATGGTAGAGTAAGGGTCATTCTAGCCAGGTGTTGGGTCATCCTGCCAGGTGAGGGAAGGGAGGGACCGGGTCCATGGAACAGGATGAGGACACAGGAGGGGCATCTAGGGTAGGATCAGAATATCAACTAAACGATTATTTGGAAGGCGATATATCCGAACCAGCTAATTTGTCAGTAGTTGCACCAACATCCCATACTGGTACTGGATCAGTAATCTCTTGAAAAATTCTGTACATGACCTTTAAGATTTGTAATGAGTTTGAAACTGTATTTTGCATACACAGAATTTTATGGAACAAATCACTGTAGTTTAGACTTCTTCAAAGTTGTTCTGAAATGCATAGGATTCTAGGGTTAGTTTAACAGTTCAGACTTTACTCTTCTCTTCAATGTTAAGGCTCAAATACGATCGGTGACCTGAATCCTAATTTTGAAAACATGAATGGGCAATCAGGAAAATTGCAATTAGGGAAAATTGCGTCATCACACTGTATATCTCTGGGGGCTGGGCCAGGGATCAGGAAGTCTTTATGTCCCTCTGATCTGATATATTTCCTCTTTTGCACACATCACACTCTTATCTGGGCAGGATTATTTGTACAGTCAAGAGTTCACTTGTTAAAACATGATTCCATATTATTGTTGATTGAGTGCTATCAACTATTTTTGAGTAATTTGGACATTTCACAAACATTTTAATGGATTTAAAGTGCATATGACCTGGTTTGGTTGGATAGTTCCTGTGGTCAATATTTATCATAGTTTTACATCAGTTCAGTTGGAGTTTGTGGGAAAACTAGTTGGCAGTAATGGTGAAACAGAGTACCTCTATCTATGTCATCTTCACCGAATAGTCCAAGCAAGAAAGCATTCACTGCATTCACTTGTTGTTTAAAGGTGCACTATATAACTTTTCTGGTGGAACGGTTTGATACATGCTTGTTTCTATGTGTATGTATATTTTATTACTTTGACTAGAATGTTCTATAGGATAGCATATCTATCCTATTGTTTATCCTATATGTGCTTTTCTAGCTAAATAATTTATTCTAAATGAATAACATGCATTCTTACTGAGAATGTGGTTACCACAGATCTGACTTGCTCACATGCTTGTCTGCATGGAGATGGATAATTTTAATGCCATACTGTGAAACTCAGACTCAACTTTTCCTGTTTTAGGTCAATTAGGATTAAAATGATTTCTATTTACTAAATGCCAGAATAGTGAGAGAAGAATTTTTAAGACATGTTTTTAAATGTCAGAAGTTTACATACAGTAAGATTGATATGCATTTAAACAATTAGGGAAAAACCAGATGATGAAGTCATGTCTTCGGAAGCTTCTGATTGGTTGTGTTCAGCCATCTTATTGCTCAGGAAGGAGATGGGTTCTGTGTCCCAGAGATGAATGTGCTTTGGTCCCAAATGTACATATCAAGCCAAGAACAAAAGCAAAAGACCTTGTGAAGGTGCTGGCTGAAGCTGATAAGGCTGTGTCATTATCCACAGTGAAACGAGTACCGGTACTGTACGTGGGTGGGTCTGGGTCTGATGAAACTAAAATTGAACTGTTTGCTCATAATGAGCATTTTTTACATTTGAGTGTAGTGTTATAACATAGTATATACTCATAACTCGGTAACTGCGGTATAGGGGTATTATGCGCCTTTGTGCTATAACAAATACACCCCACACCATGGTGCTGAGGCACTTAAACTTACAGCAAGGGAAATACTTTATCTGTGACAGCCCTAGGTCCTATGCTTGCAAAATTGACTCTTGTGAACTTTTAACCATGTTAGAATGTTGTTACCTTTTCAAAAACATACCTCGAGTTTTGTTTTGTTTCATATACGTACACATGTTTGAGTAATCCTTTATTATTAGTCTGTCTATATCTACGTTTTGTTTAGTAGAGATTGGAAATTCCAGGGCTGAACATGTGAGTTTAAAATCACAGTGGAGCACTTCCTGTATTACTACATGACATGACAAGGTGCAACAGAGTGTTTTTCTTTGAGAGAACAATTGAGCCTTACGATGCAGAGTTTGTGTGTTAAACATCTGTGAATGAAACAAAACACGATTCCGTTTTTTTTGTTTTGATGAGGAAACAAGTTTTTAACATAGATCAGAAAATAGCATAATATGGGTCTCTTAAGTTTTTAAATAAGCATTATGTGGATTCTTTAGGCAGGAAATCAGCCAAAACAAACTATTGACCTCTGCTGAAGTTTTAAGGCTAATAGGCGATACATTAAAAAGCTTACATATCGGCCTCTAGTGAAAAATCAGGGGAGGAGCCAATAGTAGGTCTGTTTTGCAACTGGTCTCAAATGCAAACTCCTGCTGCTGCGGTGCTTTCCATCCTCACCACATGCAAACTGTTGAGAGACATGATTAAGAGAAGAGGATAGAGCAGGGCTGAGAAATAATACAAATCATATCTTCACATCTGATTCATCCATTATCAGTGTTTCCATCAATAGGAGTGACTTTGGTGGCCATCCATAATGTAATTTTTCCCTCATAGTCTAAAAAGAAACTGAACAAAATATGGTGACACTAATAATACTTAATGCCTCTACTCAAAACCATACAGAAGTAACTATATTTAATTTGTTATGATGTGCTTTTTAATCAGTGGGGGCAATAAGTGACATTTATACAGTAAAAATGTATTAAATAGAATGATTCAAATCCTTTCTGCCATTACAGCCTCAGTGTAAAACTCTGGGAAGCACGGTTTTGGTGATATCAACGCTAATACATGATCGTGATCTGAGCTCTAAAGTCGATTCCTGGGTCAGAATATTGCAGGGATCACCAGGGAATATTGCAGGGAAGCATAAAATAAAATTTGGTTTGAAATGTGTTTTACCGTGAATGTTTAAATGTACTACCTTATTAGTATTACTATTGTCTACAGGTATAATTATATTGTTTAAATCCAAGGAACACAATGTATTATCTTCTATTAAATATAATGTAAATTATTATTATTAGGGGACCCCTGTAGGATCTTCACATTTAACGTTGGATATACACAAAAGTACAGACAATAAAACTTTAATTTATACCTTATTTGATGGATTATGAGGAGTCGAGGGTTGTCAGAAGTATCAAATTAGGCACTAATCGATAAAACCAGTATCGAAACTAGATACTCATTCGTGCAAGTATCAGTACTAAAAAGGGACAGAAATGACCCTTTTCTGAATAGATTTAGAATGATCTTCAGCTGTATCAGAACAAATACGAAACCACATGTACTGCTGTACACCCATGGACCACTATGGAACCTAGATATGAGGCCACATGGGAATATCAGAAGAAAGTATGATTTAATGTTGAAAATCACATTCTATCTAAATAAAGAGTGTTTTTTATTATCATTGTGGTATCAGAATCGATATTGTGTATCAAGCCTGTTCCTTACTATCAAAATCAAGTAAACCCAATATTCTCATTTGGAATATTTCCAAAAGAACCATGGTGTTTTTCTACACCTCTCCAGTCCACACACACACAACCGAGACAGTCAGAGATATTCCTTGTTGTCAACATTGCCTGCCACTTGTCAAAAAGCCCACTGTTTAGACCGTCCACATGCCACTATGATGACTTATGTGTTTGTGTATGTGTGGAAGGAGGGAGGGGGGTATGATGCTATCAGCTGTGACAGGAAGTCCCACCCCCTGGCACGGCCACGCTGCCTGCTCCCTGGAGATGTCCGTCTCTATATATGTGCATATCTGTACAGTCCATCACAAATACAGCCTTGTCATCACAATCTTCCATCTCTTTTTAGATACAAAACTCATTCCAGGCTAAGTAAACAAGACTTAGAAAGATCAACAACTTGTGAGAAAAATGTATCTTACAGTAAACTTCAGCGATTACTAAGTGTTACTAGTGTTGTCACCATACTAAAATTACAAACTTGATTTTGATAATAAGGAATAGACCCAATACTCAATACCGATTCCTATCCCACAGTGGTAATAAAAACACATTTTAGACAATAGAATGTGATTTCCAACATTAAATACTTAGTACTTTCTTTTTTATTACCTTGTAGCCTTATATCTGTGTAATCCCTCAGTCGT
The DNA here is from genome assembly GCF_009829125.3 of Periophthalmus magnuspinnatus. Taxonomy (NCBI): domain Eukaryota; kingdom Metazoa; phylum Chordata; class Actinopteri; order Gobiiformes; family Gobiidae; genus Periophthalmus; species Periophthalmus magnuspinnatus. The sequence goes on from NC_047134.1 coordinate 22,080,623, forward strand.
TCAGATGGGACGTATACTAGAGAATCAGTGCATTGTTGACTTGTTGGTGTACATGAACATTGAACATTTCACATAAATTAACCTTTACGTTATATAATATTTTAGCTGTAAAACTTTTCTTTAATTCTCCATTGAAATGAACAGGATTCCCGCTTAACCGGAAGTGCCACCCCAAACTTCCACAAAGAAAGTGCAGTTTAGTCGCATTTACAGCATAAGTGGTTGGGACAAAGTAATGTCAACACAAATGAGTATCTAGTTTCTGTTTGCAAAAATATTGAAATGTTGATAACTTGTGATACTAAGTTTGGTGACTGTGTTTCTGTGTCTTTTAGTAAAAAGCAAAAGAAAAATTCAATTCTGTCGACTGGACAAAAGTTTAGAGTGAAGACATTTTGTAGCTCATTGAAGAAGCCACTTAGATGAGCAGCAAAATGTTTTCACTCTAAAATGTTTGTTTATAGAATAATCTTGATCTACGTAAGCCAGGGTGATGGGCCAAAAAAGGCACTTTTACACCTTTTTTTTAATACTTCCTGAACAAACATAATACAGACATTCCATTTCTATTTAATAGTAATAATCATTAAAAAGCAATAGTCAAATTTCCTCCAAAATCCTGTGTGTTCTCCAAACCAGATACTTTTACTAACATTAGTTGTAAACCTCTCCATTAAAAAGACCCAAGTGTAGATTTGCTGTCAGGAGCAGCATCTGGGCACCCCCACCCCTCCAGATCTTGAGTCATGTTCAGGAGTACCTAACTGGAGGTAACAATTTGCTTTGGATCAGCATAAACAAATTAAATGGAAAAATGTGATATACATTTGTTAAGGGTCAACATTTCTCTGGTGTAGTTGGCAGCAAGGGTGAAAGTAATCCGCTATGGTCTGGTAATGCATACCGGTAAAAGATTTGGTGGTGGTACGCTGTACCGGGAGGCAGGGAGACGACGAGCCGCTGAGTCTTGTGCACAGAAAACTCTAGACTCAAATCATCACTTTCAGCACTTATGTTGACAAACTTGAGCTTATTCATTTAGATCTGACTCTCTCTCTCCCTGTGACACACACAGCCTCTTCCTCAGACTCCTCTGTATCAGTGATACTGAAGGGGGAAATGAATGAAGCAAATGCAAAAGCACATGTAAAATGTTTGCAACTTCAAATAGTTCTTGGTGTATTGATATGCAAATTAGCCATGTGCACAAAGTCTCTTTCCCCAGTTAAGAGCAGGGTGGGCAACTATGATCCTTGTTTATGACACTAGTCTTATCTCAGAGCCAGTTCAAAGTCTACATCTTTTATGAAGTGTAAATTGTCTGCAGCTAATTTTGTCATGGTTTTGCCATCAGAATTTAAATCTGTCTGACTCAATCAAAAAGTCAATAAATAAGCCTAACTTAAAACATAATCTAAACACATGATCAGTCAGGGTTACTCTGCCCTTTGTCCATGGGGCTTCCATGGATAGTAAGCAGGCTACAAAAGTTTATTGTACGCAGAAGGGTGGATGTAATGTGACATTTTATGTTGCTCACACTAGAAGCAGCCTCAAAGTTGAAATGCATCAGAAAACTGACAACTGGGAAAAAGCCTGACCCTGTTTGAAATTGAACATAATACAACTAGTGTAGATTTTAAAATGATTAGGCTGTAGGTTACATTTTACCCAAACCATACCCAACTGCTGAAAACAAGAATTTAACAGTATCGGCAAAAAAAAACCCCAAAAAAAACCAACTATTTTTTTAGCCTTATTAAAATTACACTGAACAGAGGCATATTGTTGGATGCACTGAATAGACTGATTCCACATTATTTTAAATGAACAAAGATGAATTCAGCTGTGTACAAAGAGCAGATTATAAAGCCTATTTCTTAAGAGGGGGGTATGCTTGAACAATGAACAAGTACCACACAGTATTACACACAGTAGGTCTACACTCGGAGCACACAGAGCCTACAGTCACACACACACAGATGCACACACACAGACAGACACACGACTCTGAGTTATGTGCCCGCTGTGTGTCTGAGGGAGTGGGTGATCTGGGCTTAGAAAGTGGGCCCTGGCACTGCCGTCCTCTTGTCTTCTCATGAGGTCATAGTAGACTGTGCTCTGTGCAGTCCCCCGTTCTGTTCTGATAGATCCGCTCCACTTTTCACTGGACCAGGACTGTTTAACTATTGTGACTTCTTAACAATATTTTTTGTTGTTGTTTTTTTAAAGATCAAATTAGGGCTGCAAGATTTCAAAAAGACGTTTTTTCGGACGAGTATTGCAGTTCAGAGTGCACATTGTAAACAACTCAGCCTGACATAAATTGCTAAACTATTACAAGAATGCCATGTATTTCAGAACATGTTTGTAGAGGTCTAAACTACACGGTTTGCAGCTTTTACACAGAATTAGACCCAATGGACACACAAGGAAGGCATCTGACACACAGGGAGGGCTTTTGACACACAGGGAGGGCATCTGACACAGAGAGAGGGCTTTTGACACACAGGGAGGGCATCTGACACACAGAGAGGGCTTTTGACAAACAGGGAGGGCATCTGACACACAGAGAGGGCTTTTGACAAACAGGGAGGGCATCTGACACACGGGAACATTTCAGACCATGTTTGAAATTTTGATTTGATGCAATAGGCCTGCACCCTCATGCCTTAATTACTATTGTTTATAGTTTATAGAAATTGTTCATTATTTTTTTAGATTTTGATTTAATAATGCCACTGTCTTAGTTGAAAAAGGTCTGTTTTGTATGTATAGTTAATGATTTTGATTAATACAATTGTATTATATATATATAATGAATTTTTGATTGCAGCCCTATTATTTAACAAATATTCTGATTTATGAATAAATGTGGTGCACGTATACGTTTAATACAATACTATCACAAATAATGCTATATAGTACTATAATACTACTGCAGATATTTAGTTAGCTAAAGTACATGGAATTCTTGTAAGGATTTAGGTGTTCTGATGTCAGTATTCAGCACTTACAGAGGTGTGGATGTGCAGGAGGAGCAGGCTCTCGGAGTGTCACTGTCATCTTATGTCTCAATCCTGTCCCCTGCCCCCTCCCCTTCCTAAGCCCCTGTCCCAGCGCATTTGTTCCCAGGAGTTGAGTGGTTTGCCTCCTATCCCCTCCTGTCCCCTCCTGTCCCCAGTCCCCATCCCACAGCACTTCCAGGCCTCCTGACCACTATCTGAGGCATCGTACAATGTAATTTGCCTGACAAATTCAGACTGATCTCTCGGGTATCAGTTCAGCCGATATCCTGGTAGGGCCTTTTACTGGCTGTCATAAGACTATTTACTGGCAAATGTTGGCCTTGAAATGTTTCATAATGTTACAACTTTTATTTATACAAAGCTGTTCAACTGTTACTTTCTGGATAAATTACGCTTTTGTAGTAAGTTCACTTTTGATGAAAATAACTTTTTTCAGTCCTTAAGCTAGTATCGGTAAATAGTACTATATAAAAGTTTAGCTTATATTATATATATCCATATTGTAACTGGAAAAGCTGGATTGGTGTATTTCTATCTGGTAAAATTTGCTCAGTTACATTTATTTGAGCAACATTGTGAAGAAACTGGATGTAGTTTTATCTCAATATACTTTTGATAGTGTAATTTTGCAGGGACTGGTACTCTTACTTGAGTAAAACGTTAGTTATTTAAACTAGGGCTGAAGGATTTATTGCAATTTGAATGTTCACAATTGGCATATCACAAAGACTGCAAAGGTTTAAGTACGATCATTTTCTCTGTTATGAAATGCCTGAGATTCTTCTATTAGTTTAACAGTTTATATTTCAGTCGTCAGTGATGGATGAGTTTTAAAAAATCTGGATTTTTTTCATTAGCAATTCAGAAAAATTGCAAATATTTTTTCTAAATGGTTCTACCCTGACCCTAAGATTAACGAGTTTTTCCATAATAGTGTGTGGGTGTGGATCGGGGCACAGGGCTGTCCGCTTGAACCTGTTGGACACTGGTGATTGACACTTGCTGACCTCTCCTCTCTGTGTCTTCTCAGGGCTCAGCAATGGAGGAGACAGTGTGGGAGCAGTACACAGTCACTCTGCAGCGGGTAAGACACAATCTACTGTCCACGAATCGAACTACTGTCCATCTACTGTCTCTCAACCTATAACTCTACTACACTTATGTCCACCTGTCCAACTGCTGTCTATCCACTATCCATTTACAGTCCCTTAATCTATAATTCTACCAAACATGTTCACTTGTTTGTCTGTGTCCAAATATCCAACTGTTGCCCTGTCCATGCGCAGTCAAACTACACTCTTTTTTTTAAGTGTCTTTGTATTATTGCCAGTTATTCTTTTCATTCAGTCAAAATGAACAATAGGTATGCTCACACAGCTAATGGGTAGATACAAATCAAATGAATCACTTTTCAGGTTATATCTCTATCATCGCTCCACTTACACATGCTTTTGGTATGGGAAATCCCCAAATAAGTTGGGAAATTCCCCAATTAGTGGCAGGTTATGTTGATACTTTGTGGATGCACACATTTTAAAACCAGTCCATGAAAATCGCAACTGCGTATTTTTTTTTTTTTTTTTTTTTTTAAAATTAGCCCAACTGTGCAGAAAAACCACGGACCTGGCAACTATGCCTCCCTTTGCTCCCCATGCTAAGTCACTCCCTCTTCAGAATGACATCACAACACAGCAGGCATGCATTTATCTAATGTAACTACTGCACGTGACATCAGGTTTGTGAAGTTGTAGTGCACTGTTTTGTATCATGCTTTCTTATTAAAAATGCCCATGTGGGAGCACAGGTGACATAGGCTTATGGGCTGAGCCTTGTACAGGCCCGTACTGCTAACCATAAGGAGGGTTCAAATATGGCCCGTGATGGATCACAAGATTATTTAAACATGCATGGATGACATATAAATGGCATGTTTTTGATGAGTGAACAACAGTGTAACATGGTAAAAAGCTTAAAAAGCTTGTTTGTTTTAACCCGCTCTACATGATCTTGGTGTTTATTTTGCTTTTTGTTTCAAAAATCAAGATATGAACAATAACCAACAATAATAACTGACCAATCAGATGCCTCTGCCCGAGGTCGGCTCTAGCTAGCATTAACAACGCATTTGATTGCTAGCTATCACGAAGTCCAAATATGGAATTAGTTGCAAATTAGCTGCTATAACTGCTACCCTTGATTGGCTTCTGTTGACTTGCCCGAACAGCATGGCATCCCTTAGTCCACTTCTGTATACAGGCTATGCTTGCTAAACACTACAGCCAGAATCCATGTGTGCATTACTGTCCACCTGCCTATCTTCTGTACAACTGTGTGTCTGCTGTCTATCTCTCCATCTATGCCAACATGTTTATCTGTCCATCCAATATCACCCGCAACTAACTGTCTAACTGTCAAACTCTCATGTCAATAAGTGTCCACCTGTCGGCCCACCTGTCTATCTGTCCATTTAATGTCCTTCTACTGTCTATCTTCCATTCAACTGTCCAACTGACCTCTTGTCTTTGATTACACAGCCTTTATATAGATGATTTCCCATTTCAACCTATGGAAAGTTGTTGTCATTTGAAATCCATATCGTTGTATTGGAGCGTTTCTTTCTTTCCAGGTGAAATTTCTCATGTTAGAGGACCCATATTATACTATTTTCTACTACTTTATTATAATGTTTCCTCATCAGAAGCATACATGCATAACTTTCATTCACAAATGTTTAACACACAAACCCAGCATATTTAGGCTGGTTTCTTCTTTCAAACAGAAGACATTCTTTTTTCTAACATGTGACGTTATACCCCCTTTGTGTTTTTAAACTCCATAACTCCATGCACCTTCACTAGAATCATTTGGATAATTTCAGCCCTGGAATTTTCTATCTCTACTGAACAAAAGGTAAAATGTAGCTGTTAACTTGAAAACTACTGCTTTATGACATCACAAGGTGGAACAGAGCATTTTGAGCTTTGGAGATGTAGACAGACTAATGCTGCAGGATTACTCAAATATGTGTTTGTGTAAATAAAACAAAACAACAACTCCAGGTATGTTTTTGAGGAGGCAACAACATTATAACATGTTTCAAAGCTCACAAGAGACAATTTTGTGTAATATAGGACTTTTAAGTGCAGTGACATGTTTTAACGCCCCTTCCTCCAGGACCCAAAGATGGGCTTCGGAATGGCGGTGTCTGGGGGGCGGGACAACCCAAACGTGGACAGCGGGGAGACCTCCATCATGGTGTCTGATGTACTACAGGGGGGACCGGCGGACGGGCTGCTCTTGTACGTATCACACTGTCACATCAGAGCTTGAAGCTGAAGGTGTCGTGACAACATAAAGCAATTTTAGGATCATATCAGACAACATGATAAAATGCCTGTACCTGATTTTGAACCATGAGCCAGGAACATGTTTTAGTTTGAACTTTTAGCTCCACCCACTTAATCAAATCAAAATCACTTTATTTGTCCTCGAGGGGCAATTTAAGTACATTGAGCAGTAAAATGCAATAATAAAAGAAAGCCTCAGTGCAGCCCAACAGGTAGGGTCATCAGATCCAGTGTCAGGACAGTTTGAGGAGAATAGCAGCCCTCAGAACAAAGTGTCCCACCTCTGTGTCCTGCCGCATTACAGAAGCCTCCAGTGTGAGCAGGTGAACTCTGGGCACACAACAGGAAAGCCTCTTCTGTCACTCTCTGCTCTGGTGTTTCAGTCAGTGATAAGGCAGGCCATTCTCTCTGGAATGTCTTCTGCTATATTTGGTGCAGAAAGCCTGTTGCATTATTGTAAAAAAGTTTGTTTATCCATGGCAACCCTGATTGGAAATCGCTATGCTAGACAGCTAGCTCTAAAATGCAACAGAAACTCAAATCACACAGTCCAGTAGTCTTTAAATTCCATCCTTTGAACTGCACTTCTTAGTTGGTCAAACCCCCCAAATATTAATTTAAATATGTTACATACAATTTTAAAATGTTTAGTAACTGAGTAGTTGGATATTTTCCAGTTTAACATTACAAGTTACAACCTCAGAGCATTCCAGCTCAATTAACTCTTATGTGAACAATATGGTTAATGCTAAACCAAAGGCTAAAGAAATCTAAATGTTAAACAAATGTTAAACAAATTGTTAGTCCTCTCTGCCACTGTGATATTGCACAGTGACTTTTTGTCTGTCTGAAAAATGCACCATGACAGCGAATCAACTGTCTGGGATAGTGACAGGCAGTTGGTTCCTCGACATAATCGACGACATCAACTAGGAAAATACATTGATGCATGTAGAGCGTGTTGATGAGTTGCCCTAATAACAGCTCTAAATGTGGCAGATATAACGAGTACAGGCGAGCTCTGAACTGCTCTGCACTGTATTTCCACACAAAGCATAGCAGCGCATGTGCGAGACGCGAACAGAAGACCACTGCCAGATATTAAAAACTGTGGCTGAATAGAAAGTGAAACGAGAAAAGGCTACTCATGTTGTAAAAGTGAGGCAGACTTCACAGTGCTTTATTTGCTCTATTCAAAACTTTGTCCGGGCAGATGGCACCACTGACTGTACAAGCACATGGCAGCACGGACTGTTCAGGCGATTATTTGACTAATTGGAAAAACAAGTAGGCTTATGAAATGCAGAACAGTGATAGAGCTCCATGAGACGAGCCTAAAGTTGAAATGGAGCACCGCCCTATGATAAGCAGGAAGTCGGCTGTATTGCATTGAAATTCTGTTGTCACTTTTGATGCCTTTGTATGAAACCTATTAGATCTTTCATTATTGGTCCAGATAAGATCAGATTTGGCATGCCACATTTAGAGACAGATTTTTAAAAGTTATCATTTTTTTCTGGGATAATCTTTACAGTTTTTGGGTAACACGATGGTGAAAAACACCTTCATTTCCTTTTTCTTTGATGACTTCTCACAGCCAAATTTCAAGCACTAATGCGTCATCTCGGTCTGAATATAATGGACTGTGGAGCATATGAAAAGTTGGATTTAAATGCATACATTTAAATACACACACACACACATTCATTCAGGGTTGGTCACGATTCAGAGGTGATCGCAATTAAGAAGCGGTCTCTAGTACATTTTATTTATTATTAAATATTTTGAAGAGCAGATAGTTTAAACTGAGATAGAGCAACACCTACTAGCTGATATGTGTAATATGTATAACTGAAACCAAAGCTGACCATTGTCTCAGCACTTAACATGGTTAAGGATTCAAGTGGTGGCACTGTTCAATCATGCATGCGTCATAGTGTAGAACTGCTGGGTAAAAGGAAAGGCATCTGGCATACATATCTGTATTATTTATTTTTATTGTACATTTATAATCGCAGTTAATTCTAAAATTGGTTACAATGGGTAAAATTGACACCCCCACAGATTGCTGACAGCCTGTCATGACGCTTTTCTCTCTGTCTCTCTGTCTCTCGCTCTCGCTCTCACTCTCACCCTCACCCCTGCCTGTGTCTTCTGTACAGTGAGAAGGACCGGGTCATTCAGGTCAATGCTATCTCGATGGACAACGTGCCTCATTCCTTTGCTGTGCAGTCACTTCGTAAATGTGGCAAAGTGGCCAAGATTGTGAGTACAGACACCCCTCAGTCCTGTTTGACACCTGCTTGTGTTAGCGGCTGCACTGCCCATGTCACACAATCAGAATGTTCCTTTTTAGCTATACGCATCACTGTTGTTGGACATGTTAGCATTTGCACAGGTTTCATGCAAAGTACAACTCAATGATATAAATAGACATCATCGTCATGGTAACCTATACAAACAGACATCCAGTTGCAGCAGCCATGTTCTGACTGTAGTATAGTAAAAGTAAGGCCCTTTTCCTACGCACAAATCCACATTTTGTGCATTCCCGTGAATGAGCAACACATTAAGTGCTGTCCAAAATGGAGCGAGCAGTGAGGAGAAGTGGCTTATCAGAAAGCAGCCCAGTGTGCAAAACACACTGCATGAGTTTAGTTCCACGTTTATTTAGAAACAAGAAAATCTTAATTTAGACATTTAATAGGCCTACTGCATCACAGGCTTTTAGAGATGAAAGGGGAAAACAGGCCTGACATCAAATCTGCGTTTCTGCTGGAAAACTCCTTAATGCAAGATGAATGTTTGACTCACATTATTTTGAAACTAATTGTTTAATAGATCCGTGAGTGCGTAACACTGGAGACGTACAAGACGCACATTTATTGATTTGTTAACATCAATAGTGCCATGTGGACTTGGTAAATGAAAAATAAAATTCTAGTGGAGAAAAACAGCCATACTTGTGACCCAAATATCTAATCATCATAATGTTAGGGTCAGTATGCATTGTTGAATTTCTTACAAATCTTAATTTTTGTCATTTGACAACTCCTTGGGCTTTACTATAGGCTCTTCTAGGAAGATGTTTTGTATTTCTGCACACACAACCTGGTATTTATAACATTGCATTGATAAGTGGAGCTTGATGAAATAAAACAAAAAAGGTCAAACGGGCCCGCTATATTTTTGGTGCATATTTGTCCAGCATAATGTTAGATTTAAGAACTGTTTATTACATGGTACCAACCAGGATGCCCTGTCTGGGCTTGAACTAATGACCTTCCTATTTCCTGTCAATTTATTTTCAAAGGTGTAAATCAAGCCCATTAAACAGTTTAAAAGCCTAGCCTAGTTCCTTGAGTTGTTGTGGGTTTGACCCCTGTCTGTGTTTTGCCTCAGACAGTGAAACGTGCCCGGAAGGTGCCAGTCCACTCCCTGAAGCCTCCCCCCTCCCCTGGCGCTCAAAGCCAGGACTACCCCCCCACGCACTACTACGACACAGACACCGACAGTGCCTGGTACCGCGAGCAGAGAGAGCCCTCAGATGAGTACAGAGGAGGGCGAGGCCGCAGCCGGGACAGGCGCTCCCCCAGCCCTGAGCGGCCGCGGCGGGACGGCAGCCGAGGCCGTGCCCTGGACCCCAGCACAGAGCGCCACAGGTACCCTAGCAGGGGGCGCAGCCCAGGGGACAGCTACGAACGCGGAGGGAGTAAAGGACAATACCGCAGCAGAGAGGGACTCAACGACCCCTCCCCTCCACCCCGCGACCTGGAGCCTCTGGACAAACCCATCAACGTCATGCTGGTCAAGAACCGTCCCAGTGAAGGTGGGCACAACCTCTGAACCTCTGCTCCTGTCACTAAATCACACAGACACCAGATTAAATTACATGTCACTACATCACACAAACCAAACTACAGGTCCTTACATCACACAGACACTAGATCAACCTCCATGTCACTACATCACTCACACCAGACCAAACCATAGATCACTACGTCACACAGACACCAAACTACAGATCACTATATCACACAGACACCAAACTACAGATCACTATATCACACAGATGCCAAACTACACGTCCTTACATCACACAGTCAGACACCAAACTCCAGGTCATAGTGTTGCCATGATATTAAAATTGCAAACTTGATTTTGATATTAAGAAATATAATTGATACTCACTAATGATTAAAACCACTCTTTATTTGGACACTAGAAAGTGATTTTCAACATTTAATCGTAGTACTTTCTTTTATATTACCATGTGGTTTTATATCTCTAATCCCTCAGTTGTTCAGGTAGGTTCCATAGTGGTTCATGGGTCTATACTAGTCTATGTGGTCTTATACTTGTTCTGATACAGGATCATTTTAAAGCTATAAATTCTCTCTGTGTTTTAGACATATTTTTTAGCAATAGAAACACAAAAGGTTGAATAAATGAAAAAGTTGAATGTGGAGGATTCCATACAAAGCCTTTTCATGGGGACAAGTAGGTGGCAAACACTCCACCAGAAAAGTGAAAAGGCGCATTTTTAAAGTGGTGGTGTAACTTTTCCACAACCATGATAGTGATATTCCATTACCTCGAATGTTCCACAGTATGGTATTAAATTCACCTAGCATGCATACATTCAATGTTTCTATAGCACAAAAATAACTTGATAAACATGCATTCTTACTGTGAGTTGGGTTGCCTCTGCACAGATCTAACCTGTGACTTGGCGGGGTCACCTGCTTGTCTCTATACTGTGAAAAATTGTAAGCAATGCAATAACTCCACCATGGAGACAAGCTGGTGGCAGCCCTCAACCAAAGTAGTTACATGGCGCACCTTTAAAGTGCAGCTTAACACTAAATCCACCTTTTTTGCTACTAAACTAAACTGGTAAGTACATTAAGAACATACATCTACACACACTAAAAAGTAGATGGGAACACTAGAGGAAAGGCTGCAATGTTAGCCTTGTTGTTATGGTAGTTTTACTAATAGTTTAAACTTCATTGCATGTCCTCTCCTGGTGTGAGTCACTATACAAGCTGTTGTGTTTTTCCTTAGAGTACGGCCTGCGTCTGGGGAGTCAGATTTTCATCAAACAGATGACCTCCAGTGGGCTTGCTGCCAAGGACGGGAACCTGCAGGAGGGAGACATTATCCTCAAGGTTCTCCTCCACCCTCCACCCTTCAGCCCCATTCACACATAGGTCCCAGTAACTTGCCGGGTACAAAATACCAGAACACTAGCAATGATCCCCATTCACACACAAGCCTCTTTTCCACTGGCAGGGTTGACTTGGGGCGGCCTTGCAGCGGGTCTGTTTGGTGCAGCTCCCTCCATTCTCTGGGAACGGCTCTAAATCGTATCTGAATTACTATTAATCATAAAGATGATCTCTACCCAAAAATCAGAAACTATTGTCAGCTTTTTCTGCATTTATTTCACTCCTTTGCTTCTCTACACCATGTTCTAACTTCTCTTTACGTAATGCATTGGGTTTGGCTCATGTTTGATGTCTTGGTGTGAAGCTACTATTTTATGTTTATTTTTACTTTTTGCCATCTTATTTTCGCCTCAGTCTGTGTTCTCTCTTGTTCAATTATCGCTTAATCTGTTTCGTTTTAACCACACCTCGAGCCATAATATATGAGGAAAAAAAAGGAAAAAAAACACGCCTCAGAGCTAGTAACCTCCAGGGTCTGCTTCAGCCCCCCCCCGTTCACACATGCACCAGTCCCAGAACATTGCCATATATGGTACAGGGTATTAGTCAAAAAGTCCAAAAAGTCAATTTTGTATAATACCCCTTCTTTAAGCCCCATTCACATGGTAATCTTCTGGGACTGGTGCATGTGTGAATGGGCCTTCTGTTTGCTCACGAATCCTAAACTGACACCAGGGTCTGTTTAGAGGTCTGACTTATAAAGTATGAAAAATGTTATATACGTGACTTTCCAAGATAAGTGAACTATGAAAAGACAACATAATGTGGGAATGAGTGGACCTCAGGGCTTTTACAGATGAGGCAGAAGGAGATCTGTGCCCAGATCCCCCTGGTGAATTAATTCTTCATCCATATAAGCATTTTAAGTTGTATGATGTGTGACATATACCAGCCAGAGAGCAGGCTGGTACTCATGCTTCATACCCATACCCATTCATGTTGCCTCTTATCTGGTTGTTTGCAGATCAATGGGACGGTGACTGAAAACCTGTCTCTGCATGACGCGGGGAAGCTGATTGAGAAGTCTCGGGGCAAACTGCAGCTGGTGGTTCAGAGGGACCAGCGGCAGATCCTGGTGCGCATACCCCCGCTGGCCGACTCCGACTCTGACAACGATGGTGAGACTAAGCTACCTGATCTAAATGACACTCATGACAAATTAGAGCCTGATGTGTTTGACTGTAGTGAGCAGTTCGGAAGTTGCTATTTGATACAAAAAAATACAAGACAGGAGTTTATTAAGTATATATAAAAGTAGTTCTCCAAAACATACATGGGATATTTATATCCAGCTTCATTCATGCAAGTAATTTCCTTAAAGGAGGCCTATTTTGCAAAATTTACTTTTCAGAGGTTTTAAACATGTTATAGTTGTTTCCCTTCTCATGTACTCTGTGAAGTTGTATTTGTAGTGATTCGTCCATGTTTGAGTAATTTTAATCCTCCTGTATTCAAGACATCATTGCTCCAGTCTACACTCATTTTCACTGCCACACGCCCAATGCTCTGTATTTCCTTCCTTCCTTACCCTATGTCTTCGTAAGAGCAGACATAAAAGTATGGGAAATAGCCTTCACTTCATAGAAATTGTTTATATTACAGTAGAATAACCATGCTGCTAATTTGTTTTTTCAACATGGATGCAGGTATTTATTGCAAACAGTATCCAGATTGTTATGAAAAAGAGCAATTCCAGTATTTATTGTTATAATTTTTCAAACACAGAAAACATTTTTTACGCAACTACTCCTAATTCTAATGTCAGATGTGCTAATATAAATAAAGGGCACTGTACAAGGTGTCCCTTTAGCACCCCCTGTCTTTGCACTTTACATCCACAGTCAAACACACACCTGGTCACGCATCATGCCATGTTCTTCTGTCACATGGACCTTCAGGTGTATCTGTGTTACATACATGTTCATTATGTGGTTGTGAGTGTCTGTGCCTGTGTTTCTCTCTTGCAGATAACATGTCATACTTTTAGCACAATGGCCTCCTGAGATTCTGCATGTATTTAACAGCCAGATGCAGTGACCACTAAGTGACCCCTCTTCTCTTTCTAATCACACCACGTATTAACCTCTGATTAATCTCTATACTATGCATATAAATAAAGTTGGATTTATGAACTTCAGATGGATGCTGTTTCTTATTAGATTGTACCACTGGATGCATAAAGCAGCTGGTACTCGAGGTTGTAACAGACTTAAAATATTTGCCTTAGTTTCTATTTAAGATGCATATGACAGGTTTTTATGTTATTCTAATTCTGACATGGTTTGGTGGAATAGTACCTGTGGTAAATATTTATCAACGTTTGACATCAGTTAAGCGGCAGTTTGTGGAAAAATAAGCTCAGAAGAAAGGTACAAGTACAAAAATACACTGAGTTATAAAATTTCACAAAAAATGCAGCAACAACTTATACGCAGAGATGTTATGCGTAAAACTAGAAATCACTGGGCAAGAATTTAGTTTGTTTTTTTTTATTAATAAAATAATAATTTATTTGAACACTACTTGATATTGTACTGCACATGTGGAGTTACTTCTCCTGCAGATAGTGCAGCTCCACAGAAGGCGCAGCTCTGGAGATAATGCAGCTCCACAGATGGTGCAGCCACAGACATGTCCTAGTCATTCAAACCTGAAGCAAGTGCAAGTAAGATAAGAGAACCTTTATTCATCCCACAATGGGGAAGTTGCCATAATAATTGAGGAAGCAATTGATCCTTCTATATGGCTGCCACGGTTGAATAAATTCTGGCTTAGAATATAAAATCCAGAATCAGTGATGGGGCCGCTGGAAACATTACATCATACAAATCAAATCAGAATCCATTGTAGAAATTGTGCCTTTTTGAATCCGGGAACAATTTGGTGAATAATATTTAAGAATCACTTACATAGGGTAGGACTTTTAGTGTTGGTGCCAATGATCTACAGATCCATAGACACAGGCGCATATTTGTGTGGATGTTGCATTTTGTCAGAGGCAGTTGACCATCATCTCATGGTAAGACTTTGCTCACATTTGAATGGAGTGTTCTAACTGCGCTATTTGGAGAGGCTGTCCTTCTGTTTCTAATGTCTCACAGCACACACGGTACACCTGTCCACACCTGTCCTCAGCACCTGTCTGCACCTGTCCAAAGTGTCTATAGTGTCCTCACCTGTCTGCACCTGTTCTTTTCCGTTGTCAGTGTCAGGTGGAGAGCATAGTTGTGGCAGGTGGTCCGTTTGTTAACCTTTATTTAAGTGCACTGTGTAACTTTTCTGGTGGCAGGTCTGGTGCATGTATCCATGGAATGTTTCACAGTATTGTGTTGAAGGGCCTATATTACAGTATTTTCTGATCTATGTTATAATTTTACCTCATCAAAAACATCAAAAAAGGCTGTGCTCATCTCTCAAACAGAAAACTGTCTGTTCCACCTTGTGATGTCATGTGGTGATACAGGAGGTTCTCCACTTCATTTTTAAAGTCCATACATCTTCACTAGAATCATTTGCATAATATCACCTCTGAAATTGTCAATCTCCACTGAACTAAAGGTAAAAGGTAGCTATTAACTGGAAAACTACCACTGCATGACATCATATGGTGGAACAGAGCATTTTGAGCCAGATTAATAATAAAGAAAACGTATGAATGAAACAAAACACAGCTCCATGTATGTTTTTGATGATGTAACAACACTGCTTAATAACATTGTGGGATCAAAGCTTACAAGAGTCCATTTTGTGTAATATAGGACCTTTAAATGTATCTATCACTTTCGCTACAGATGTTTTTACTGCTCAAAAAATACAAAATCACGAAAAACATGCATTCTTACTGTGAGCGGGGTCGCCTCTCCACAGATTTGACCTGTAACTGACCTGCTTGGTAGTGCTATCTGTCTGTCTTAAGAAAGATAAGGTTAATCACATAATGTGGCAAAGAAATGGTGTCACTCTCCATGGAAACAAGCAGGAGGCAGACTCTTGATCAGGAAAGTTACATGGTACATCTTTAACCAGGATAACTTAAACATTTTTTTTCAGCTGTTTCCCCCTTTTTACTCTTAACATCAAATTTCTCAAGTACTTTAATTACATTGGTTCTTGACAAGACTCTTTCAATAGATTAATTGTAGTATTGTGATAGTCATTAGACATTTCTTAATCTAAGAACTACTGACAACTAGATTTTTTTAGGCCAATCACAACAATAGCAACAGCAGCAGTAAGTTTGTTATACAGGGGGTCTGACTAAGAGACTTGTCCTCAAACACTCAATCCCTAAATATCATTTGTAAATATAGCATCTTATACTTCCATTACCAGTCAAAAGTTTGGACACACTTTCTTCTTTGTAAATCATTTTCTTCTTTGTATCATGGAAACCATCAGATATATGAAGCAAGATATATGTAATTATGTAGCAAAATGTATGTATGTAAAAACGTGAAATAACTAATAATTTGCTTTATATTTTATGTTAAATTCCTCAAAGTTTCCACCCTTAGCTTTGTTGACAGTGCTTGAAACACTTGGCAAATATGAAGCAGTGAAAA
Source organism: Periophthalmus magnuspinnatus (assembly GCF_009829125.3). Taxonomy (NCBI): domain Eukaryota; kingdom Metazoa; phylum Chordata; class Actinopteri; order Gobiiformes; family Gobiidae; genus Periophthalmus; species Periophthalmus magnuspinnatus. Next base: position 22,096,792 of record NC_047134.1, read on the forward strand.
GCAGTGATCAAAGCAAAGGGTGGTTATTTAAAAAAATCTAAAATCTGAAACTTATTTTGCCTTTATTTTTTGTTTGCCAAATTCAATATGTGTCATTCATAATTTAGATACCTTCAGTGATAATCTACAATGTAAATCTGGAAAATAAAGAAGAAACATAAATGAAAAATGTGTGTGTCCAAAGTGTGACCGGTAGTGTAACTGTTTATCATCTGACTTTTCCTTGGGTTGCTCTGCATTGGCTCATCCCTCTCCAGCTCTGAGCTCTTGTCTCTGGGCTCCTGTCTCTGGGCTGACTCAGGCTGTCACTGGGTCCTCAGAGGGAAGGCTGTGTGAGAGCCAGTGACACAGTCGTGACCCAGCCTAGTGCAGTGAGAAGTCTGACCATGCCCTTTCTAATGCAGATTGGATTTTTATATAGGAACAATTATTAGAACATATAAAAGTTAATTGGAAGTCAGGGCTAGAGCATCATGCATGGGACTGGAGGCTGCAGCACTAATCTGGTACTAATTGTGCCTGTGTGGTGGTGGGCTGGCTCTAGTTCTCCCTCTGGTGGTGGGCTGGTTCTGGTGTGGGGTTGGGGCAGGGCTTGCTCTGATGCTCCCTCTGGTCGTGAGTCAGGGCTGGCTCGAGTGTGGGTGCTGGGGTGGGTCAGGGCTGGCTCTGCTGTTCCCTTTGGTGGTGGGTGTGAGCAGGGGCAGGAGCACGTCGCTCACTGTGCTTTCTCTTTAGACATCTCTGAACTGGAGTCATATCACTCGTACTCGCCTCCAGAGGGCAGGAGGTCGCACCAGTCGGACCTATCTTCTCACTCCTCCAATGACAGAGACAACCCCAGGTAAGACCACCACAGCCCACTGTGTACAACTCAGGACAGAGGCTGTATAAAGCTTAGGGCAGAGCCTGCATGGCCAACTATGGGTAACTAACATGCATTGCCCCATATTGAATAAATAAACCTAAACATCCTGAACAGGAGTCCACACTGTTTTCATCAAGGTTTGACAAACCCAACCCACCTGAATTTTGGCTTGGAATCTTAATGTTGGGTTTGGTCCCCATCAAAATGTTTGTTCTTCAGGATATGTGATTTTTACACTTGCAGTAAAATGTACTGCGACAGGGTTATTTGGGCCAATTCATCAGTTTGACTGAGGGTAAAAGTCTAAGGGCCACATTTGCCCCCCCTATGGCCCCCACTGAGGGCCATAGATTGGACATGCCTGATGTAGTGTGTGTGTACAGTGGATATGATATAAATCATAATATAACGCAAGCTTACAATATGTCACTATTATTCATTGTCTTTCTATTTAATACAGTCCTATGCTCAAAGATGCTTATATTTACCACCTATTGATCAGCCTCCAACAAGCCTGAGTGAGAGGTGGATTTGATCAATCACAGTGATGTGTGAATTCCCAGGAAAGGAGAAAGCACTAGCTCCTATTAAAGCAGAATAAAGATCATGTACAATGCAACACCGAGACTAACACTCACATTGTGATAAGATTAATGCTCTATAAGCAGTGGAGCCTGCAGTGTGTTGTCCTGTGGGCATGACGTGTGCAGTGTGTGGTCCTCTCCACAGGGATGAGTTGACCACAGCTGCTGACCTGTCCACTGTGAGTTCCCCCTTCAGAGGACCAGAACCCAGGGCCTCCGAGCAGAGCCAGCCCAGGCACACCCCCGCGGACAGCCAGCCTCCTGGTAGGAAGCTTGGACTTGTTTTAGGAGACTGCTTAATTTTATCATCTAGCCTACATCATCGCTAGTGGAATAAAAATAGCACATGTATAATTGTTGATATGAAAAGAATAATTTATTTTTCTTTTCACCAGCATCTGCGACTAATACGCCCAAGATCCAGCTCCGGCTGAGCCCAGAAGAGGAGAAGCTGTATGGGTAAGTGTCCTGAACACAGGCACAGACCCATCTCTCACTCTCATCTCCCCTATCTCACCCCTACCTAACCCATCTCACCCCGACACCACTCCCACATCACTCCCACATCACTCCTACTTCACGCACATCTCACCCCCACCTCTCACCCATCTCTCCCCATTTCTCTCTCCTCTGACTGCCACCTCACTCCAATCTCTCATCCCCACCTCACCCCCATTTCTCACCCCATTCTCATCCCACCTCTCACCCATCTCTCACCCCCACCTCTCCCCATCTCACTCCCCTCTGACTGCCACCTCACCCCAATCTCTCATTCCCACCTTACCCCCATTTCTCACCCTATTCTCACCCCATCTCTCACCCCCACCTCTCCCCAATCTCACCCACGCCTCACTTCCTTCTCACTGCCACCTCACCTCGATCTTTCGCCCCATCTCTCACCCCTCCCTCACCCCCCCTCTTCCCTACCTCTCTCCCACCCCACCCCCACCTCACTCTCATCTCACTCTAATCTCACTCTAATCTTTCACCTCCATCTCTCCCCCTCCTCACCCCCCTGTCTTGCCCTCCTCTCTCACCCCACGTGCTATGTGCAGGCCCAACACAGTGATGGTAACCTTCCAGAAGGGGGACAGTGTGGGGCTGCGGCTGGCCGGGGGAAACGACGTGGGCATCTTCATCGCTGGGGTCCAGGAGGGCAGCCCCGCAGAGGAGGAAGGCCTGCGCACTGGGGACCGCATCCTCAAGGTATGCACTCTTCTATTCACTCCATCCATGAAAAAAGCCGCATTAAATGGAGTAAATTTACACATTCTGGCATCTCTACTACTGCTGCCCCACTCACTCTAGTCTGTAGGCTGTGCATAACTATTAATATTAATGAACCAGTGACTGTTAAAATGGGGTTTAAACATGTAAACTCTGCCCTTGACCACATTTCAAATGGAAGTGCTAATCTGCTTTTGACCTCAAAGCTGCAAATATACCTAGTTTACAAAAAAATGACCAAAAAAAGCACCAGTAAACAATGCTATTAGAACACCATATACCGTATTTTCCAAACTATAAGTCACACTTTTTTTCTTAGTTTGGTCAGGGGTGCGACTTGTACTCAGATATGACTTATATGTGAAATTATCAAAATATATAATTTCATTTCTTCTTTATTGTCACACTTACAACTGCGCGAGGGCACTCTAGGCTTGTGTATAAGTAACACAGCCAAGCGGAAGCGGCGATTCATCTGCTTCCAGAGTTGACAGAGATCATAAACAACACCGAGGATGATGAATTCAATGGATTTAGTGATTTGGAGTGAGATCGAGAGTAAAATTGTTAGCTTGTTTTTTATGCTTTAGTTATCTGATCAGCTGTTAACGTCTTACAATAACATACCAGACACGAATTCAGTTTGCTTTCTATGCTTCATGTAGCTGGATAAATATGTGTAAATATGTAACAGTTGATTATACATCACATTACAGTACACTTGTTTGACCAATAGATGGCACTAGTGTGTTTGTAATACTTGTGTCCAGTTTGCCCACCCCTGGTCTAGCTTATAAAAATAAGTTGATTTAGTGTTTAGTTCCACTTTAAAAGGTCAAGGGCTGAACTAAAATTACCAAAAACCACAATGAGCAGTAAACAATCCTATTAGAACATCATATATACAGTCTAATAACAAAAAGTGGATTTGGTGTTTAGTTCCACTTTAAAAGGTCCTTGGTCTTTGTCAGTACTCTGAGGAGATGGGCTGTTGTGAGGAGATGAGCTGATTGTCCTCTCTGTGCACAGGTGAACCAGGTGGACTTTCAGGGTGTAGTGCGTGAGGAAGCCGTACTCTTCCTCCTAGAGATCCCTAAAGGAGACCTGGTCACCATCCTGGCCCAGAGCAAACCGGATGGTTAGCACACACACATGCACACACACATACACATGCACACACACATACGCACGCACACACACCCACACGCCCACATATGCAAGATCAAGAGAGCATGAGTAGTTGTTTATTTTGTAATGGAATTTCCTTCAAAACCAACTTAGATATAGAGTATAAGAAAGCCAAAACACACAACAAATGTAAATGGAGGCCATGTAGTCTGCACTCGAAAAATAGGAACTACAATCACAAGGGAACCTGGGTTGCCAGTGCTTATAGAAAACCATTCTATCAGGGATACACCAATACGATACTGGTATGGGATATCGGCGCTGATCCTGAAAAAAATTTGTGATATCTTGGTTTGACATATAAATTAATGTTATAACACTATTTACTATTACTTCTTACTTACCTTTATTATTTACCCAGAAAGTCACATAATGTTTGAACTTTTATTCAAACAAGGCTGTTCTGGTATATGTTGCTATCGGGAAGATTCTCAGGCCATAGTGTCAAAATCTGTATTGGAGCTGAAACTACTGGATTGATGCATCCTTACTCAGAGGCTGCACTAGCACTGATTAATGGCTGCAGGTGCTCTGGTTTAGGCTGTGAGTGAGTCCTTTTAAACATTAAACCAACTGGATTTCAGCATTGAAACTGGCAACCCAAATGACTCAGCATGACAATTATTATCAGTAAAAGTTCTATTTTTATTTGAGCATGTGTACTTTGTATTGTGGGACACAGATGGGCCATGTTTATGAAAGTTTAAATAAAAATTGAAAGTACCCTCCTAATAAAGCAATATTGGATGGATGTTAACACTGTACTACAATTCCCCAACACGAATCTTGGTTAAAAAGGTAAAAATATTAAAATTACCTTGCCTGTGATATTTTCTTTAGGTAGACACTGAGTTAGCTAATACTGAAATAACTATTATTCTGGGGTATTATTCAGGTGCAGCCTTATTCCATGTCAGTCTGGCCTGACCAAGCCATACACGCATGTCCAAGGGCCACCAACCTTATACACAGTTTGTGTTTGTGTTAGCAATTAATACCCCATAGAAATGTAATATCTCCTCTTTAATAAATCTTATCTTATACCATTCTGAACTGCTTATAATGCTGCCGTGTTTAGTACCTTGTGCCTCACCTGCTATGCCTGATCTCCACAGTGTACAATGACATCCTGGTGTCTGGCCGGGGGGATTCCTTCTTCATCCGCACACACTTCCGTTACGAGAAGGAGAGCCCCCAGTGCCTTGCGTTCGGCCGCGGCGAGCTCTTCAAAGTGGTGGACACGCTGTACGATGGCAAACTAGGCAACTGGCTGGCCATCCGCGTAGGCAGGGACATGCAGCTGATGGAAAAAGGCATCATCCCCAACAAGAGCCGGTACCAAACCTTACTCGGTGTGGTTTGTGTAGGATGAAAGATAAATGAAAGAAGTTAAAGCATATATGACAGATTTTATGGGTTTGTAATTATTACTGACTGTGGTGGAATAATACACGTGGTTAGTATGAATCATAGTTTGACACCAACAAGTGGAAGATTGGGGAAAAAAGGTTGAAAAATACAAAATTGGGTCCGGCCGATATCAATTGTTGATATAAACAATCAACATCTATATTTGATACAGATATTTTTTGGCACTGCTCCATTCTCTGTGTTCCCATGTGCCATTCCTGGTTTGTCGTCAGATTTTTTCTTTTTGAACAGTCATGAGTAAAAATGGTAATTGACTGTATGTTTACACAAACATGTAAAAAAAAATATTTTATATCCCAGATAAATACAAGTTGTTATTATTTTTGCAAAAGCAAACAGTTAATTTGTGATTTTTCCTTCAACTTAAAATGAATTTGTGGGCCTCACTATGGATTTTAAAAACTAAATATCATCAAATATTGATCCCTCATCCCTATATAAAACATGCCGATGACATGCAGAGGGATCTTGCCCAAACAGAACAGAATTCCCTCCATATAAGGTGAAACATTTCTGTACAAGGAACATTTTTCTCTGGCACTTTAAATATTGATTTCCAAAGTTTATGGCCAAACCTCCTTGTGAATGACCAGGACCAATCTGATCACTGAAGCCAAGCAGGGTTGGGCCTGCTTTGGACTTGGATGAGAGACCACAGTCTGTGAACCATTTTACTTCAATAAATATATCTCATCAGATGCACATGTACAACCAGGAAGTCAAATGAATAACTAACTTTAAAAAGATGGGCATGATTTTTTATAATAATAATACAATCCTGTTTACTATGTTTTAGTGAAATTAGTACGTTAACCTGTCATATGCAGTATCCATTCACTTCACATCATGTAATGCTGTGAATGATCCAGATGCTCAAGATGTCCCTCATTTAAACTACAGTATTTTTAAAACATGAATAACAAAACAATACTGAAAAAGTATAATAAGTCTATTCTTCCTCTTATGTCTTATTAGTTTCCATAGCAGTAAAATGAATGGTCGTGTTGTGGTTGCAGGGCGGAGCAGATGGCCAGCGTACAGTCGTCCCAGCGTGGCCTGCCTGCAGACAGGGGGGACTTCTGGAGGCTCCGGGCTCAGCGCTCCATGAAGAGGAAGGACGTACGGAGGAGTCGAGAAGCCGCCAGCACCCTGCCCACCTCTACGCCTTTCCCTGCCTACGAGCGTGTGGTGCTGCGAGAAGGTACGCACTGCGGCCCTCTGCTCCAGCACATGAAATTATCCAATCTCACAGAATAGTAGCAGAGGTGGGAAGAGTAGCCAAAGATACACTTAAAGTGATAGTATGTAACTTTTTGGAGGTGGCACATCACCTGTATGATTCCACGGAAATAGGATGTTTAAAAACATACTTCAAAACATTCTCCATGGAGATAGATGGGTTTTATGCCCTATTGTTTCATATTGTTTCCATTTGCATGGAAACAACATGGGAGGCCTTCCTCCAGGACTAATAAGAGTCAGGTCTATATTTTTCCCCCAAAAAATTACATACTGTTGCTTTAAGTAAACGTAGGCCTACTGTTACCTCAAAATATTTTTTGAGGAAACTAGTACTCAAGTAACTGTCTGTTATGCACCAATCCAGCTTTTTCAGTTACCGATACGGATACTTTGATTTTTAAGTATCGTATTACATTCAATTAAACGCCCAACCATATTGGCTCCAATCATCAATTCAAAAGTATCATAAAGTATTATGTTTTATAAATCTAAATTGTATCCTAGTCATCACTGATTATTTTTCAACCTGGTACAGTATTCTTACAAATTAATCTCACAATTTTCTGTCTATTCTGAGCTTGTGGGGAGGCCCATGCTAAAACAAAACTGTTCTCTAAAAGCCCCCTGAGTGAAATAATTTTTCTATTTTTCATACTATTAAGTTTAAAACTGTAATATTGTGAGAAAAAGAAAGAACAAAATCCAGTTGACTTAATAATATTTTTTTTGAGTGTACCTGGATGTTTAAAAAATTAACTTGCATAAAATCCCTGTTTCTGCTCCTGAGTAAGTGTTTATCTCTTGTAAGTAGGGCTGAGCACCAAAACTGTAAAAGTCAAAAGTAAAATCTATCAACAAAAAATTTGTAGGAGTGAAGACATTCTGCTGCTTCTTCAGTTCTGAACTGAAGAAGTGAAGAAGCAACAAACTGAAGAAACTGTTTGGATGAGCAGCGAAACATCTTCACTCCTGCAACTTTTTTGTCCAGTTGACAGACTTTACTTTTCGCTTTAACTATGGATCAGACCTAGACGACTGAGGGATTACACAGGCATCGGTTTCAAGTAGGCAAGTACCGGCACAAAAAACATAACGTTCATTTGGTGCCAACTTTCATTGGCTTTAAATGCCTGAGTTAGCCACTACATACGCCACTGGGTACTTTATTTAACAGCAGAGCAGTTGTTCACGTGTATGACTGCGCTCTGCACAAACAAATGGCACAAACAACACTAGTAAAAATAAAAGTTGTTTATCTATCAAAACAAATAGCATGTGCTTTGCAGCCCTGCCTGTCCACATGAGGATCGGCTGTGCGCTCTGGTTCATTTGTATGCACATTTGTTTTGAGCCATAACTGAACACCGTATAGCCAAGTACTAGATTTAAAATATGAATTACATATTTATAACGTAATTCAAGGATTGGAAAGTATTTTCTTAGTTATTTTCTTTTTAAGGCCAATAATATTGGCCATTAATATTCATGTTGACCTCTTGTTTGTGCTGCAGCGGGCTTCCGTCGGCCTGTGGTCCTGTTTGGGCCCATCACAGATGCTGCCACCGAAAGGCTGGCCGCAGAGATGCCCGACCAGTTTGTCATCGCCAGTGAGTGCTTTGTCCTTTATCTCCTCACAGTCAAATGGACAGAGGGTTCATCTGTCCTGTGTTGTGCTTTTTAACAGAAACGGAGCCCAAAGATGCCGGATCTGAGAAGTCGTCAGGAGTAGTACGTCTCAACACTATTCGACAGATCATTGAACAGGTAACTTTTACAGTAGAACTGGTTGATATGGTGATAAATGTGCAACTTCACCAATGCCCTCATTGAGTTTGAGTGAGATTTGGATTTAACAAATTGCAATGACACGTGAACTTTCAGGGGAAGCAATTAGCTCTACAAGTCACTATAAAGATACTAAGTTTACATGAATTGTGATAAAAATCAAAATCATGATCTAGTTCTAAGAAACTCATGAGATACATTCTTTGGCAACTGCCTACCCCAACTTTAAAGGCTTTGTGCTGCAACAAAGCTATATAAGGTCTTACTCTGTAGAAAATCTCAGTAACTTTTGTAACAATTTACTGTGCACAAATGTTGTCTTAAGTATACAAAATTAAAAGGGAGAGCAGAAATGTGCTCTCTCCCAAACGTATGTGTTATATTATATTATATTATAAAGTGACATTTTTTGCACATTTGTCGTTAATTTTACATCTCATTCTCTTTGTGGGGTACTTTGTGGGAAACTACAACCAAGATATTACAGGCACATTTATGATAGATTGCCATAATATCTGCATATTTGAGATGTTTTTATCAATATCACCCATCTTTAACCTGTCCTATCAAAGCAGAACCAGGGCCTCTCCAGTTGACCACTTCATGTATCCTACGAACATAGCAGCACATGTACAATTTGATATGGAATTACAAACTGCAAACACAATAGAACTCTACATTGTACAGTATATACAGTTGGACAGTAGCTAGTATTTTGCCCAACATTGCAGGTAACACTAAGTTTGTGCAAAAACAGACAGTGACTAAGATTATTTTCACACATTATTGCTCTCTGTGGACTGACCCCAATGCACTAGACTTAGTTCTGTTTCACCCCAAACATGCAGCATGAGCCACGTGAGAGTCCATCAGCTGATCGCTGAACTTATTTCTATGATAACTAGCTTCAAGCAGACAGAGCCCCGTGAATACACATGCACACGCTCACTTCCCTGTTGCTATACACTGTGGTCTTTTCTTTCACCTGTGACTAAATATACAGTGAGGACTATGTGCGCTGGTGACAACAGAGAAAACGACACACAGACAAAACCAGGCTCACCTGTGCAGACAGGCAGTACAGGCAGACGTGTTACTGATATTAACTTGATGCAAACTGCCTTGTCAGGCGAACGTGTCAAACAGCAGCTCTGCAGTGCCCTTCCATACAAATATACATGATCAGAGCACTTTGTACCTGATTCCAAGCACTTCTACTTGCACCCATAGACAGTATATGCTCGCACTACTGACTGCATACATCGGCCCAGGGTGGCCCCATTCACACTACACTCGCCCCGCTCCAGAGTACGAGTGGACCGGCGGTTTGCTGTGGTCCAAAATAACTGACCAAGGGCAGCGCTCTCTGAGCGAATGCTCTTTTACGTTGAACTAACGTCTTTTACTAGTGGCAGTGTCAAAACGATCTTAGAGGTATCAGTGCTCTGTGAAGAGAGTACCGTAAATTTCGGATTATAAGCCGCTACTTTTTTTCCACGCTTTGAACCCTGCGGCTTGTACAGCAGTGCGGCTTATTTATGGATTTTTTACTGGATAACGGCCCCTGGGTTTTATTTTCACGGACAAGCCTTCTACACGTGGCAGATAAATATGGCAAAAACAACTTAAGTGCATTAAAAAAATACAACTCACCAAACCGCTGCATCAGAGGGAGCCCTGCGCTGATTATGTGATTATGTCTACTCTGCTCCGCAGTTTCTTTCAAAAACTCTAAAGGCGTATTGTTTAATCCCAGGTGCTTATTCTCCATGTGCCAAAGCAGTTTTGAAGGTTTCATTGCCTTATTTGCTTTTCCCGTATGTTACGTAGAGCGGACTGTGCGCGTGAGTCACCTGCAGCGACAAACCCAGATTTTAAGTAGGCATTGTCTGTTAAATTTATCTTTCTTTTTCTTGGAGGTGTAGTCTCCTCTTCTGGCTCCTCAGTTGTCCTTTTCCCCTTTGTTAAAAGCTCTCCAAAGACTTTTGTTTTGGCTCATTTTCACTCGCTTGTGGCTCTACTTTTGTGCGTCGTGTCTGATGTGTTATACGTGATACGTCACCGCGGAGACAAGAGCAGATAATAAACTCGCTACTACATCAAATAGATTTCTGTGGCGATTTCCAGCAGGATTTTCATGATACATCTACGGACGAGCTTATTAGTGTGTCATTAGGGACGGGCGAAAGTTGCTCCTGACCCCTGTGCGCACAGCGTCAGAAAATCAGGGCTCTTTACGCAGGACTGTGAGCTGTGTCTGTGTCTGTGAGACGTGAGACGTGAGCGGTGTTTGTTTTGAACATTGTTCCGCGAGTGTGACGCTTATTTTGAGCAACGAAAAATAAGAAAATATAATTTTATTTTAAGATCATAATAATCTTCCAATTTAAACTACAACAAAAAAGAGCTAACACAAATAAAATACACTTCAGCCACGCAGAGCCGCAGTATGAGGCTGAAAGAGGCGCATACGGCTCCGGAGCCGCGGGTTGCCGACTCCTGAAATAGAGCCACTGCACGTAAGCTCGACATCAATGAATCCAACTTGGTCAATGTAAAAGACGACAAAAGTTTTCAGAGGAAATAAAAGCAGATTTTCCGTTTTGGTGCAGTTTTATTTTCTAAACCTGCAGATGTGTTCATCCCGTGTTGATGTCGTGTTGGTTCCAATTTTCAGGCAAAGTTAAAAAAAAAGCGTGTCAGTGCACCGTCTTTCTGTGTAAATATCTCATGTTACAATATGAAAACCTGCGGCTTTTATTCAGGTGCGGCTTATATATGTACAAAATTGATTTTCTCTTCAAATTTAGCTGGTGCGGCTTTTAATCAGGTGCGCTCTGTAGTCCGAAATTTACGGTATTGCCTTTGCCTTTAATAATGGTGTATTTCTTATTGAAATATGGACATGCTCTGTTACAAAGTTCAGATGTAAAATCCATTCCAACCCAACTTTATTTCTATTGCACTTTAAAAACAACGAGCTTGATCAAAGTGCAGTATACAATAATTATAAATGACGATAAAAATAGACACGGATTGCAAATACAGACACTGTACACTATAGAAGTCAACATTAATCAAAGAGAATAGGTGAGTTTTAAGAGCTGATGTAAAAACACAAAGTCTGTCTAAGGTGCAGGGGCAGTACATTCCACAGTTTTGGACCTGCAACAGCAAAAGAATTTTCTATTCATTTTTTGTGGCCACTAGCAAGGAGTGATCTGCTAACCTGAATGAGTTTGCAGGGGCATAGGGCTGAAGCTGTGGGGCAAGGCCATAGAGACATTTAAAAACAAAAAAAATGCTTTTTGGCTCTGTAAAACTGTGGCTCCTCCCCTGTGCAGGATAAGCATGCGCTGCTGGATGTCACCCCCAGAGCAGTGGACACTCTGAACTACAGCCAGTGGTACCCCATCGTCATCTTCTTCAACCCAGACAGCAAGCACGGCGTCAAGGCCATGAGGCAGCGGCTCATGCCCAACTCCAACCGCAGTGCCCGCAAACTCTATGAACAGGCCCTCAAACTGAAAAAGGGCTATACGCACCTCTTCACCTGTGAGTAAAGGCATGCTCATGAGACTGCTCTTAGTCTAAACAAAACACACTGATTTAACTGTCTCCTCCCACAGCCATAATCGACTTGAACTCGACCAACGATGCCTGGTACGGTAGTTTGAAAGAGGCCATCCGCGAGCAGCAGGCACAGCCTGTCTGGGTCTCTGACGGCAAGGTACAACCACACCCTCTTAGCAAAAAACACCCCCCCTCAGCAAGACAGTGCCCCCTCACCAAGGCCACACCCCTACAAAGAAACCACACTGAGGGTGGTTACCAGTGGGGGAGGCCACAGCCCCTCAGCAAGACCACACTTGCTTAGCAAAATCACAACCTCTCAGTAAAATCACACCTCTTAAACACAAACCACACCCTGTTAAGTCCACATCCCCTACAACAAGACCTCATCCCCACAACAAAGAAACACCCTCTACAACGATTCCTCACCCCTAATAAAAGCCACATCCCTACAACTAGGCCACACTCCTTGCAATGAGGCCACACCCCTTGTAACAAGACCACACCCCTACTAGGAGGCCACACCCCTACAACAAGGCCATACCCCAATAATGAGGCCACATCTCTGCAACAAGTTCCTTGTAGTAGGCCTGTACAGTAGTTTTGTTGTAGGCTTCTTCAGTAGTGTTGTATAGTTGTATTGTAGTATGAGCGTGTGTGTGACTCTACAGCCTGGCTCTGTTCTCTCTCTCTCGTTCTCGTGCGCTCCGTCTGTCCTTCCTTCTTTCCTGTGCACCCAAGATCCACCATGTGTCTCTTCTAGCTGGAGGCAGTAGAGAGTGAGCTGGAGAGCACTGACGTGGAGCGCCTGTCCTTCCTGTCGGCCATGTCGGCTGACTACCTGAGCATGGACAGCCGCCTGACCTCTGACCTCGATGATACGGCAGACGAGGGCGGAGTCTACACGGATAACGACCTGGACATGGACGCCATGCAGGTGTCTGCCATCAGCCGCTCCTCCGAACCTGTGTCTGCTGACCAGGTGGGTAGGGTGATCAGGGTGTACGGTAACCAAGTGGGTAGGGTGACCAGATGGCTATGATGACCAGGTGGGTACGGTATCTTAATTTTTCATTGCTCTGAAACCCATGGCTTGGCACTTTACAGTACAGTAAAAGTGATATCCCATTACTGTTATTATAAAATGTCACTTTTTGTTAGCATTGTGAGAACAGTGGAGTTTTAGGTTTAATTAAGTTTAACGTATATATGATCATTTTGTATTTGTTTTCTTTGAAAGTTGACGTCTATGTAGAAATTGAATTAATGTGTCCTATTATTGGACGTGTTGTGTGTGCAGATACTGCGCAGGTACAGTCCAGAGATCCGCTTCCGCCTGAAGAAGATGTGCAGTGGAGACCTGCTGACCAGAGCCCACAGTCCTCCAGCATTTCCCCCGGACAGCAAGGTGGGAGACTCCACACATGAACTGATACACTGGGAGAGAAAGGGGAGAGGCCCCATACATAAACTCGCACCCACACATAGCCCAGTTTATATAGAACAAACATGCTTATATGAAGTTTTGCTCCTCAGTGAAAATGTAGGATTGATTCAAGGTGGTTTCAACCCTGGAGGTTTACAGTAAATCTAGAGTGGCTGGTCTTCAAGTGAGGTTTAATGAATCTTTATTAAACCTTAGTGAAGTAGAACAAAGAAACCAGGCCTTTAAGTTATTGCACCTCCTCCATCCTGCAGGCAGCGCTGCTCTCAGGGCGTCCCCTCCAGCACCACCCTCCTCCACCCAGCTACGACTCTCCATCCAGCAGCAGCCCATCAAGCAGCACCGAGCCTCAGACACACACCACATACGGACCCCCGCCCCCACTGCCCCCCACAGCCCTCTGCAGTTCTTTCAGGGCACCACAACAGCCCCAGGCAGTATCCCAGACTGCCCCACCCACAGACATGCCCCCGTCCATGGCCCTGCCCCCTGCCACACTGGAGGGGCTGGAGGAGGACAGCTCGGATGTAGACCCCTCCACGCGGTCGTTCCAGGGGAAGATTAGGGCGTTTGAGAAGATGGATCACATGGCCCGCGCTCAGAGGCTGCTGCAGCTGCAGGAGGCACACAGGGCTCGGGTGAGGCCCACACTGCACATAACGACTGTCACTATTAAAGTGCCAGTAGCACAAAACTGGGTCTAAACAAAAGTAACTTAAACTATTGTCCTTTTGTAGCAGGAGATCGCTCAGAAACACCCAGACATCTACGCAGTTCCTGTGAAGACCGCCAAACTGGACCACAGCCGCCCACAGCCTATCGGGTAGGCCTACACACACGCACAGAGGGTGTTTCAGAAGTCAGGATCCTTGACTTCTGAACCACTTAGCAAGAATCCTGTCATCAGCCAATTCCCTGCCCTCATACCCTCGGCACTCTACTGCTCCGTCTGGGTCATTTACCAAGGATGCACCTAAGGATCCTCAGAGAGCTGCAAATTGCAGTCAATGCACTGCAACTTTCAAATCAGGAAAATTCGGCACCTTGAGCTGAATCTTTTCAAGAAGGGGATTGGGGATCAAATGATCATCCAAAGATGTCTTAGGCTGTGCATCTGTTTATTCAATGATCAGCCAAAATAACTTGATAACAGAGCCTGTACCAAATTCACTCCAGGTGCTGTGAGGAATTAATAAACACCCATCACCGCCCTGAGTCCATCGGGTAGGCCCCCTCACAGCCGCTCTGTAGTTTTATGGGTTTAATTAAGTCTATAAAATGAAATGATGTGGTGATTGTCAATAACAAGTCAATAAGACTCATCCCATTTTTCCTTCTTGTCTATTGACACTCTACTGGCTGTGTTCTGACATGTGCCTCTTCTCCACAGCTCCAGCACAGCATCGCAGCCCTCCTCTGGACCACAGGAGGGAGCCGTCTTCTGTCCAGGCCCTGGGTCAGGGGTGGAGCAGCAGTACCAGGACACAGAGTTGTAGCTGCACTGGACTCCTGTATTCTGTCTTTTATTTTGGCTGTACTCAAGCAGAGGTTCTTTGGGCTGTTTCCTTGGAGATGGGCAGATATGCGGAGTTGGACAGTCTCCATGGAGATAAGTGGACATGTGTAGTTCAACGGTCTCCTTGGAGATAGGCGTATGGAGTTGGGCTGCCTCCATAGTGACAGTGGACACATGTAGTTAGACGGTCTCCTTGGAGATGGGTGGAGAGTTGCATTTCTGTTGTGGCCTCAGTCTGGGCTCCAGGAGTGACCACACTGCACTTTTATCTTTGCCTATGCAATTTTTTATTTGTCCACAGCTTCTTTGTTTCTGATGAACACGGACCCACTTATGCTGAAGCATCTTTCTCCTCCTTTTATAAGCTATTATATATGTTATCTCTGAGCTACAAAGTTACACTATATATTATTACTTGGTAAATAGGATATATGCTATATATTCCATATCTAATATATTTATACACAGTTTTAATCTTTACTTTTTATATTAAAAATGTACACACACACACACACACACACATATATACATATATATATATAGCATACTGTTATGTATATAAAGGAAATGTTTTCACTCGAGTTTGACCCGGTATTTTAAAGTGCCTCTTATTTTTTTATGCACATGAGCTGTGGTCAGGACTCTGAAAATTGGGTCAATATAAATGTGTCGATGGTAACATAAGCACTCTTCAGTGGTCAGAATCCTGCATGCACTCTAACATGGAGATACTGGTCTTGGTCTTTTGGTACGAGGCTATTTTAGCCTAGTGGGACTACTAAATCCTTTTTTTTTTTGCTACTAAACTTTGTACAGTGTTAAAGTAGCATTTTCTACTGCCCCCAGTCTATTTTTGCCCTTTTAGAGCAAATAGGTTAATTTTACAGCATTGTGGTTTAAAATGGTAAAAATCTGTCTCTCCTACCCCTCACCCTTTAGCCCCTACACACTTTCCCCTTTAGTCCTCCAGACAGACCCCATGCTTCTTCCCCCCCTCTTTTTTACTACCTTCCTGTGCCTCTGTTGGCACATAAGGTACAGAGCATCCTTCTTCAATGGACCCTGTCCTTGGCACTGGTCTCTAGCTGTTCCATTGTCATCCTACAGGGCTGTGCATCCCATCTCCTTTTTCTCTTTAGAGTTTCTTTGGGCCTTCCTTTGTTTCTTCTATTTGTCGGTGACCATCTCCAAGCTTGTAGGTAGATCCTGGTGTTTTGCATCCTTATAACATGCCCCCAGTATGACTTCAATATATCTTGCTTTCACCATTTCTAGGATGTGTTTCAGTTTTGCTTTTTTAAGCACTTCTTCATTTCTGATGTGCTGGAACCACTTGATTTTAAAATAATCTCTCCTTACTCTCTCCACTTTAATCCTCTAGACTTCTCCTCCTCACTCTCCTCTTTAGTCCTCCAGAGCCCACTCTCGCTCCTTTCTCACTCTACCTTTTAGTCCTCCAGGTTTAACAGTCAGAGTTGAGTCTTTAATCCTGTGCCTAATGTCCAAAGTCCAGACCAAGTACATTTCACTTTTGCCACCTCTTCTATATCCTGTGCTAACATGAACCTCGCACAGCGAGGGTTCTCCAGTACCCTAGGGCCTCCCAGTACTCCATGCCCTATTTTGCACCACCACCTTAAACACCATTGAGAGGAGCACAGAGCAGGGCCTTCATATGAGCAGCATCCTGGGCTCACACAAAGTGCAAGACAATCCAGGTCCTGTACTATGCATACAATACTAGACAACTATTAGTTTTTCTCTTTACCTCTGTGGACTATTTAGTCTTGAAAAATACGCCAGGAATGAAATCTGTTCTAAAATGCTAATGAGTAAGAATCAGGTTGTGTGAAGTTGTTAGCAACAAGTTTGGTGAAAATATAACCTAATTATTCAGCATTATGAACCCCAATTTAATGAGGTACAACATTATAACATGGTTATAATGCTCAATGACAAAATCAACAAGCCACCAGAGCAATGGCGAAACAAATATGAGTTTAATAGGTTTGCTTTCATGTAACAGAATTTGATGTCATAATCTGAGATCGAGGGCAGGGATCTGTATAATTCTATGGGAGATTTACTGTTTTTAAAAGAACTCTCCAACCCTATGAACCACAAATTAAAGGCGTTTTTTAAAGTAAGTGAAGTTTACATGCACTATATAAAAAGACACAGGCTTTTTTTTTTCTTACTGTTTGACATGAAATCAGACTAAACTCTTTCTGTGTTAGGTCAATTTGGATCACCAAAGTTATTTCTATTTGCTAAATGCCAGAATAAGGAAAGGAGACAAGATAAGTTTTCATTACTTTCTCCAAAGTCAGAAGTTTACATACATTTCATTAGTATTTGGTACCACTGCAAACTGTATGACTTGGGTCAAACATTTTGGATATTCTTCCACAAGTATCTCACAATAGCTAGCAGGAATTTTGGCCCATGCCTCCTGTCAGAACTGGTGTAACTGAGCCAAGTTTGTAGGCCACCTTACTTGCACATGCCTTTTCAGGTCTGCCTATACACTTTCAATAGGACTGTGATCAGGGCTTTGTGATGGCCACTCCAAAACATTGACTGTTATCCTTAAGCCACTTTGTAACCGGTTTGGCAGTAAAGCTTGGATGCAAATTAATCTTCAATTTGCATAAAAGTTTTAACTTCCTGGCTGATGTTTTGAGATGTTGCTTCAGTATTTCCACATAATTTTGTTTCCTCATGATGCCATCTACTGTATTTTGTGAAGTGTACCAGCCCCTTCTTCAGCAAAAGAACAGCACAATATGATGCTGCCACCCCCATATTTCACAATTGGGATGCTGTTCTCAGGCTTGCAAGTTTCCCTGTTTTCCTCCAAACTTAACGATGCTCATTATGGCCAGTTAAATTTGAGTTTGGTCAGATAACAGGACATGTCTCCAGAAATTAAGGTCTTTGTCCCGGTGTGCATTTGGAAAGTGTTATCTGGCTTTTTTGGAGTAATGGCTTCTTCCAGGCAGAGTGGCATTTCAGCCCATGTCGGTACAGTACTCGTTTCACTGTGGATAATGACACACTCTTACCAGCTTCAGCCAGCATCTTCACAAGGTCTTCACGTGCATCGCTGGGAATCAGAACAAGTCTCCTTTCTGAGCAGTATGATGACTGGACATTCCTACGGTGTTTATACTTGTGTATAATTGTTTGAACAGATGAAGGCAAGGCAAGTTTATTTGTATAGCACAATTCGTACACAAAGTAATTCAAAGTGCTTTACAGAATAAGAAGGACATTAAAATCACACAAATCAAAACATAAATAATCACAAATAATCATCATAAAATCAATATTAAAACAGAAGAGTGCAGTAGAGGTCTGTCTCACATCTTCAGGAAGACTGTTCCAAGTTTTAGCTGCATAAAACAAACACTGATTCCCCATGTTTAGTCCTGACTCTGGGCACCAGCAGGAGGCCGGTCCCTGAAGTCCTCAGTGTGCGAGATGGTTCATATGACACTAACATTTCAGAGATGTATTTTGGACCTAGGCCATGGAGAGACTTATACACAAGCAGAGCTGCTTTAAAGTCTATTGTTTGAGCTACAGGAAGCCAGTGCAGAGACCTGAGCACAGGACTGATGTGCTCGTACTTTCTGGTTCTAGTTAGAACCCGAGCAGCAGCGTTATGGATGTACTGCAACTGTCTTAACGCTCGTTTGGAGAGGCCAGTGAGCAGACTGTTACAGTAGTCTAACCTACTGGAGACAAACGCATGGATAAGTCTCTCTAAGTCTGGCTTTGACAGTATACCTTTGATTTTTGCAATGTTTTTTAGGTGGTAAAACGCTGCAGATGTTAATGATTTGATGTGGCTGTTAAAGTTCAAGTCTGAGTCCATTATTACCCCTAGATTTCTAGTCTGATTTGAAGGTTTTAGAGAGAGAGAGACTGGAGGTGACGGCTGACACTTTCTCTATGTTTCTGTGGGCCAAAGACTATGACTTCAGTCTTGTCTGAGTTTAGCTGGGGAAAGTTGTTTTGCATCCACACACTGATCTGTTGGATGCAGCGGCAGAGTGAATCCACTGGTCCATATTCACCTGCTGCCAGTGAAACATAGATCTGAGTGTCATCTGCATAGTTGTGATAGGACACATTATTGCTGTGTATTAACTGGCCTAACGGCAGCATGTAGAGGCTGAACAAAAGGGGTCCCAGGATTGACCCCTGGGGCACCCCATAGGTCAGGGACACCTTATCTGAGACACACTTTCCAATTTCAACAAAGTACTCCCTGATTTCTAGATAGGACTTGAACCACTTTAGTGCCGTACCAGAGATGCCCACCCAGTCCTCTAGTCTCTGTAAGAGGATCCCACGATGCACAGTGTCAAAGGCAGCACTCAGATCTAACAGGATCAAGACTGAGACTTTGCCTGCATCAGTGTTCAGGCAGATGTCATTTGTCACCTTGATAAGAGCAGTCTCAGTGCTGTGGTGGGGAATGAATGTGGCACCTTCAGGCATCTGGAAATTGCACCTAAGGATGAACCAAACCAAACCTTGTGCAAGCCCACAATTCTTTCTGATTTCTTTTGACTTTCCCATGATTTTGCACAAAGAAGCAGAGTGTTTCAGGTCTGCCTTCAAATACATCCACAGATGTGTCTCTAATGAACTCAAATGGTGTCAATAAACCTATGAGAATCTTCCAAAGAGATGACATCACCATCTGGGTTTTCCCAGATTGTGTAAATGCATAGTATAGTATATGCAGTACAGTATAGTATAATGTATATTTTTTAATCCTAATTGACCTAAAACAGGAAAACTTTGTCTGATTTCATGTCTGAGAAAAAAGGGTGTGTGTCTTTTTATATAGTGCATGTAAACTTCTGGTTTCAGCTATAACTTTCTGAAAGTGAAAGGTCAACTGCATGATTCCATGGAAATGGAATATTAAAACTATACTTCAGAACATTATCTGTGGAGATGGCTACATTTTATGTCATATTGTGAAATATAGCCAAAGAAATAACATTTTCATAGAAACAAGTAGAAGGTCCTCCTCCAGGTGAAAAAAGAGTTGGGTTTGTAAAGCTGCAAGGCCACTCACAGTAATGACACAGTTTTTCTGTTTTTTAGTGCAATAAAAATGAACATAATAATAAAAATAAAAAGCTTTTATTTAAGTCTATTTTTGGCAAAAAAGTTATGGCATACTATGACTTTAACTCAGAACAATCATGTGAAGATATTATGAACAAATAATTTCACTTTTGTATATTTATGCTGACAGAGAAGACGCTGAACTGTCAGTTTTTCCACCAAAGGATTCTGACCTGTCCTCCAGCACATTTTTAATCTACAGCCAGCCACTACAATGTGCTGATGTCACGTGAATGCAACCTATTGAAACCTGGTTTAGCCCTAGATTTAGCAGGTGGTACTACCAATATTTTCTGCAATAAAAAGTTGTAGATCTTTGGCATCCCTCCTCACAGGATTAAACTTAAAATTGAGTGCATTGTCTTAACTGTTTTACTTGACTATTCAAATATATGAAATCTGATGGATAATGATGCATAACTCGGTGCAGTGTACGGAGGCGCTGGGAGGACCTGCAGGTCAACATTAAACACGTTTATACCTTTCTTGTGTTGTGTTTCTGTGGTGGAAGTAGCTGGTGTGAGTACTGAAAAGGAAGAGGGGGTAGCTCACCCTGAAGAAAGCTGTTAGCTCGGAGATAGCGTGGAGCAAACAACTTTTTATCCAGTTTATTTTTATAAAGTCTTTTAATTAAATATGGACCAAAGAATAGGAATAGGAAAGAATAGGAAATCATTTAACTATGTTCAGGTGAGCAAACATACCAGCAAAACTTATTCTCCAACAGACTCTGTGCTCTGCTCACATGGTGGAACACACAAGGCTACATTACATATACTCCATACAACTATACAACAACTCACCTCATCTCTTAGATGTCATACTAATGTACAATTTCATCTGTGTATGGTATCTCCCACCACCTCATGTAAAGGCTATACAGCCTTGACATAGGCTATTTTATATATACTAGATTTTATTCTACTTGTACACCCACATTTGTGCTTTATTCAATACAATACATTTGTTATTGCATTGTAATCTGTCCACGTAGGTCTATTCTCCATTGTGGATCAATAAAACGTACAGAGAGCCAGGCTACTTGAGTATATTTCTTGGACCACCATAACTACAATTTGTGTAATCTTGTTTATAAGTAACAGTACTCTTTCTTGAGAAGTGTTGGGCTAGCCTACTCCACCCACTCTACCCATAGGACATCCCAGATGGATGAGTGCGCGCACTGACTACACTGTCCACCGTGGGCACATCAGCTCAGCGCCTAACGGTTATTTTGTTGTTTGGGGCTTTGACTTTAGGCTTTAAGTAGGCTATTTTGTGCTGTTTACATCTGAGGGGCACATGGCTACAGCCCCTCCCCCTTCCGGGCTCTTCTAGACCAAGCCAAAATATGTGTAAGTCTATCCGGAGCCGTGCCTTCAGCGGACGGCCTGTGCTATTTAAAAGTGCGCTCATGGGGCAAGGGGCCTCGCGGTACCGCTGCTGACGGAGGGTCCTAGGCCACTCTTTGTCATGTCTTTGCCGGTTGTGCTCCCGGGCTCCTGCTGTCCTGCTGTCGGCTCCTCACACGCCGAGTCCTCGCACAGACAGCGGCCCCGGAGCCTGTGGTGTTCGCGTGCGGATGGCGCGGCCTCGGTACGGCCACTGCCCGGGCGCCCGCTGCTGTCGCTGGGCTTGTTGCAACTGCTGCTCGGCGGTTCTATGGTTGCATTGTCCTACGGAGCTCTGTCCCTGAGCAGCTCCGCTCCCGTCCGAAACTCCTGTCCGTTTTGGGCCGGCTCCTCGGTAAGTGACTTCACTTTACTCACAGAGCACCCCGCGTATGGAGACCCAGCACAAAACTTCACTGAAAAGTCAGACGCGGCAGGTTTGTGCTTTAAGTAGAGCTCCGCTGTGAGAGTCGAGCACAAGGCCCGTCCAGTCTCAGGGCAGAGCAGACCTGTAGGCTACACCACATCTGGGGCCAGAGGGGGGCTAGATAAAGTATAATAGGAGCTATTGTCTACAGATAGGTATTCAGTAGGCCCCTAGCCCTCTGTAAATACACGAGACCCCTATCAGTTGAACTTGTTAATTATGTGAATCTACTCGATTAGGAATACTATGAAAATGTCTTTTGGCTTCACACATGCAGGCTATGAAAGCCCACTGCTTCTCCAAATGTCATCTTCAGACCTGGCCTGTGGAACTCACTGGGAATAGCATACAACTGCTTTTAAGCTGCCGCTTTTTCTCTTTCTATCCTACATCTGTACCTTATAAAGGTTAAAATGACATAATGATAATAAATTCTGAACAATGATAATAAGCTATGCCAGTAGCCACAGCTGCCCTGGGTCAGACTGACAGAAGCACAGCCCCTCTCATCACCAGCTCTCACTAATGTACCACTTTCAGACACAGGTAAATCTGGCCCAAGAACACAACAGTGTGCACTTGTCAGAAGTAGGATCAGACCACTGACTTCGTGGGTGGACACTCCATCCTTGTAGGTCACATGGACTCACTGTGGTCACCTCTGAGCTGTGCTCTGTTTGCAGGTCATCCTATCGGGTATTGTGGGACTGCTGACCTGGAGAAGACCCATGCTGCTCATGGTAATTCAACCCACAACCTCAGAGTGTACACTGTGCTCACAGACACAGAGAGTTTCAACCTTTCCTCTGCTCATTGTTATGTTGAGTTATTCATGATTCATATATGAGTTATCATAAGAGGACTTACTATTCAAGACAAATGTTTCTATCCACTGTGAGTTGGAGTCCAACATCTGGAGCAAAAAGTGAAATCTTGTCTCTTCTCCTTTCCTCTGTCCCATAACGTCTCTGTCTCATCTCCTGCCCTCTTAGGTCAACATGTTTGTGCTCCTGTCAGTGGTGTGTGTCCTCCTCAGTCTGGCCGGCTTCATCCTGTGCTGTCAGGGAGCTCAGATGGTGTCCAACATGAGTAGCTGCCAGCAGGTCAGTCTTCCTCTGTCAGGGAACGATGAGGGGGAAAATTATGGTCTGGTCGAGCATGGTGGCCACGTAAAACATGGTGGTCAGGTAGAACATGGTGGTCAGATAAAGAACATGGTGGTCAGGTAGAACATGGTGGACAGGTGGAACATGGTGGTCAGATAAAGAACATGGTGGTCAGGTGCAACATGTTGGTCAGATAAAGAACATGGTGATCAGGTGGAACACGGTGGTGAGGTGGAACATGGTGGTCAGGTAGAACATGGTGGTCAGATAAAGAACATGGTGGTCAGGTAGAACATGGTGGACAGGTGGAACATGGTGGTCAGATAAAGAACAT
Source organism: Periophthalmus magnuspinnatus (assembly GCF_009829125.3). Taxonomy (NCBI): domain Eukaryota; kingdom Metazoa; phylum Chordata; class Actinopteri; order Gobiiformes; family Gobiidae; genus Periophthalmus; species Periophthalmus magnuspinnatus. Next base: position 22,120,056 of record NC_047134.1, read on the forward strand.
GGTGGTCAGGTGCAACATGTTGGTCAGATAAAGAACATGGTGATCAGGTGGAACATGGTGGTGAGGTGGAACATGGTGGTCAGGTAGAACATGGTGGTCAGATAAAGAACATGGTGGTCAGATAAAGAACATGGTGGTCAGGTGGAACATGGTGGCTAGGTAGAACATGGTGGCCAGATAAAGAACATGGTGGTCAGATAAAGAACATGGTGGTCAGGTGGAACATGGTGGTCAGGTGGAACATGGTGGTCAGGTGGAACATGGTGGTCAGGTGGAACATGGTGGTGAGGTGGAACATGGTGGTCAGGTGGAACATGGTGGTCAGGTAGAACATGGCGGTCAGATAAAGAGCATGGTGGTCAGGTGGAACATGGTGGTCAGATAAAGAACATTGGTCAGGTGGAACACAGTGGTGAGGTAGAACATGGTGGTCAGATAAAAGAACATGGTGGTCAGGTGGAACATGGTGGTCAGGTAGAATATGGTGGTGAGGTAGAACGTGGTCAGATAAAGAACATGGTGGTCAGGTAAAGCATGGTGGTCTGGTAGAACGTGGTGGTCAGGTTGAACGTGGTGGCCTGGTGGAACATATTGGTCAGATATAGAACATGGTGGTCAGGTAGAACATTGTGGTCAGATATAGAACATGGTGGTCAGGTAGAACATTGTGGTCAGATATAGAACATGGTGGTCAGGTAGAACATTGTGGTCAGATATAGAACATTATGGTCAGGTAAAGAACAGGGTGGTCTTGTAGAACACTGATGATTAGGGGAACTTGTTTGCCATCTGTGCTGTGTTGCAGGTGGGGGACATGTGCTACTGCTGCCTGCTGGCACGGAGCTCCAAATGTCCAGAGGACAAGCTGTTGGAGCTGCAGCCAGCTCACTCTTGCACCACCATGAAGATCTTGCTCAAGGTAGGCCTCATACACATTTGGTAAAATGGTAAATGGTCACATTTTTCTATCTTCAAGGCACTCAAAGCACTTTACAACAAGGAACCACTCACCCATTCACACACCAGTGTACACAGACATGGGTGGGTTAAGTGTCTTGCCCAAGGACACAACAACAGCATTTATCTGTGTGAGTTAGAATCGCACCGCCAACCTTCGGATCAGTGGACAAACACTTTACCAACTGAGCTACTGTCACCCCCATTTGAATGTAACTTTTTAACCTGTCCCTCCTCTCAGCCTTCTGTGCTCTGTTCCCCCTCTCACCCTCTTCTATCATCCTCCTGCCCCTCGTCTGACTCTTTATACTTTTTTCACCCTTCTTTGCTTTGTCTCTCCTCTGACACTCCTCTCATCCTTTCCTGTCCCTCCTCTGCCCTCCCTCTGCTCTGTCTCTCCTTTGTACCTCCTCTGACCCTCCTCTACTCTCTCCCTTCACTGTCCCTCCTCTGAACCTCCTCTGACTCCTCTTCTCTGCCCCCTTTGCACTGTTCCTCCTTTGTCCTTCCTCTCCTCTGTCCCTCCCCTGAACCTCTGACCCTGGTGCCTGTGTTTTATAGAAGATGATGTTTGCGCTGTGTGCCCTGAATGCTCTGACCACAGCTGTGTGTCTGATGGCGGCTGCTCTCAGATACCTGCGCCTCTTCAGCACCAGAACCTCCTGTCTGGTACACACACACACACACGCATGCATGTACACACACAAACACGCAAGCACACACAGCGCACACGCGTTCAGTTTCCATGCTTTTAAAGAACAGGCTTTTCAGGAAACTGGACCTAAGCTTAAAGGCTCTTCGGATTGTAAATTTCACAAACTATCTGTGTCCCCAGATCAAATATAGCTTTACTGATTCTTATGCTGTTTTATTCTTAATTAGAAAACTATTGGACATGCTGGCCCATTTATTCATGTAATAATGTGGTGTTTTTGTTGTCAAGGTGACTATCCAATCAGAAAGCAAAATGAGCCTCACATGAGTCTATAATTTGGGTTGCCTGTTTCAGTGTTGAAATCTGGTTGGTTTAAAATTAACGCTTTCACTTATCTGAATCTCATCCATTCCAAGTTTATATATAACACATTTTATAAACAAGACAATAACAACAATGATTTGTTACTACGTGAACCCCAGCACCTGCAGCCAATCATTAATCAGTGCTACTGCAGCCTCCGCAGGTCAGTGAGTGAATTCTGGAGGTTCTGAGCTTTCACATAAGACATGGACAGTTCATATACTGTGAATACCACTACTACTATACTGAATATACTGTGAATGAGAAGAACTAGTATGTGTTCTCTCTCTGCAGGTTAAGGCATTGGCAACCCAGGTTCAATTGCTTTTTGTAGTACTTTTTTTTTTAATCAGTCAGCCGTAACCTCAACCCCAATCTTTACATATTTTAGCTCATATTCGAACCATGTTGGTGACCTTATAATAAAAGATGTATGTCATGGACCTGATTTGTTTCATCATAAGAGAGGCAGGTCCCCATGAGAGAGAGTGTGTGTGTGCACAGATTTCAGTCCCCACAACGTGCTAAATATCTGTCCAACAAACACACCACTGCTTACACTGACATTTCAGCAAGAACATCAGCAGTTACCTTGTAGAGGCCTATTGTTTACAGTGGATATAGATATCTTTTGTGCAGCTCCATATTCATGCGTCTCTGAAATGTCATTGGTGTTCTATGCTCTGATAGGATGAGCCCAGGCGTCCGGCGGAGGGGGAGGAGCCTGCTCTAGAGCCTGACCCGGATGAGTTTGTGCCCCCAGCCCCACCCCCGTCCTACTTCTCCACCTTCTACTCCTACACCCCACGGCTGGCCCGACGGTACGCTGTGAGCCCTCTTCTGACCTGAAATTAGCACATCTGGAGAGACAGTTCTGTGTTTAAAGGCCCTATATTACAGAAAATTGTGAGTTGTGAGCTTTGTTAGAATGTTGTTACCTCCTCAAAAACATACCCGGAGTTGTGCTTTGTTTCATTCACACATGTTTCAGTAACCCTGCATTATTTGTCTGTCTACATCTCCAAAGCTCTAAATGCTCTGTTTCATCATGTGGTGTCATTAAGTGGTAGTTTTAACAGCTCCTTTTACCTTTTAGTTCAGTAAAAAATGGCAATTCCAGAGCTGAAATTTTCCAAATGATTCTAGTGAAGGAGTATGGAGTTTAAAAGCTCAGTGGAGCACTTCCTGTATTACCACATGATATCACATGGGACATGGTGGGAGTGTTTTCTGTTTGAGAGAAGAACTCAGCCTAAATATGCAGAGTTTGTGTGTTAAACATGTGTGATTGAAACAAAACACAATTCCGGGTATGTTTATGATGAGGAAACAACATCATAACATAGATCAGAATATAAAGTAATAACCTATTCCTATTGGTCAGCCTCTGCTGTGCCCCGAGTGAGGGACTCAGAGTTAAGTGTGAAGTCTCTCACTCTCAGATGAAGCACATGGATTTAAGGCAATGTAAAGTAAAACTGCATTGTGATAATTTGAAATTGGGACCCTGCCTTCAAGAAAACCAACCATCCCTGCCTGATGTTACCTGCTTAACAGTATTTTTTCAGTTTTAAATACCTCTAAAATGTGGAATTTCATGCAGAAAATATACAATATAATATATGGAAAAGCGCTGCTATTCCCTATGACCTCTTGAATTAATGTCTTAGGAAACTGCCTAAGCCCTACCAATTATTTAAAGACTTTTTTCCACATATTTGAGCCAAATGTGTCTTGTCCCAGTACAGATATATTGTATTAGCTGCTCTTGAGGTCAATACTTGAGGTCTACATCTGTGTACATGTAATTATAAAGTGTTTTTGTCCTATAATCAAGAAAAACTCCCCACTGATCTCTGAGGCTTGTAAAGCGCTTATAAACTCATTGTGGTGAATGATTGGGGATGTGGAGATGGTCTGAATGCATAGCTGCAAACCGTTTAAAATGAACTAGTTTTGTAAAAATCAGGTAACGCCTTTAAATATGAATATATGTAACAAAACACTTGTCATGTATGATTTTTTATGACAAGGCCATATTTAAAGTTTAAAAAAGATGATTTCTGCCTGTTACATCTCCAAAGCTGACTGTGTTTGTGTTTAGTGTGCTCAGAGACGGAGTGATCCCTCTGCCTCACATCTATGGTGCTCGCATCAAGGGCGTGGAGGTCTTCTGTCCACTGGACCCGCCCCCTCCGTACGAGGAAGTAGCTGGAGGCGGGGCTTCAGCTCAGGTGGGCGGGATTTGCTGGGACACTTCCTGTTTGTTGTCATGGCATTCTGGGTCCAAGTCTCAATTCTGATTCCTAGCCCTCTGACCTTTTTGACCCCTGATGAAAAAGGGCCATACAGTCCCTGACAAAAGTCTTGTCGCTTATCCATTTTGTAGAAACAAAAGCTTATAACCTGACTTTAAATTAATTGATTGGTTTTAGAAATGTCTCATATGAAAGCTAAAACCCTCCCAAATTATCCTCAATATACTAAAATAAATGTGCTTCACTGAAGAAAGATTGATCATTTAATGAACACAGAAAGGTCAGATTTTGGCAAGGCAAAAGTCTTGTCGCCTTGTCATATGATGCACCCAATCCTAGATTACAGTCTCACCTGTGATCAGTTACTGATCAATCAATTAGTGGGTGTGTATAAATAGAACCCCAGCACACCAGACCTTCACATCAGTTGCAACTTGACCTCTGACAACATGCCTAAGATCCACCCTGAGACCAAAGCATTAATTATCAAGAGGCTGAAGACCAGATCCACTGCTGAGGTGGCTGACACCTTCAATGTGTCTCAGCGTCAAGGACAAGCCCAGGTCCGGCAGACCCCGCAAGACAACTTCTTGGGAGGACCATTTGTTGATTCGAAAATCCAAGGCCAGCCCCTTTTCCACTGCAGCAGAGCTCCACCAGGCCTGGTCACCTCAAGTCCCTGTGTCAATTTGGGAGGGTTTTAGCTTTCATATGAGACATTTCTAAGACCAATCGATTAATTTAAAGTCAGGTTATAAGCTTTTGTTTCTACAAAATGGATAAGCGACAAGACTTTTGACAGGGACTGTAGAGGAGAGAAGCAGGTGGTTTCCTATTGGCTATTTTATGATAGCAGGAGTGATGGACTGAGTCAGTACAGATGACTTACTAAGGCCATACAAACAAGGACAAACTAAATGCAAACTTTGTAAGACACAAATATGAATTATAATTGTATTTGTTATGATATCTTAATACACAGTTTAGATCTTACAGTAATTAAAGTGTGTGTGTGTGCAGGGGCCTGACTCCAGGACCCCAGGGGCCACCTCGTCAGCTGATTGTGAGTACAGAGAAACACATGAAAAAAGGATGCATTCTTAAAAGAAGGGGCAAAAATAGATTTTTGAGCTTTCTACCATGTTATAACATTATTTCCTCATCAAAAACATGCCATGTTTGAGTAATTTTGCAATTTCTCCTGGGCAAAAACAATAAAAGATAACAGTGATCTAAACATGTTATATGTTAACTGTTAATACCCTATAGAAGTAAAATACCTCCTGTCCATAGGAGCACTCGCACAGTTTTCACAAACTTGAAGAATTGTCTGATCTAGAGAAAGGATTTGAATAGGAGAATTGCTCTTATAGGTCTTATAGTATATAGTTCCACCTGGTGATGTCATGAATTCTTGTGAGCCATGTTAAAATGTCTTAAAGCTCACAGAGACCACAACACCGGGTATCAAAAACATGCCCGGTGTTGTGTTTTGTTTTTATTAATCTTTCTACATTTCCACAGCTCAAAAAGATTATATATATATATATATATATATATATATATAATCTGTATAAAACGGCACAACCGGTTTTAGTCTTATCTAACCTCTTTGCTCAGTATCTGAAGCAGAGCCCAGAGTGATGGGGCCCCTGGAACTCCCCTCAGTTAGGCCCCCAGACCGGGCTCCAGAGCCCCCTCCCTCTGCAGGGAGTGTCCGGAGGAAGGCCAGGCTGTCCCGCAGCAGCAGTGACCCTTTGCTGACAGAAGACCCCTCTAAAGGTGCTTTACTCTGCCCTCACACGTACTTCTCACAGGGCCCACAGCTTATGTGTCTGTGTGCAGACTGGAGCAACGAGCCCCTCGCTGTGCCTCACACTGTGGACTCCTCCACCCAGACGTCCCAGCCCATCCTTCCCACTAAGGTGACTCTGAGGCGTGGCTGTGGAGCCCGAGCGCCCACAAGACCTCGGCCATCCTCCATGGTGGATTACCAGAGCTACAGACATACCCAGCTGCTGGTACAGAGGATCCTTGAGCAACCAGCGCAGGGCTTGGCCCCAGAGCTGCAGGAGCTGGTTGATAGTATTCGCACTGTGCTGCAGTCTGACCAGGAGCACATGGAGGAGGCGGTGCGCTGCGCCGGCTTCATGGACCAGGTACGACACAGGCATTTACCATCTATGTTACGGTTACTTTATTTATATATTTGATTGGGTCAATGCATGCTAATGGACAGACATGATACAAAATGAATGTAAACACACCAGATTATAGCCAAAGGCTAATTAAAGGGCTGGGGTCACAAAAGGATCAAAATAAAAATTTTACACTACACTCATCATTTCAAATAATTGCACATTCCACTCATTGCACATTGCATTCAATGCACAGTTCCCATTATTTCAGGCAGTTTGGCCACCCATTTAAGACAATTACATTTTATACCCACCCCTTTCATATTTTGCCCATACATGCAAATATGTCTCTATAGAAAAGTTAAAATAACATTGCCCACTATAGATGAAGCATGTTTGGTTTGACCATAACCTGTTTTTCATTTGAGCTTTAAAAGAAATGTACGTGGAACATTCTCTCAGGATTACCAGGAGACTATTCCACAGGTTTCCACCTTGGACAGATAATACATTCTGACCAAAGGTGGTCCATCTGAAGGGGATCAGCAGGTCACCTCTGGTGGTGGCTCGTGTGGTCCTTGCGAAATTTGCTAAAGTCTTTATATTTATTGTACTCCTTTAACGGTGGTGGTGCTAGGGAGAGTAGGACCTTATAAATTAGGCAAGCTCTTTTAAGGCTGACCATGTTGTTAAAGTCCAATAGTCTATACTTTTTCAGAACATGACAGTGGTGGTGGGTATTTTTAGGCCTCTTTTATAGAGGTTTTCAATGGTTTTAAGTGTTGCAGGGCAGGCAAAAGACCAAGTAGTTAAACAATAGTCTATGTGAGAGATAATCATAGAATAGAACTAAGTTTTTGCAGTACTCATGTTTAAGTTATTCTGGATGTGATGAAAATTCTGATTATTGAATTGAATTACCTGGAACACTTTATTACACTTTATGTGACTTTTGGACAATGTTGGATCTAGGATAACTCCAAGGTATTTTAATTCTGGGATCAGATCAAGTTCTGCTGCGTTAACAAAGACATTTGATTGCCTCAGTTTTTTGTATGACGTTTTGAGATGTACATACAGACTGTTTTCGTGGCATTTAACAGGAGGCACGAGTCCTTAAGCCAGTTATACACAGATAAGGCAGCTGTGAGGTTATTAGCAGCTTCCTGAACGTTTTTGGCTTGAGTGTAGATGTTTGCATCATCTGCATACACCTGTGACGATACATTTAGACAAGCATTTGGTAAGATATTGATAAAGAGGGAGAATAAAACCAGCCCAAAGATAGACCACTGTGGGACACCAACTACCACCACCATACTATGTCACTATTTGACACTGGCGCTCTGTTGTAGGTGCTAGTGGACTCAGAGAGGAGGTCCAGTGTGCAGCCAGTCCCCAGTACGTCCCAGACCTTCCCCAGGCCCCCCTCACGCAGAACAGCCCTGCTGCACCTACAGAGTTGTGGGGACCTTAGCTCTGTGGCCTGCCCCTCCCTGGACTCTCTGAAGAGGGGCGCCAAGAGGAGAGGAGCGTCCAGACCAGAGCGCCACAGCCTGGCCACAGTGTCCAGAGAGACGGCCCTCTGAGGGGCCTTCTGAGCAGCCCTCTGAGAGGCCCTTTGAGAGGCCCTTTGAGAGGCCTCTGTGCATGGCATCACAGCGGAGCACCATTCAGATACAGATATTTATTTATAATGTTTGCAAACACATGCAATAGTTTTGATAGTTATTGCAGAATATGTATAGAACATTTTGCTCAGTTTTTATAAGAAATACAATTGTTATTTCTGAAATATTTCTATTTTATTTGGAAAATAATAAATTAACTGTAAAATACAGTTTGTAATCATTGTTTTTGTTTCTATGATTAAATGAAAAACACATAAATTTCATGTTCTCAGAGATACGGTGCTGTGCTGAGAGAATAGCACCTTTTGCACTCCCGAACTTGAAGCTATGTTTGCATGTGTATGGTGTGTAATATCTGGTGTAATACATGCTCTATACACTGCATACTGAGCTGTTTCTTTTTATCTGATGTAGATTAGGTATTCAGACAGCTCACAGTAGCAAGGGGCCCTTAAACTGTAACTATAGCCCCTCTGCTGTAGGGGACAGTATTTTATAGTGGAGGAAACAGTACTTTACAGTAGTGGGGGCAGTAACAAGGCCACAGCCCACAACCACATGCTTAGACAGGTTTATTTAGTTATGCGCTCTTCATAAACAACACAGTCTGATACACAACACCATTCCACCCCATGGGAGCGCCCTCAGCCCACCCTCAGATGAACTGAATTATCCATGTAAACTAATATTGATAATTCCATATGTGATTGCCAGTAGCAGTCAGCAGATGTCGCTGTGGCAGTGGTCTGTGGTCCACGGGTCAGCGGTCATAGCTTCAATGCCCAGAGCAGTGGGGTTGCATTATGGCCTACAGGAGCCTAATTCAACATAACAATATTAAGATGCACAAAAATAAATGCTATATTAAAGAAGCATTGCCTAACTTTTCAAGTCTGTCACCATGGAGATGTTTTGCCTGCTTTTTTCACAGCACGGTATTAAACTTGCCTAACACACATTTACTCAATTATGTCATTTACTCAATTAAATCATTTATTGCTCCAAAATACCTATAAAAAACATACATTCTCGCACTTTAAAAAGACACTTTGCTTAAATTGCCCATATTGCGCTATTTTCTGATCTGTCATAATGTTGTTTCCTCATCACAAACAAACCTGGAGTTTTGTTTTGTTTCATTCACACAAGTTGAACACATAAAAAAATGTCATGTGTTTTCATGTGTTTTCATGTGGCAATACAGGAAGTGCGCCACTGTGTTTTTAAACTTCATACACCTTCACTAAAATTATTTCTATAAATTCAGGCTTGGAATTGCCAATCTCTACTGAAGAAAAGGTAATAGGAAGCTGTTAAGTAGTCTACATGACACCACAAGATGGAACAGAGCATTTTGAGCTTTGGAAATATAGACAGAGTAAAGGGTCACTCAAACATGTGTGAATGAAACAAAACACAACTCCAGTTACTCTTTAAGTTACTCTTTTCCCAAACACTATTTTTCCTCTTACTTGAATAATTTCTTGGATAACTATTTTGTACTTTCACTTGAGCAGTATTATTTTTAAGTATTGTTTCTCTTATTGGAGTACATTTTTGTTTACTCTATCCATCTCTGATTCTGAATATGCCAGGCAAGTACAGGCGTGAAAAATAAAGAAATCAGATTAGGCTACTCACTTCAGATGTAACATTACTATCGAAATGACATTTCAGTAATCTGATAACTCCAGAATAAAATAATGATCATATTTTTGGTGTGCATATAAACATAGGCACTGATAGGGCGACATGAGACAGTGGAGCTGCAGTTCATTGGGACAGAGACACACGCCACACTCATCACAAAGCAGCGATCTGTGGCCTTCTCTGGACAAAGTCTCACTTCAAATGTGGGCCACTCATTTACTTAATATTGAAATATAGACTGCAATCACGCTATAGAAAGTGGGGGTTTTACTTAAATCACATAAGACGAGCCAATACAAACTTTTGAAACAAATACCTAATCCGAACAAAAAGCTACATGTTGAACCTGGAGATTTCTATCAGAGATTGTGTCCACATATGCCACAGTCCTTTCAGACAATCATCGAACCTGTTTAAATGATGGCCTCCACTTTTTGACTCTTTCATTTTTACCGTTTAAAAGCTAATTGTCCCACAGAGTTCTGAGCTCCCCTTCACCTCCAAACTGAACTGGGCTGTTCATCATTTCTGACACGTGAATCCCACAATCACATCCAGCCTAACCATTCTGACCCGGGTTTTGATGAAAAGGTTTTCCCACAGCGCGGAGGAGAGAACAGTTTGGCCCCAGTCAGAGGTAAACGTCCCCCGGAGCCGAGCCCCACCTCTGCATGTCCCCGGGCCGGTCGCTCGGACGCGGACAGCCTGTTGCATTTATTGGTGGGCGGTACAGCCGTTGCCATGTCACTTTAAGAAGGAGGTGGGAAGCGCTCAAATGACGCAGTAATAATCCTGAAAAGATGTGTCCAATCCAGGAGCTGAGGCTTCGTGTGTGGTGTGCCGCCTGAACTCACTTCTCTGTGGACCCGCGTTTGGAGCAGCCCAGAGCCAGAGGGACAGCGGGACAGCGGGACTCATGGATGCCACATGCTGACCTGCGCGCCCCCGGTACATGCTCCTTGGGCGCGTGCACAGCCAGGTGCTGACAGCTCGGACACATAGAGCGCGGTTTGCTGTGCGCCTGAAGATGCGTTCTAACGCAGTCCTCGCGTACTTTGTGGCGGTCCTCAGCGTTGTCCTCCTCACTCCGTGCGTCTGCGAGGACGTAGACGTGCTGGTGTTCCTGCCCCAAAATAACTCATACCTTTTCTCCCGCGCCAGGGTCGCACCGGCGATCCTTTACGCACAGCAGAGACTCAAAGCGCACGGGGGACCGCTCTCCGAGATGAATTTCAACATCGATTTTGACCAGTCGGACTGTGTGAACGCAGCCCTCTTCTCCTTGGTGGACAGGTCGTGCACACGGCGGCCAGACGTGATCCTGGGGCCGGTGTGTGAGTACGAGGCTGCGGCGGTCGTGCGCCTGGCGTCCCACTGGCACATCCCAGTCATCTCCGCAGGTGCGCTGGCCACGGCCTTTAGCGACAAGAGTTCCGAGTATTCTCACCTCACGCGCATCGCTCCATCCTACGTGAAAATGGCCGAGACGTTCAGCGCGATGTTCGAACACTTCTCGTGGAGCTCCGCGCTGCTCATTTACGAGGACGACCGTCAGGAGCGGAACTGCTACTTCACTCTGGAAGGCGTCTACCACCTGATGAGCGGCTTCAACGTTAAAACATACCAGGTGTACGAGGGCGAGCGGCTGGACACGGAGGACGTGGTGCAGAGCATCTCAGACACTGAAGGTACGGCTTACCCGGGTCTATGCACCTCACCGGGGGAGCTTGGTCTACACGTGACAGCTACTGTCCACTGACACATGCAGCAGGGTAAACATCACTGTGAGGAAAGTGAATGTGTCTCCGGAGAATGCTGTCACATAGACACCTGAGCTGGCGCCTAAAGGTGACACTGTCCATTCACTGGTCAGATAAATCCTGAGCTCACGTGGCTCCGTGCGTAAAGGAATGGCCACATATAAACACATGTGGAGTTTGTAGTCTATATTATAATGTACTACTGGTTTGACTCCATCCTCACTGACAATATAACTGCTATTCAGAACATGATGTAGGCCTATTTTTAGATCTTAAGTCTTTTTAGTGAAACCAGACAGAAATACCTCAAAACTCAAATGATCAAACAGTATCAAACTTTGTGACTCTTTCATGTTTACTCGGAGTTTAGTTTAATTAATAGTCTTCATTTTGTCCTGTGTTGCCCTTTTTATATAGGCTAGTAGTAACCAAATCAATCAAGATACTCAACAAGAGAAATACTCAATACTCACAGGTCATGAGCTCAGAGTATGGGGTTCTACTTGTGCCTAAATTAAGTTTGTTGCACTTCATTCAGTATTCGTAAGTCTTTTGTGATTGTTTATTAATGCTGTGCTGGCCTGTCTTTTGAATGTGTCCATACCTTTGGTCTATTGGTAATTACTATTGAAAAGTAAATCAATTATAGAATTAAACAGTAATCAGGGTTTAATTAAATCGGCAGAGTGTATAGACAGTTTCAATAGACCAAAGGTATGGACACATAGACGGAGTGTATGGACACCTTTAAAAGACGGGGCAGGACAACATTAACAGAATATCACAAAAGACCAGTGAATACTGAATGGAGTGAAACAAAAACATTATATCCACAAGGACTTGAAGTCAATAGAGGTAATTTGAGCCTAAATTGAACCCCATAAGAGTAGGGTACAGGGTGTTGATAAGACATGGTGAATGGCATTGCGATTGTGAGGGGGCAATAGCATTTGAGAGATGATACACGAATCCCATGTATTTCAGAAATACCTTGAGGGTAGCAGTTTTATTCAAGATAATATTCTAATTAGAAGTTAAATGTGCAGTCTATGCAATTTGATAATTGTGACCATTCAACTTGTGATTTTGATTTGATCACAATGTGTGTCTCAGCAGAAAGCACTAGTTTCTGTGTTCATGTAAGTGAAAGTAGCCTGTGTTTCCGTGGTGATGTGTGTGTTGCTGTGGTGATCACTGACTGTGTGTTGCAGTGGTCATCATGTGCATGGGGGCAGACCAGATCCGCAACGTTATGTTGGCCGCTCACAGACACAGTCTGACCAACGGAAGTTACATGTTCTTCAACATCGAGCTCTTCAATGCCTCCTCCTATGGTAAGCTAGCACACACAAGACAACAGAGAGCTCTTCAGCACCTCCTCCTACGGTAAGATAGCACACATGACAATATGGAGCTCTTCAACACCTCCTCCCATGATAAGCTAGCACCCACATGACAACATGGAGCTCTTCAACGCCTCATCCTATGATAAGCTAGTCCCCACATGACAACAACCACGAGCAGCCCTACTTTGGGCTGCGCCATGGTTAAGAATCACTGGTTTAGGTTAGGATAGGAGTAATTATCGACAAGGTTTAAATTAGTCTGTAAGAAATTAATGTAAGTCAATGTAATGTCCCTACAAATCATGGAAATCCAATGTGTGTGAATGTGTGCCCATGTATCATTATGAAATATAACCTGATATAGTTAAAGAGATTGCACTTCTGTGCTGCACCAAGGGCACTCACCGCCAGCTCAGTCCTTGTTATCTTGGCCTATGTTATCAGAGCTATGACACTCCCTACAATAGAAGCATAGCCAGACTAGACTATGTCCAGACTAGACTGGAATAGACTGGAATGGATACCACTACCACAGTGTGTTGAGGGTTCATGTCTCCAGGTGCTGGGGCCTGTCATTATGGTAAATAAACTCAACTTTTGGAATTACAATTTTAAAGTTACGGTTTATTGTTGATCAACCTAAACAGAACGGATGAGTATGAACAAGATCCAAGCTCTTTATGAAAGTGTCTGGAGTGTATTCTTTCACCATAAAAAACTCCAAAAAACATCCTGGTGGTTTGGGCCTGGGTTTATGAACTACAGTCATAATATAGAGTAGAAATTATTTGGTTTAATTTGGTTTATTATACTCAAAAATTGAAAATATATTGTTACCTTTTTCCATGTAATTATGCAATCTTTTGTTGAATCAAAGCCAATAATTTAGAGAACAAGATGATCTATTTACAAATAAAATTTCTTGTGCCGATGCTTGGCCCCTGACCTCAGTCTCTGATCTCTGTCCAGGGGATGGCTGGTGGCGGCGGGACGACGCCCATGATGCGGAGGCCATGCAGGCATACAGCTCTCTGAACACTCTTACCTTGCTCAAGAGCTCCAAGCCACAGTTTGAGAACTTTACCCTGGAGATGAGGGGGGCCCTGAGGCGCGCAGGCCTCCATGATAGTGTGAGTACTTAAATCTGAAAACTACCAAGCGTACCTATTGAAAACAACATGTTATTGTCTTATCTGTCCTTTGGGGTCATTTTAAAGCATTTAAACTGCTATTCTGTGCAAAAAGTTTACACCTATTTTGCCAATGTACTATATTATGTTTTTTCTCTCATATTTGTAATAAAAGTGGCAGCATGTTTAGCTGTTTTGCACCTGAGAAAAGGGTTGATAAATTAAGCCTTATGTGTTTTGGAAATAATATGAATAACAAAAATGTCAATACACCGTTTTTTGTTTTTTTTTCCTATGCATGTTTGAAATAATAACAAACAGACAGTAGTAATTGTGAACACAAAATATTAAACAGCTTTACTACCACATTTTGTCACATTGCATTTGATATTATCTGTGCAGGTAAAATCAAATACCAGCACAACCTTAAAGGTGCACTATGTAACTTTTCTGATGCTACCTGCTGTCCCTGCGGAGATAGATAACTGTAATTCTATACTGTGGAACATCATATGCAAAACACTGACATCTTCTCAATGGAGACAAGCAGATGACAGACCCTCCAACTTGAAAAGTTACATTGTGAAACTTTAAATGCTCTGTAATATTGCACATCTCCACATCTCAGGCCCACTGTTTCCTCATGAGGACCTTTCTAACCCAGTGTGTGGTGTTTCAGATTAATCTGTTCATGGAGGGCTTCCACGATGCCCTGCTGCTCTATGCCATTGCTCTGCAGGAGGCACTGCAGAGAGGGCATAGCAAGAGCAATGCCTTGGAAATCACCTCCCGCATGTGGAACCGCACCTTTGAGGGTCAGTGTCCTACCAATAAAACTACACACAGACTAGCTTTATATTATCAACGTGTAGTCTGCAACCACAAAAGGTCTAAACCAGTGGAATCTTTCTTTTTATATTTTTATGTGCAGGTATTGCTGGCCCAGTATCCATAGATGCCAATGGGGACAGAGACGGGGACTTCTCCCTGATGTCCATGACAGACACTGAGGCAGGGACATTCGAGGTAGCACCAGTACAGAAATGGCCACTACTGACCACCACTGACCACTGCTGACAGCTCAGTTGGTAGAGTGTTATTTCACTGATCTGAAGGTTGGTGGTTTGAATTCTGCTCTCGACATAAACATCATTGGTAGAGCAGTCAGATCCACTGACCCACAGGTTGGTGGCGCGATTCCAGCTCCCACTGATGAATGCTGTCATTGTGTCCAAGGGCAAGACACTTAACCTACCTCGCCTCCAGTGTCTGTGTTCACTGGTGTATGAGTGTGTGAATGGGTGATGGCTTCCTTGATGTAAGGTGCTTTGAGTGTCTTGAAGATGAAGATGGAAAAGCGCTATATAAAAATGTGACCATTCACTATTCCATACTGACCATTACTAATCACCACTGACCACCAATAACCACCGCTGACTATTACTCACCACCACTGACCTTCATTGACCACTACTAACCACCACTGACCATTACTGACCACTACTGATGAATCACTGACCACCACTGACCATTACTGACCACCACTGGTCAATAGTCCACTACTGACCCTCATTGTGATTGCGTTTGTCCTTCCCAGACAGTGGCCAGTTACTTCGGGGAGAATGGGACGTTTCAGATGCTGCCGACCTTCAACAGAGAGCATTTCACACTGAGAGGCCGTGTACGCCCGCTGCCTGACACTCCCGACAAATCTTGTGAGTCTAGTCTCCTTGTTCCCCTGTGGTCACCCATGGGTCACCTGCTGTCCAAGTCTGACCTCTCCACTATCTCCACAGGTGGGCTCGGAGTGTCTGCTCTCACCGGAGTCATTGTGGGAGCTGTTTTGGGAATCACACTGCTGGTGGCATTCTTCTTTTTAAGGTAAATTAATTTTAGAAGACAGGTGAGGGGGTGGGGGAGTCCTCTACACAGATGAGGGGGCGGGGGGGGGGGGGGGGGGGGGGGGTCATCGAGGCAGGTGAGGATGAGGGAGGACTCGTCCAGGCAGATGAATAGGGGTGAGGGAGTCATCCAGACAGGTGAGGGGGTGAGGGAGTCATCCAGTCAGGTGAATTGGTGAGGGAACAGGTAGGTGAGGGGGCCCCAGGTAGGTGAGGGTGTGAAGAAATCAACCAGGTAGGTGATGGGATGAGGGAGTCATCCACATAGGTGAGGGAGTCATCCATGTAGGTGAGGGAATCATCCATGTAGGTGAGGGAGTCATCCACATAGGTGAGGGTGCCCTCCTGACAGGTGAGGGGGCGAGAGAATCATCCAGGCAGGTGAAAATGAGATAGTCATCCAGGGAGATGAAGGAATCATTCAGGCAGGTGAAGGGGTGAGGGAGTTATCCAGACAGGTGAGATAGTGAAGAAGTCAACTAGGCAGGTGAAGGGGTTAGGGAGTCATCCAGGTGAGTGAGGGTGAGAGAGTAAACAAGGCAGGTGAGGTGAGGGATGTGGTCATAGGCTACTTCAAAGAGGACCGTTTTAAGACTGCGGGAGCCTCTTTTACATGGGCAGGGAGCCGATCTTTTATTCCACTGGAGCTTAAGTGCTGAAAGCTCTCCCTTCTACTGTGCTTTTAGATACTCTAGGAACCACCAGTTGTCCAGCATTTTGAGAGTGGTGTTCTTGGGTTGGATGATATGGTACTAAAGCATTTGGCAAACAGGCTAGGCAATAGATAGGGGGCATTTATAACTCTGTATGTTAGGAGGCTGTGTTGAGAAGAAGTGTAATTACAGAATACTGAATTAAAAAAAAAAAATCTAAAACAAGTTTTGAGTTATATTGAGTTATAATGTATGTATAAGTTTTTGTTTGATACATTCTATATGTGTCCATTCATAGTTTTGATGCCTTCAGTGACAATGTAGTATTTAAGTAATCATGGAAATAAAGAAGATAAATAAATGATAGTAGTATATTTAGTTATGTCAGGAGGCTACACTAACACGCTGTAGAGTAGCATCCTGTTGTAGGTCACTAAAATGCTGTGTCCTTTACATCCTTTGCAGAAAAAACTTTAAGATTACGATAGAGCGACGGACGCACCGAGACCAGTGTGAGGTGGGCAAGAGGCGCCAACTCAGAGAGGACTCCATAAGGTCCAGCTACTCGGCATCCTGAAGTCCACCATCCTCCAGTCCAGAATCCTGAAGACGCAAAGTCCAGAATCCTAAAGTTTACCATTCTTAAGTACAGAGTCCTGGGGTTCACCATCCAAGTCCTCAGGTCCAGCGCCTTAAAGGGCCCGCATTACGCTATTTCTGATCCGATCTAAGTTTAATGTTGTTTCCTCATCAAATACATACATGGAGTTGTGTTTTGTTTCATTTGCAAATGTTTAACACACAAATCCTGCATATTTAGGCGTTTTTTCTCTCAAACAGAAAACACTGTGTTCTACCTAGCGATTTCATTTGATAATACAGGAAGTGCTCCAATGTCTTTTTAAACTCCATACACCTTCACTAGAATTATTTGGATGATTTCAGACCTGGAATTGCCAATCTCTACTGAAAAAAGGTAAAAGGTAACTGGTAACGTGAAAACTACCACTACATGACATCACAAGGTGCAACAGAGCATTTTGAAGTTTGGAGATGTAGAAAGACTAATAATAAAGGTTTGCTCAAACATGTGAATGAAACAAAACACAACTCCAGGCATGTTTTTGAGGAGGTTTAATGTCTACAATCAGGAAGTTGAAAATTCAACAAGACCAGAATACTAAAGTCCACTATTTTGAAGATCAGAGTCCTGAGGTCAAACAATCAAAGTCTACAGTGCTCAATTCCAGCATCTTATGATCTAAAATCCTCTAGTCCAGATCTTCAGAATCACGAAGTCCAGAATGATATAGTCCAGTGTCCTGAAAACCAGACTGCCAAAGTCCACCCTCCCTAAGTCTAGTCCAAAGTCCAGTCTCCTACAGTCCGAGACTCCAAACCAGTGCCTCCTCATGGCACAGTGACTCAGATGTGTAAATACTGTTTTTAAAAATATATGAATGAATGTATGCGATGACTGTCTGAGTGCCTTCCGTGTATGACTCCTCTGTCTCAGGGTTGTATTGTGTTGTAAGCTGTTGTAAGCTACTGGCATTAAACTACTGACACAAACTGACCACCGCCTCTGTCCATTTACTGCAAGCTGATCACTGTCCAAGGGGGATTCTGTCTGTGTTTACATTAAGTAAATAATAACTCAACATAGAAATGTGTTTGTGACATTGTAGGTCTGCACATAGAAAAGTGTCCAGAAACGTTGTCAAATCTTATCCGTGTTGTGTTGGCTGACGTCACATCGTGGCTGCTGCTGACTGATCCTCTAGAAATGAGCCGTGAGCCTGGAGTCAGTGACCGTGCTCCCATAACAGAATGGGGCGACTAATGACAGACTGAGAACAAGAGGGTTAGGGTCATGTGCTGTAGGCCAGGGCGCGTGCTCGTGTGCGTGTCAGTGCATGTGGGAGACTGCACACTATGTCCAGGGCTTTACAGAAACTTCTACTCACTGCTGTTGAGTTAGAGTTCAGTTAAAGGTAGCATTTTCAAACACATTAATCATCAAACATTAAAATACATTACAGTGTAATGTCACAGTTTGCCCAGTTTGTTATATTGACATTTTCACAAGAGTTAAACTATGTTCATATTATGATTAGGCAAAGAAAGTAAGACATACTGTTGGTAAAATATAGAACTATTTATAGACTATGTGGCTCTGCATTGGCAGGTTGGAGCCAACACTCATGTCCCTGAAGGTCTGCAAGGACTCAACCCCGGTCTAGGCCCCTTGCACCCTAGCCCACCAGGCTCCAAACAGGCACCCATGGGAGCAAGCGGCACCCTTCCAAAAGACCAGACAAAATGTGTTTAACTGAGAAGGGCCCTTCACAGAAGTGAGATGAAGCTTGTAACACATGATGGGTGTCTTGATGGACAGGTTAAGGCTGTTCTCTAACTACATTTGACCAACCTGAAATAAATTATGAAAATGTTATTAGTGATAAAAATACTATGCAGGTCTAATCAGATTCATAACCACATAAAATATGGGATTTGAAAGTCACACACTGTACACAAAACATGGAAAGTTGAGGAAAGGGCCGTCTGTGAGTGAACAGCGACTGCATTAACCTGAGCTGGCTGAGCGCCTGCCCCCTCTGCACAGAGCCCACTGTGTCACACGCGCACACACACACACACACACTGTACATGCACTCTCTCGTCCACACACCTACTCCCTCACACACACAGGTTGGCTTTACATGCTTTTTGGGGAAATTACATTGACTTACATTAATGTCATGGAGAGTGACCCTAAACTTACCCATAGTCACTACTTGTCTAACCTAAACCCTAACCTGTTGAAACTCCATATCTGAACTTTAAACCATGCTGTTGATCTTATTATAAAGAATACGTCAGGGGACCTGATCTGTGTCCCCGTAAGGGAGGCAGGTAAATCCCCACAATGTGATAAATACCTGCTCATCCACATACTCCCAAATGCACCAAGGTCTGAGAAATCAAGGCCTGATTGAGGTGTATCTACAGCTGAGTGTGGGGGAGCTTCTCTGCCTATTTCTGCTCTCTCACACTTACAGGGCAGTAGTATCTCAGGTCGAGCTATGTTCCACTGACCCAAAGGTGAGCCGTTTGATGCCTCCACAGCTTTAAGTCCCAGTGAAAAATTATGCCTGTTCAATTTTTCTGAACAATCTTAAACTAGTGACTGTATAGATGTGTTGTTGGTCATTTCCACAGTCAGGAGTGAAAACCAGGCCTGAGCAGGACTCTGGCCACATCTAATATGAGCAATATAATGAGTGCCCATCTAAACAGTCTCTGCTGCTCCATACTGCCCTCTCCGGGTTCCTGGCATTCAGGGGTCCCCTAGGGCTCAGTACTGGGACCACTCCTCTTCCCCCTCAACAGCAGTAAATCCTGAACATTATGGTGTGTGCTTGTGTAATCCCTCTGTTGTCCAGTTATGATCTATAGCAAAGGAAAAATTCAGTTCTGTCAACTGGACAAACATTTTAGAGTGAAGATGTTTCACTGAAACTAACACACTTATTCGTTTACAGAAACTGTAAACAAACAGGTGTGTTATTTTCAGATAAATATAAAGCAGTGTCCAACCACAATCTAACCCGAACTGAAGAAGCTGCTTACATGAGCAAACAAACTTTTGATTGTGACTTGTGTAAAGTATTCTACAGGAATAACACATGGTTTCATACAATACTACTTTAGCAGACAAAAGTCCAGGTACTGTGTGACAATTTGGTGCTAGCCTGCGCCCAGTTGCATTAGGTGACCTTAGCAGATTTATCAACATAAATCACTGAATTCAGGTTAAGGTGTGAAACACTTGAGATACCTGCTGCTGGTGCAGAATGGTCCCTCCCCAAAGTCACAAGTGACACCATCTCATCCAGAAACATGCACCAGATTTACATGCTAGAGCTTTTGCTGCTAGTAGCATGGCATCCTTGATCAACATGTAGTTCACAATCTTTTTACACTTGGAAAATAAACGCTATTACAGAGGATGTCCACTGTTAATAACATGTCTTAAAGGGTTAATCACAACATTCTTCATCTCGACTCTGGACATAATTAAAAGGTGTCTCCACAGCTCCTCTTGTAGTGTTTATGAGACCTTCTCCCTCTGACACTCCTGACCTTCTGAAGAGCCCTCAGACCTCTCTCCTCAGGTCCCTCAGTCCTGGTGGACTATTGTGGAGTGAGTTTTTGTCCAGCTGTGAATGTTTGCCCAGGGGGACACGAACACTACTCTTAAACAGTCGCTTCACGTAATGACCATTGTAAATCTATTGAGAAGGAGTTGTAAAGTCTTTTACAATGATACAAATGTGTTCCCAACATTCCCAGAACTGTAGAATTTGAGAGAGCTTCTTGGATGGGAGATATAAATTCTAGACGATGACTTAAAAAAAAACAACTTTAAATATTCCCAGAAACACAGCTCCCGTCGGGCCAGTCAGGTCAGGTCAGACCAAAGCCAGCACTTAGCACTACTCCAGGGCAGCTGCAGGGCACCTTACACACAGAGCAAATACAAAGGGCTGAAATGTCCCTCTACATCCACAGTCTAACACAGTATACAGGAGTGTACTGGCATTAGCAGTCTATCAAAGTATACAAGGGTGTATTAGACTTGTGTGTATCAGATTTGTGCTTTAGTGTACAACATACAAACACTCCAGCACTGTGGAGATCTACTATCAAAGCACATTTCCACTTAAAGCAAATTTGTCCAATCTAAAGGAGCCTTGAGTCTCCTCTTTGATTCTGCTCTCTGCTCATGTCTTCTCTGATCTGGCTCTCCACTATAGCCTGGTCACCCTCTGCTCCTGGAGCTGAGCACAGACCTCTACATCAACAGTATGTGGTGGATCAGGCTGCAGGCCTAATGATGGGCTGTGATCACCATCTGATCCAGGATCTAAAAGATTTTTAGTCAGTTAGTTATTTTTAGTTTATCATTCACAATTTGCACCATCTACATGAAGGAATGATAGAGTGCAGTGCTCTCTATGATGCAGGTCAAATGAGTTCTGTATGCAGCGCTTGAGTTCATGATCAGGAGTAGAAGAGCAAGTTTACTTGGATGTAATAGACACGATTACATTCAGAGGTCAATTTGAGTGGAAAAGAGGAGGAGGGGTCCTGATGGAAACCTGAAGAGGAATAAAAGAGCATAGGAGAGGGAGAAGTGGAATTTATATTTAAATACCTAGTCAAACAATGACTAGGCTGTCATTGTCCGAGCTGTCATCACCCATATTTCACCATGACGACTGGACGTATCAGCAGTATAATTTGTGGAGGGCAGAGCTGGAGGAGAGGCGCGGTGTAAGAGCATCAGAGCAGTGCAGTGTAACCTGTCTTTAGTCTCAGTCAAAACCAATAAATATGACATAGGGTGAATTCAGGTAAAATGGGGCATCAGGTAAGCATTTGTGTATCAGATTTGTGCTTTTAGATCCTGGATCAGATGGTGATCACAGCCCATCATTAGGCCTGCAGCCTGAGCCACCATATACTGTTGATGTGGAGGTCTGTGCTCAGCTCCAGGAGCAGAGGGTGACCAGGCTATAGTGGAGAGCCAGATCAGAGCATTTGAGTATTTTTACATGTGAAAATTGAATTGTAGCCCCAGGCTCTGTGTAAACACAATAGTTTTGATTGGTCTGAGAGCAGTCAGTTTGGTGTAACACCAAAGTACGTGATGTTTACAAATGTGCATGAAAATGACAGTGGCATGTCATATTGTGGTCTTGAATGAAAGGATTACAATTCTAGCAGAGTAAGTTTACATATATTTTTTTGTTCTGAGTTATATTTGATGCTTTCCCTTTTGAACCAACAGGATGTTGGGGACATTTAGTCCCCAATTCAAAAGAGTTTGGTCAGTTTAAGTCTTTTGAGTCACAATAACATGTATTTTTAAGTACCAAAACATAAGTAAATACATCTTCCTCAGCTCTCAGCTCAGGGGAGAGGAGTTTGTGGGGACATTTCTAGTGATAGTTCCTAAAATATTTAGTTTAATAATTAAAATTGACAACCTAAAAAACGAAAACAAATTAAAAACACTCAAAAAATGTAAGTAAAGTAAATTTTTGGATGTTTTCTGATGCTATTGACAAAAAGTGTTCCACTTAACTGAATTCACCCTAACATTAGACTGGTTTGTAAGAATATAAATGTAAATGACCGAAACTTTCATTCATTAAATATTGTTCTCTGCCTAAACCTTTGATCGGGATTGAAACACAACCAGTGACACACAAAATGTATGTTGGCCTTTATCATTTACTAACATATATATGTAGCAGTATTGGATGGGCCCATCTTGGCCAGCAGATGGCACACCTCCTACTATAAAAATACCTCAGACTAGGTGCTCGGTGCTGGGTGTTAAAAGATCTATGGTGCTCTCTCTCTGCTCTCTCCAACTTACGCCTCCCCGTTAGCTGTTAGCTGGGGCGTGCCCAGGTTGCAGCTGGTTGAGCGTTCATCTCTGCAGGGCCAGGTAAATTGCTGTTCTTTCCAGATTAATTTACATTTTAATGAACAATTTGGGGTGGCTTAAGGTCTTTAGGTAAATTGGGCCAGGCCTTTCAGCTAAAATGAGCCACCATCATATATGATTTAGAGCATATATTTGGATGGTTCTAATTGTTTAAATAGAATTTATTGTTAATATATGAAGCTTTAATAACATAATCCCTCACCTATGGTCATGAGCGTTAGGTAATGAGCAAGATGGATACAAGCAGTCAAAATGAATTTCTTCCACAGGGTGGCTGCTGCTCCTCCATGTCATCCAGGCATTTCCCATCAGAAGGAGGCCCCAGGGTAGATCCAGGGCACACTGGAGAGACTATGTCTCTCGGCTGACCTGGGAACGCCTTGGGGGTCCTACCGGAGGAGCTGGAGGAAGTGTCTGGGGTGGTAGAAGTCTGGGAGTCCCTGCTTACACTGCTGCCCCCACAAGCCAACTCCGGATAAGCTGAAGAAAACTGATATGTGGAGTGAGCTGTGTAGCACTTGAAAAAGCTGATCTGTACAGTCTGAATCAAGGGGTGCTGTGTGCAAATCATGCATTTTAAGGTGTTCATTTAATGTTCTAAATTGTAGCGTTCTGGTGTAAGGAAACAAATTTCTTCTGGTTGTTTATTTTTTTAACACAAGGGCTAGTCTAGGTCATAACATACGCCAAAACATGGGCAAAACAATAGGCATGGCAAGGGAAGTTTATTTGTACAGCACAATTTGTACGCAAAGTAATTCAAAGTGCTTTACAGAAGAAGAAAGACATTAAAATCATAATATAATAAATCCAAACATAAATAATCACAAATAATCATTATAAATTTAACATTAAAAGAGAAGAGTGCAGGATAAAAACGTTTCAGTCATATGCACAGTTAAACAGAACCCTTTGAGCCTGGATTTAAACACTGTCAAAGCAGAGCTCTGTCTCACATCTTCAGGAAGACTGTTCCAGGTTTTAGCTGCACAAAACTGAAATGCTGAAACGCTCCATGTTTAGTCCTGACTCTGAGCACCAGCAGGAGGCCGGTCCCTGAGGTCCTCAAAGTGCGAGATGGTTCATATGGCACTATGGCCTATGCTAGGCCATGGAGAGACTTGTACACAAGCAGAGCTGCTTTAAAGCAGTCTCAATTCACTAACACAGTGGTCCCCAACCACCGGGCCATGGACCGGTACCGGTCTGTGGATCAATTGGTACCGGGCCACCGGCCGTCCAAGAAATAATTAATTATTTCCGTTGTATTTATTATCTGAGTCTGAACAATCGTTTATTTTGAAAAATCTTTTATTTTGAAAAATGACCGGATTCTCTCGGTTACATTTCCGTCACTTGAGCGCCGACAACTTAACCACTTAGTGTTCCGACGGCCCGCCCGCGATGGCCTTTACGTTACAACTTTACAGCAATGTACGTGTAGTTCTGCGTCACCCACACAAACAATCTACACATAAAATGAAAGGTACGGCATTCATCTTTCTGAATATGTAAACCATTTACACCTCTAATCACCACAGTGCTGACAGGAAAGCCGTTTTTACAGAGAAGTCAGAAATGTGGATTTGGACTTCACTTACCATTGAGCGCTCTGGTTCTGTCAAACATCAACATATTCACACAAAGTTGGTCTCATTCGTTCCGTAAAGGTCCAGAGAATATAATCCAGTCAAGAAATTATGTCCACAAAGGAAGTTAGAGCCTCCATGTCCAATCTGTTGCAGGAAAGTGAAATCTGTTCCGTCACTTCTCTGCATTTCTTTTGTCAGTTTCAGGCATAATAAACTTCTGACAGCGCCAACTTTGTTCCTCAGCGCAAAACAAACTTGTTGTTGTGATTGACACCAAAGTTGGCCAATAAGGTGGGGGCTGTGGGTTACTGGAGCTGCGGACAGTGAACGAGAGCTACAGATGACTGAAAGAGTACGCCCCACTCTCCCCCTTGTAGAATCAAGCTGTTACATTACACACATTTAGTGATGTTTTCCTCTTAAAGCCCATGAACTGTGGAACACACTGATGCGTGACATGCAGTGGTTTACTGTACACAGACGGAGTTTGCTGCGCGTAAAAAGACGAGACTGGATATAAAGATCCGCGCGTAATTTTACGCGCGCGTATTGCCTAATTTTACACAGCAGTTTTGCGTTTTTATGTGTGTTCCAAAGTGTATAAATGCTCAGCAGACAAACTTACAGTGATTCTGACACCTGTGGGTAAAACTATAGGGTTTTACCTTTACAAAGACCCCAAACTAGAGCAGTTACTACTGAGGGTTCAATAGTGGTGATTATTTTAATTTGGAGAGGTCAGAACAAAGGCAATTTCACTAAAATGACCCGGAATGCTAAGGGGTTGCAAATTAGCAAAATGAGTATTAAAAAAAAAAAACCCGGTCCACGGTAAAATTTTCAAGCGTTGGCCGGTCTGTGGTGATAAAAAGATTGGGGACCACTAGAACTAGTCTCCAAAACCGACCATTAACTGATGAATAGAACCTTCACATCAACTTGTCGACATATCAGCTTAGTGTCACATACAAAAGCAGTTACATTAACAACAACACAGTGACAAGAAACAAAAGGTAAACACAAAATACTATCTGACAAGAAACAAAAGGTAAACACAAAATATTATATCATTACAATGTTTGTTCAAGATAAAATTACAGAAGCTTAAATTTTAGTCTTTAAAAAAGTAACTTTAATTTCCCTAAAAATCTATTTGACAAATTTTAGCTGAGAAATGACTCATTTTACCTGAACATGTGACTCATTTCTTTTTGTTTGGACACTTTTTCATTTATTTTCTTATTTATTTCCATGATTATTTACACTGTAGATTCTCACTGACAACATCAAAACTATGAATGACATATATAGTAAACAAAAAAATCAATTCTACACAACTCAAAACTACTTTACTTTGAACACTGTTTTGCACTTTTGGCATTTCTTGACCAGGACAAGGTACAGCTGTGAAGTGAAAACCATTTCAGGAGACTTCATGAGGCTCATTGAGTGAAGGTCAAAGGTTTGCAGCACTGTCAAAAAAACATTATTTGAATACAAAATATAAAAATATTTAGTTAAATTATTTAATGTTTTTGAGCTTTTTCTTTTCTTCGCTGTATACTTCTTGCATCATATATTTGATGTCTCCTCTATGTATATAAAATGTAGAAAGTAGTAACAAATAAGAAAATAACTTTGAATGAGACAGTGTGCCTAAACTTTTACTGGTAATGTTTCTTATTAGTTGATCATGATTAACAATTGGTTTGTCACGGTGTACAAACAGATTGTACTCATGTGTTCCAAAGTTCATCAGTCAACTCATTCAACACATGTCAACAAATGCTTCATAGGTTTATATATTATTTTAAAGCATTTCTTTGTGACATTTCCATGTACAGTTAGTGAATATTGCTATAGAATAATCCCGAGGCTAGAGCTGCCATAACAGAAGAGCTAGAGGACCAAAAAGGAGATTTATGGATGCTGTGATATAGGATGTTAGTTGTGTAAGAAGAGGATGAGATGAACAGACAGAGCAGAGGAGAGGGTCAGAGGAGCAGAGGATGCAGAAGAAAGGATCAGATGGCGCAGAGGATGTAGAAGAGAGGGTCAGATGGAGCAGAGAAAGCTGTGCAGATGGCCCAGAAGATCAAAAATTCCTTCAAATAAACTGCTTTAATGGAACGTCAAACAGAATGTAGTCATGACGCATACAAAGCACCACGGCACTTTCCAGGTCAGTGCAATAGAACATGCCAGGGGCCCTTTTCACCCCTGTGGCCCTCCTCTGCCTCTGTGCCGTCAGCTCATGTCCTGCGGTGTTTCCAACACTCTGGGCAGCGCCTCAAAGCTACAACAACACAGAGCCAAAGCAAAGGTCCTCCATGTTTGTTGTCTCTGAACAGGCGAGCAGAACAGTCAAACAAACCAGTGTGCAAAGGGGAGCCACCCAGACACAGGACTACAGCACCCCATGAGTGATGCATGCTGGAATGTCTAACATTTACACAGAGAGACAGAGAGAGGACAGGGAGACACTATAGGATTGTCAACAGTATCAAAAGTCAAATACTAAGTAATACTAAAACTGATATTGAAACTAAATACTCATTTGAACAAGCATCGATATTAACAAAGTTGCATCGTCAGGACAGAAACAAACCTTTCTTGAATAGCTTTAGAATGATCTTGAGCAGAACAAGTATAAGACCACATAGATCATTATGGAACCGACCTGGATGACTGAAGGATTACACCAGGGGTGTTCATTACGTCGATCGCGATCTACTTCGCGAAAGCATTTTAGGTAGATCACGTCCCATCATCCATCCAGTCACATGACTAATATACAGGACAACCAGTCAGATTACACCTGACTCTAGGTCACATCATGGGCGCTGCACACGCATAAACAAGCGCGAGTTAGTTTAACCCTATAGCATCGGATCCTATCGTCGCCGATAGAGCGCAGTTGCGGACTTTCCAGCAGCGTAACTCCGTGCCCAGTCGTGCTCTCATGTAAATTCAAACGGCATCTCAAAGCGGAGACATGGGGCTATCTAAATATTTTGCCATCATTACGGTAATCTGCCTCTGTTGTCCCTTGAAGGTGACGAATGAGAGCTACGGGGATTTTCCTAGTCATTTATTCGATGCATAAAAGAAAAAAATACAGATGGATGTGTAAAATAAAAGTAGTTGTGTGAAAAAATGCTGTAAATTCTGATACTTCGTTTAACATGTTTTTTATGGCTATAAAAAAAAGACAAAACCGTAATCAACATGATTAGCTCTGTTATCGCTTTCAAACGAAAAATGCAATTTTACTCCCATCCCTCACTGATTCCATTCAGTGCAAGTCATTAGAGCAGTAATCATCATTCAAGTAATTATGAACATGTAAGAAGTTCAATTGTGTTGTGCAGTATTATCTTATGACGTTGTGCAAGGTACATCAAAATGCACTGTGCATGTAAGAATTCATAATACATTTACAAATAAATATATGTTTAACATTTTGTATTAGGTGGTAGATCTTTCAGACACGATCATTTTAAAAGTAGCTCACATACTGAAAAAGTCTGAGCACCCCTGGATTACACAGATATAAAGACCACATGGGAATATAATTATTATGATTGAAGGTTTAATCACATTCTATTTTCTAAAGAAAGAGTGTTTTTATTATCATCATTGTATTGGAATTGGTATTGAGCATTGAGCCTATTCCTTAGTATCAAAATTGAGTTTGAATTTTTTGTATTGTGACAACACTGGGAGACATAGGCAAAAGGAGACTAGGAGGAGGAGTAGAGGAGGAGGAAAAGGAGGAGGAGGAAATGGGTCAAAGGGATCTAGACTCTTGAATGATTGGTTTGACATTTGCACAACACATTGAGGCAAGTCGCTACTTTCTTAGCCTAATTTTATTTGTTCCGATGAGTGTGTTGTCAAACCTGCAGCTCTACAGTCTGAGCCTCCACCTGAACCTGCTGCTGGTTCCACTGTCCTCAGTGCTTCAACAGTTCAGAGCTAATCTTCAAGTGTGCTACTTCTGCCTAAGTGAGGCCATGGGTTGGAAAAAAAATCTTGATTCTATTTTATTAAAAAGATAGTGACTAACTCCGATCTCTCAGTGCAACTGAGAAACACCAGGTGCCACAGGGGGGCAGCAGTGGTTCTAATGCAAACTGTTGCTGTGTCCTTAGGCAAGACACCTCACTCACTTTGCCTTTTATGGATATGTTGTTTGACCACCAACAATCACTCACACATGTTACAGGGGCTGATGGTGCAGATTAGGGTGCTAGAATTTCTTAGAACGACCAAGTATATAATGAATAATGAGTACAAAAAGTGCTACATTAACCAAACCTTTGAAATGTATGTTATAAGCAAACACATGAACATTTACAACTGCATTTAAGGGTTAAACTTAAACTTAGTTGTATAGGTTATACATTTGTCATCATATGATCTGGAGACCACATGAAAATATCTCCCAGGCTGAGAACTAATGATCGAGGCCCCACAGAGGTGGGTAGAGTAACCTAAAATTTGAAGTAAGAGTAATGATAATTTAAAATAATGTTACTCAAGTAGAAATATAAAGCAGTGCCACAATTGTTTACTTGAGTACCAAATAACGGTGTCACTAGAGAATTTAAATGTTTATTCATTTCTGTAAAACTTTTAGAAAACGGAACATAACATAAAATAAAATACAAAATAAAAACAAGCAAGGACTCAAGAGTTAAACATCTCAAAAGCACAGACTTAAAGAAGACCTCTTATGCTGTTGTCTGCTATACATTTCTAATCTTAGGCATAAATGGATCATTATTTTTATAATTTAGACATTTTAAAACGCAATATTCATCTAAAATGACTTAATAAAAAAAACAAGTCCGCTGATTTCTGGATTGGAAAATTGCAGAGCCCAATGGGAGCTGATGTTCCCGTAAACGTCATCACAACATCTGGATATGCTGTCGGCTCCTCTGATGGATAGATACAAATCACGCTAGTGGGTAGCAGATTTTTGTGCCAAAGTGGCTGCCTGGTACTACATGATCTTACGTGTGTCATGTATGTAATGAAGTACAGGGCAGTGGGTGTGTACTGGTGGTGGTGGAAACGGAGGTCGACAGGAGCAATGACATCTTGAATACAGAAGAAAAGAAATGAGTCCAACATGCATGAATCACTCTAAATACAACTTTGAGGTGTTCATTGAGATAGAGAAACAAATTTACATGGTAACAAGCTCTGAAAAGTTGATTTTGCCATGTAGATCTCCTTTAAGACTTTTAGTAATGCTGTTTTTGGGTCACATTTCTTATCAAATAAAGTCTATGACCAAAGAGAAGAAGTGTACCACAAGGATTGGTGCTATATCTCCTCTGATCTCGTATGTTTGTGAATGAGAGGAGACTGTTTGACATTATGCCATCAGCAGCCAGTTTTATTATGAGCTCAGAGGAAGTGCAGATAACACACGAGCCAGCACACTCGCTCCAAACACCATTAACAGCTTTTGGAACAGGTCTGTTTCTAATCCCTACGTCCACTGCCACAACACAAAGTACTGCACTACAGCATGTAACATTTTTTGTTTGAATTTGACATTTAATTCATGTTTCATATTTGTCTGCAGATGATTTCTTTAAAGGTGCACTATGTAACTTCTCAGGTGGAGGGTCTTGTAGTGCTTCTTGAAATAAAATAACAATTTTACTGGCAAACATTTGCAACCTGCCATATTTTTGTGCATTATTATCTAACAATGTTAGATTTAAGAAATGTTCATTACATGGTTGTTAGCATGTACGGGAGTGCTAATCTGTGCATTAACATCTTAACAAATTTTGTTCTTAATTTGTATATTGTGTGTGTTTTTAGCATGATCTAATTTTACTAATATGATATTTTTTATTTCACTGATTATGAATGTCTGTCATGTGCATGGACTGAATGTTTTGTGCCCATGTCCTGTTTTCTGTCTTGCCATCAATCTGCCAATGGGACTATGGATGAAAACCAGCCTGCATGGCTAACCAATGAATCTCCCCATTTTCAGATGTGTGCAATTCACAGGTGGAATAGTCAATCAGGGTCCGTCAGTATCGGAAAGAAAAACACTGCAAATTTCTTCAAAAACAATGAGAAAAGTACTAAATTGTTAATCTGAGATGAGAGACATGTCATTTTATTTGTAAATGGTTAACCCAAGTGTCACTGAAAAAAAAAAAAAAAATGTGACTGCACAATCATGCTTACCTGGGTGTGAGAGGCGTCGGAGGGCGTGGAGACAGACTGATATCAATCTGTATAAAACATACTGGGAGATATCGTTCTGGATTTGCCAAAACAGCGCCACACATGTTGATGTTTTGTAACAAGGCTCTAGTGTTACTCATCTGTGGTCGAGTGGTTTTATGTCACCCTGGTTTCCCAGAGTTTGTGATGTTTGTTGTTTTTCCCATTGAAAATGCATTAGAGCTAATGTATGAAACTTTACCAGCTTTTGGTTTAGTGCTCGGGATTGTGACGTCATACCTCAGAATTTTCAGTTTAACGTTAAACCATTTGTTCATTCAAATGTACTCTGACTCTACTAATAGCCATGGCACAGCAGTTTATCGGGTTGTTCCACTGTGCTTTTGTTTACTCTTTAAAGTTGTTTGGGTTTATTTATCGCTATGAGAGTTTTACACTACTGCCACAAACTTGGCATATTTCCATTTTAAATGGCTATTTTTTGACAGTCCTTCTGAACTCTAGGCTATTCTGGGTTCTGTTTACAAACATTGGAAGGGTCAATATAACCATTAAGTTCAAGCTCTGGAGATGAGTCTAGAGTCCACAAATGAGGTGTAAAAAAACCCCAAAAAACAAAACTGAAGTACAGAGAAACAGCGCAGATTTCTGTAGAATGAAAATGCAAAGCACTAACTTTTGTGTTAAGAAGTTATATTTTCTTTTTAAAGCAGACCGATTCTGAAAACTTTACTTATCAGAGCTTTTAACCATATTATAGTTGTTTTCACTTCTCATTTACCCTCTTAAAGTTGTATTTGTGCGTGTTTGAGCAATCTTTAAACTTAATCTTATTTTGAAGACATATTGCCGATCAACCCGTTTTCACTGCCACCGGCATACGCCACTGCTATGGACTTAATATCTCCTCCAATTTTCTTAATCAGTGATATACATAAGATTCTGCAGTGTTGTGTAATCATTTCTGTGCAAATGAAAAAAAAAAATCTGTGGCTCACTAGCATGATCTGCAGCTATCCATCAGAGATGCTGAATCTTTGTTGTGATGGCGTTTATGGTGATGTCAGCTCCCATTGGGTACCGTAGTTATCCAAGTCAACGGACTTGTTTCTTTTATTAAATCATTTGAGATGAATATTGCAATTGCAGATGTGCAAATTAAAAAATAATGATCCAGATTATAACTATAACAGAGGAAACAGTTTGAGGGAATGGCCGATTGAAACGCCAGAGCAGAGAGTGAGGCTTTGAAGAGGGTTTCCTGTTGTGTCTTCAGAGTTCACCTGGGGGAGCCAGGTGACAGGACACAGAGGAGGGACACTTTTGTCTTGAGGACTATTACACACCTAAAATTGCCCTGACACAGGATCTGATGACTCTTTTCTAGCTTTTCTATTATTATTGTATTTTGCTGCCCTATGCGCTTAAATTGCCTCTTGGACGAATAAAGTGATATTGAGTGATATTTTGTTGGTAAAACACTGCAGTGTGATCAGCTATTGCTCCATGTTGCCCCAGCACTGAAGGACACATTTCTCAAGGGCCCATAAAGTACACCTTCACCTCAGAATCCCAAACAGCTAACTAATAAAATGTATTCAGAAATGCAGGAGTGCTTTGTGTGTGTCCTCATCATAAAACAGTCACTGAGCTGCTTGACTATAACAGTGAGAGTGTAGTGTCTACATGCAGGCTGGCTCCAGGATAATGGTGGCCCTCCAGATCACACCAGATCACACACAATGCTATTCACTAAAACAAATATCCACAACAACACAAACACCACATTATTATTATTATTATTATTATTATTATTATTATTATTATTATCTTCTATTTGAGCATAGTCAAGACCTTTCTGCTTATATGCACCATCTAACAGTGGTGCCCCCAAGAGACTGCAGTGTTTGTGCCAGGAGCGGGCCTGGTTTCCATGGCTTGATAATATGGATACAGTAAAGTCTGGCTGCCAGGTTTTTGGATGAAGACTTGTCCTCCTCCGTGCTCCTCTAAAT
Source organism: Periophthalmus magnuspinnatus (assembly GCF_009829125.3). Lineage (NCBI taxonomy): Eukaryota > Metazoa > Chordata > Actinopteri > Gobiiformes > Gobiidae > Periophthalmus > Periophthalmus magnuspinnatus. Next base: position 22,152,853 of record NC_047134.1, read on the forward strand.
GGATACTTTAAATAAAAGACAAGTAAGACAAGTAGTTAAGTAAGACAAAAGTAGTCAAGTAAGACAAAAATCTGAGACAGCACAGCACTTCATCACTTCATAGACACATTCAATCAGACCTGCACTTTTACAGGCCCTGAGCTAAACTTTTTGTAAGATCTAATATTTAGTTTGAGGTATATTGTAAAACAGCCTAAAGCCCAGAGCCCTGTCTCTCCAAGGCTCAGAGCAATGTCTCCCCTGAGGGTTCAGAGCCTGAGGGCCCAGAGCAGGGGCTTGTCACTCTTTGAGAAGTGTCCCCCTCTGAGGGCCGGGGCAGTGTCCCCCCCGGCTAGTGCCATGTCCCAGTGTCCCAGGTCCGCACACAGGAATGTCCTCCATCAGCGTCTCGTTTGGACAGTGGACAGGATGTTTGAGGATGTTTGAGGCTCTGTGTTTGTGAACATCTCAGTACACAAAAAGGGCACGCCTGGGAAATGTCAACACTGGGCCTTCTCACTGAGGGGCAGGGCCTTCTCATTGAGGGCAGGGACTTCTCATTGAGGGCAGGGACTTCTCCACTATTGAGATCTTTTAAAAATTATTTTAATTTGCTTTTAAAATTTTACCTTCACATTTCAAAACACACTGAGCTTAGGTTCAAATTCTAAACTACACCTTTCCATGCAGAGTTTGCACTTCTTTTCTTGGTTGATGGTTCCCCCATCAACCCAAAACATGAACAATAGATAAAATCCTCCAGCTAAGGTAGTCCTGACAATGACTAACTCAAGATCTGAATATGGGTCCCGCTGCTCCTGAGAGGTTGCCCGAGCAACACTGAAGGACGGGTGAAATGCAGAGGACAAATTCTTACGGGGACAGTAAAGTGTACCATAACCCCGTTTGACATGTATCTGCGGGTGAGCATGTCTCTGCAGTTAAACATTGTTGTTAGACACGTCTCTTGGGGGACATGTGTATGTACTTGGATATGTCTCTTGGGGGACATAGCTCATATGAGACAGAGGGGATCTGTCCAAACATGGCTTGACATCAGAAGTGGCCACACACGAGAAGAAGTCATCCGTAAAGTGTGTATGTGATTAGGCTGAGGTTTTACGTTAAATACCCTCCCTCCATACATTGTATATTTGATTAGGTCTATGCTATACGTCAGATGCCCTTCCCACTGTATGGTTTATGTTTGATTAGGCCTGTACTTTATATCAGATGCCCTCCCTCTGTGTGGTGCATGTTTGTTTAGGCCTATACTTCATGTCAGATATCCTCATATCTGGTGTCAGTATTCTGAATTCATGTCTTTTTGAGCGAGGTAAGACATTTAGCAGGGTGAGACTCAGGCCGGTCTGACATTGCAGCAGTGTTCTTTAACATTCACATGTCTGCCTTTACCTCACTCCAAAAACAGTTTACCTCACTCCAAAAACAGTGCTAACCACCCCTCTGTAAAGCATCCATAACTTACCCACCCCTGATGGATAAAATCACTTGAGGCATCAATAAATTGGATTAATGTGAAATCCCAAACCTGTAGAATGCCTATGTTTCAAACCCACAGTAAGAAACTTTTTTTGCCAGAAAAATCTCCACAAACCTGACTCTTATGTGGCCTGAAAGAGGGCCTCCTTCTGGTTGTTTCCATGTAAATGTTGTTCCACAGTATGACATTAAAATGTATATCTCCACGAAGAATGTTCCAAAGTATGGTTTTAACTTTCTATTTACATGGAAGCATGGCATGTGGTACTTCCAGAAAGTTACATACTGTACCTAAATTTGAGTTGGAGGACAAGTCAGAAATCTATGGTAACTGTCAGATTGCAGATGTTTTGGATCTACTCTGTAATTAATATCTGTAATTACTGGGTCTGCCCTAACAACAGAAAAGTTCAATGTCTTCTCTGTCAGCAAAAATAAAGTATTATCATTTCATTAAATCTTACAAAATGGTGCCATAATTCAAACTCCAAGGATGTTGAGTTTATTTTGAAAGGCAAATTCACAGAGCCGTGACAAATAATAATGAAGTTCAACATTTTTTGAAGCATATGTTTGGTCATTTGTTTCAAATACAGTGAATCTCTCATAGAGTTATGTGAACACATCTTAAAGCTCAGCAGTCACATTTATATAGCGCTTTAGCACCTTCAAGACACTCAAAACGCTTTACATCAAGGAACCACTCACCCATTCACACACACATTCAAACACCAGTGTAAATCTGGCCCTGTTGCCATAGCAAATTACTTGGGATCCACAGTGCATGAAGATAGATAGCCAATCAGGGACACGCATGATACGGTCAGATGCATGGTCTGTCCGTATCAAAACAAATAAGGCTGCTTATGAAGAAATAAGAAAGGAAAAAAACTAACAGTGAAGTATTAAACTCTGTTAATCTGAGTTTTTTGTTTGTAAACGATAAGTAACCAATCAGCCCGATTTCACAAGCATCACTGAAATCAACAAATCTGATTGGACAATCATGATTGGTTCTGGCTCGCGATGGAGGGTGTGGTGACTAGACTGATCTCTCTGTATAAAAATACTGAGAAATATCAATCTGAATATGCCAGGACAATTAACAATTCAAAATGAAATGCTCCATCTTTTGAATGGGCAAAAGTCCTTTACAGAGCCTATGACACTATTTTCTGATCTGTGTTTATGACAATGTTGTTTCCTCATCAAAAACATACCCAGTGTTGTGTTTTGTTTCATTCACACATGTTTAACACACAAACCCTGTATATTTCTGCATAGTTCTTCTCTCAAACCGAATATACTCTGTTCCACCTTGTGATAACATGCAACAATACAGGAAGTGCTCCACAGTGTTTTTAAACTCTATACACATTCACAAGAATCATTTAGATGATTTCAGCCCCAGCAATCTCTACTGAACAAAAGGTAAAAGTTAAATTTTAAAACTACCACTGAATGACATCACAAGGTAGAACAGAGCATTTTGAACTTTGATGTAGGCAGACTGTAGGGTAACTCAAACATGTGTGAATGAGATGAGAAAGTCATGTTTTTGGTGAGGAAGCAACTTTATAACATGACTTAAGGGACACAATACAGTAATTCATTTTGTGCAATACAGGACCTTTAAATTAACACCTAGAGATGAGAGATACTTGTCCATCAGACATGTGCAGGATTCTACCAAGCCCCTCTTCTTCTGGGGAAGGGATGAGAGCTCCAGACAGCAGCAGGTGGAGATGTTCTGGAGGGGCCCCTGAAGAGAAAGTGTCCCATCACACCCAGCCCTCTCATCCCACCCTCACTCACACCGCCTGATTCCACAAAAAAACATAACTTTCTCAATTCCCAGGGAAAGAGCGGAGGCCTGGCCAGAGGAAGCACTGGAGCAGGATTAGTACGGAACAACAGGAAGCGCAGACTAAGGCGCCAATTGGAGAGTGTAAAGACTAGCACGGAGGTTTGAGCACACCGACACAAACATCCAGCTTTCCCATTGTAATCAGGCTCCGGAAGAGACGCACCAGGAAGTGTCAGCACTGATACAGGCTAATGATACAGGCTGATGAGAGTCTCACTCACGGGGCAGGGGGGTGAGAGGGGTGAGAGGGGCGCGGGGGAGCCGAGCCTTTTCCTCCACTGGTACACTAGTGAATAGAGCCACCACACGAGGGAGCCATTGAGCTGGGCATGAGAAGGGAGAGGTTTGGCATGGACTCAGAGCTGGTAGTACTCAGTTACATTCACTCAGTTACATTTACTTGAGTAACTTTTTCAAGAAATTTTACTTTTCAGAGTACTTTCCTAACAGCATACTTTTACTACTACTTGAGTCAAAGTTTTAGTTCCTCTTTTCACTGTGAGTAAATCTAAGTGACAAAAGTTTTATATTGACAATATGAAAGGATTTGAACACAATTTATTTTTGTATTTAAATCTCAGATATTTGTTCAAAATGATTAATAATGCTGCTCCATCTACTTTGAAAAAATGTACTAAACTTTGTCCCAAACAAACTTCCCGATCCACTTGGTCCTGGTCCGAAATTGCAATTTTCCAAAAGGATCCTCGGCCTTTGCTCAGTCGCCTTTTTATTTCAAACCATCAGACAGTGGAATCAGCTCCAGACAGTCTTAAATTGTCTGTAAATTTGAATAATTTTAGCAGAAATTTGAAAAAGTACATTTTAGATAATGAAATATGTCCACATCAATCTAGTTAATTTGTAATGTTCTGTATTCACTGTAAAAACCCGCACATAATTGATGTTTCATACAGTCCATACCAATTTTTAAAAATCATCTACGGGACTTGGGACATTTATTGTATTTTAATGCTAATGTTAATAATGAACTGTTAGTCTTATAATGTAATTGTAATGAAATGTGTAATTTAATGTGTGTTCACCTGCTCAGGGACTGCACATGGAAAGTAGCAGTAGCAAAATCTGGTAACAATCATCTTTTCTTTTGTAAGATTAATGAATTTGTACATGGTCCCTGACAAATAAAGAAGAAAGAAAGAAACTTGTGCTTCTTATGCTGCTCCTCAAGATATCATTTATTTTGTTTCATTTTTGTGTCTATCCTTTGAAAATACAAGACTTTGTGCATTATTTAATGTTTTGTTTTTGAAATTACATGAACTTCAGATTATACATCAGATGTGATGTCTCACTCTTTAAGTTACTTTTACTTAAATAGTACTTTTCCAAAATACATTACTTTCTTAATTTCTTGGACCTCTATTTTGCACCTCTTTTTTAGTAATATTATTCTAAAGTAACATTAATCTTAAGTAAAATTTTTGGCTACTCTTCCCACCTCTTCTTAGACTACAAGGGCCTTTTTGCATAGAGTTTAAATATCTGCAGATTAGCGGGTGCTCATAGCTGCGGCTTGTTGCCCCAACTACACTGACGGGAAGACAAAATTCTTACATCTTTACCAGACACAGTGCACAAATGGTCACAGTCACTTCTTTACTGACACTCCTGATGCTGGCCAAGCGCCCCCTGCTGAAGATTTACAAGTACATATTTTAAGAGCCTATATTATGCTATTTTTTGTATCTGTTATAACGTTGTTTCCTCATCACAAACATACTTGGAGTTGTGTTTTGTTTCATTCCCACATGTTTAATGCACAAATCTTGCTTATTTAGATTTCTTCTCTCAAACATAAGCACTCCACCTTGTGATGTCACGTGGTAATATGGGAAGTGCTGCACTGTGCTTTTAAACCACCTCCATACACCTTCACTAGAGATATTTGGATGATTTCAGCCCTGGAATTGCCCATCTCTATTGAACAAAAGTTATAAAAGGCAGCTATTAACTTGACAACTACTACTTCATGACACAACAATTTGAACAGAGATTTTGAACTTTGGAGATGAAAACAACCTAATAATAAAGGATTACTCAAACATGTGTGAAACTAAACATAACTCCAGGTATGTTTTTGAGGAAGTAACAACATTATAATATGGTTCACAAGAATCCATTTGGTGTAATATAGAACCTTTAATAAACTACAACCTGCACTGCCTTATGTAGGTTAATACCAAGAATTCTGTCCAAAGTTTGAATCTCTAAGCTGATGCAGAGGTGTGTGTCAATGGTGGTATCAGAGAGTTGTCTCAAATACCCCTAAGCTGTGTTTCACTCTCTAGATACCACATAACTCATGTACAGATTATTCTTTAGGTGAATAAGTCCATTATTGTCAATTCTTTCAATTCAGTTGTCTTGTTTTAATAATATTGGCAAGGCAAGTGTATTTATATAGCAGTTTGTACACAAAGTTACTCAAAGTGCTTTACAGAATTAGAAAGACATTCAAATTACAATACAAACAAATCAAAACATCATAAAATTAACATCAAAAGGGAATAAAAATCTTTCAGTCATATGCACACCTAAACAGAACCATTTTGAGCCTGGATTTAAACATTGTCAAAGTCGAGGACCTGTCTCACATCTTCAGTGTTCCCATGTTTAGTCCTGAGGCCATGGAGAGACTTGTTCACAAGCAAAGTTGCTATAAAGTCTATTCTCTGAGCCACAGGAAACCAGTAATATCAACATCTAAAATCTTTCCCCAAACACATTCTTAAAATTATTAAAATGTGTATAAACAACATTTATTCAAATACTAGCCCTATTTTAGTTCGTTGATGTTTTGGAGCCTTCAAGTTACTTACACTGCATTTTATTTTATTCTGTGTAATGTTTTAGTTGCGTGTATTAAGCAATTATATTTTGATATTTTGGTTAGACATACCCTATTCTGAATACCCCTAAATAATAGAGTAACTATATCCGAATACAGCTACTCAAAATTTGTATTCAGAATACAATAGGCTATACATGTATTCAGTTACTTCCCCAACACCGCTTTTGGAACTCTTTGGCTAAACAATGGACTCCACCTGTACCTATATAGGCCTACAAATTAAAAAGTAACTTATTAAAGCTTATTACGTAATATCCAGTGGTGGCAAGAATACTGAACGTTTGTACTTAAGTAAAACGTACACATAGAAAATACTACTCAGAGTACTAGTTACTAATTACAATTTTAGAAGCGTTTTGGATCACACTTATATACAAAATGTGACCATTCAGAAAGGGTAAAACTAAATTTTGTCTTTTGAAACCACAATGTGCATATTATCTGACCTCTACAATTACATAACTAGAATTATACTCAATTAGGCCACAAGTACAGGTTTAAAATCTACAACAAAAAACAAAAACACGCAATTACCCCAGAAATCTACTCATCTAGTAACTAATCAAGTATTTGTTATTTTTTCACACCTGTTTTAATATCCATAAGGTAATGTACATAACTCTCAACAATTGACAGCATTGCATGTAAATTTTTTCAACAAATGTACTTACAAAAATAAATGAATGAATGAATAAATAAATGAATAGCTAGATAGATCCATCCATCCATCAAATAATAATAACTGTATGTTCTTACTAGAGTCCTTTCGGCAGAGCCGGCCCAGCCTCCTAGGCCACCAGAGGGCCCCCAAGAACCCATACATTTGTATTAAAAATAATATAATGTGTAAAATTATACGAGTGTTTACAGCAGCCTAAATATCCCTCCCATAAACATTACATTTGTTTTTCTATATAGTAGCAAAATATCTGCTGCCTACATTTGTTTTTTGTCTGTGTTTACACCCCCAAGGTGTGATGAGGCCGCTGAGGTACATCTCAATGGGTGTTTTACAAGTTAGATTAAAACATTTGTCTTTTAGTCATATAAATAAAAACACAGTTGGATAAGGTGCTGAGAGCATAGTCATAATGTTGTCAAATGCGAGTCACCAATAGCTGAGCTCAGGTATATCCACTGCCCAGGGGCCCAGAGACACATTCTGCTTAGGGCATGTGACTGTCACATGAAATATACTAATATTTAAGACTACAGAGGACATCAGCGCAGTGTTTGTGTTTACAATAGTAGAATGCTAACATTGCTAAGTGGCGCTGGCGATTATTTGCTTGTACATGTAATGTAATTGACAAACACATTAAGCGACTGAACAGAGCGGGTTCAGAGCTTTTAAACCATGAATATACTGGTCAAAGTGCGGCCGTGGAAAAGTAACGCAACACTCACTGCTATGCTAACACTGGCGTTAGCAGTTTGCACGGTAGCAGTTTGCGCGGTAGCAGTTAGTGCGGAGCGCAGTCTGCAAAGAGGAGGTGCTAAATATAAAAGAATTACCACAAAAGAACGAGCCACAACCACAAACAGCCAGTGTAATAAAGGACTTACCTGCTGTCCTCTGCTGCTCTGATGTGTCCTGTCTGCAGAATTATACACGTCCAGTCTCACTGTTTTATCTGCAGGTCCACAGGTGTAAAATGGTGGCATATTTTGAGTCCCCTCTGAAAAGTCTCTCTTTCCCCAAACGATCTTCCTCTGGACTCTTCATGATTTGTCCCGAACTTTAGATGAACTGAACTTCACTAACTAGTCTGTAAAACACTCACACTTGAAATGTCCCTCTGCTGCCTCGGCGCACCCACAGCGCACCTGGTGGAGAAGGGTCCTTCACACCAGTGGAAACACGTAGCTGTCCACACCACTGCCCGAGTCAAAAAATGTAGCAGCACATATTTAGCCAAAATAAATAATAATAAATAAAATCTCTAATCGTTTAAAATGGATATGTAGACTAGTAAAACCATCCGAGTGCCATTTAGTTTTCAGAAAACTTTCCAACCATTATTTTCAATATTAATGTATGAGCTCTTGGGGGTCCTCAGGAGACCTCGGGGCCCTAAGCAGCTGTCTGTTTATAGGCTGGGCCCGCCCTGAAGCAAAGTATGACTGTAGTTCACAAATTTTTACAACATGAGAGATGGATTTCTGTTCTGATGTATTTTTATGTATGTGATATTTACGCATTTATAATCAGTGATGAGATTTGTATTCAGAATTTGTATTTAGTTACTCCCCAATAGCTGTGAAACCTATTTACCAGCCTATTATAATGCAAAATCTCAACAGTTCAATTGGTAATTTGTTTATAACATAAAGTATTTGTTCAAAATTTGCACATTTGTGTTAATTTTTATTTGCGTCCAGATCATTAGTTTGTCTCATGAACACTTTATAATATCTGCACTAAACTGGACACTTTATAACACCGGTCACTTTAATAAGCCATGTTTGCATTGTTGTTCTGATGCTGCTGTTGTATATATTTTCTCCCTTTAAGTATTTCATTTGATTTTTTTAAGCATATCTTTTTAACTTTGTGCATGCCCTTATTTGTATTTGTATTTATTCAGTGTGTTTATGTTGCACTTTTTCACCGAAGCAAGTTCCTAGTTTGTGAACTGTGTTCACAGACTATGGCAATAAAAGTCTTCTGATTCTGATTCTGATTAGACCCCGTGCACGAGCTCCCCCGGGGAGGCAGAGGCGGTGACGCGTCTGTCTCCACGCGCGCTCACGGTGGACCAGCAGCAGAAGCTCCTGTTTCCTGTTTCCGGTTTCCTGTTAACGGCGCGTCTTTTTCACTTTCCCAAAACACGTAAGAATACCTCTAATATCTGCACCACGGGCTGTGCGTCCCGAGCCATGTCCGAGCCTAAACATGTTGGCTTGTGTGGAGGTTAAAAGGCGCAGTTGGCGGCTGGCGTTTGCGCCTCCGTGTTAGCACAGTTAGCACCGTTAGCCGCGCTGAAGGCTGCACGCTGCGAGCGGAGCTGCGAAGCACTTCCCTTTATCCAAGCACGTAGCATCAGTGTTAGTATAGTATTAGCTGGAGTTTTATATTTCTGCTATTGACTGCTTACTACATGAAACGAGTGTAAAATCCATTAATTTTATTTAAAGGTGCACAACGGAACATTTCTGGTGTAGGATCTGCCATCTGCTTGTATTTACGGAGATACTGTTCATAGGTTTCAGACGAACAATTCCTGCCTGATTTGAAGGACTAAGTGGGGACCTTTACTCATGCAAAATGTATAATATTTTAATTTGAATTGCTTAATTGCTATGACCACTGAGAACGATTGCCATAGCATGAATAGCGTTTGCCTGAAATATTTCACAGTATGGCATTACCATACAGTCACCCAACCAGTATCGGTAGAGAATCGAATCCACTTACATTAACAATCTATCAAGGTATTTGTGAAAGGGCCCATTTTCAGATCTATGTTATAATGTTTCCTAATCATAAATTGTGTTTTGCATAAACTCTTCATATTTAGGTGATCTTCTCTCAAACAGAAAACACTCTGATCAACCTTGTGATGTCATGTGGCAATACAGGAAGTGCTCCCCCGTGTTTTTAAACGTATACAACTTCACTAGGATCATTTGGTTCATTTCAGACGTGGAATTTCCAATCTCTACTAAACAAAAAGTAAAAGGTAGATATTACATTAACATGAAAACTACCACTGTGTGACATCACAAGGTGGAACAGAGCATTTTGAGCTTTGGAGATGAAGACAGACTAATAAAGGATTACTCAAATGTGTGAATAAAACAACTTAAAGGTCACAAGAATGCATTTTGTGTCATAGGGGACCTTTAAGCACCTTTAACTGATTATGAGATCAAGAAAAGTGAAGCCAATTAATGTCACTAATACTTGTTGTATGTCGTCTTCAGAATGCCTAAATCCAAGGAAATGCTTTCGTCCACATCTGGGAGCGACTCTGACAGTGAAGTGGAGACTAAGGTGTGTATACAAGTACCAGTATCATGACTAGGGTTGTCACAAGTATCAAAAATTAGACACTAATCAATACTAAAAATACTTTATCCCATTTGAGCAAAATTATAATCTAATATAAGTATAGTATAAGACCACATAGACTAGTATACACCCATGGACCACTATGGGACGTTCCTGGACGACTGAGGGATTACACAAATATAAGGTCACATGGTAATATAAATGTAAGTACTATCATTTAATGCTGAAAATCACATTCTATTGTCTAAAATAAAGAGTGTTTTTTTTTTTTTATATTATCATGGTAGCGGAATCGGTACTGAGTATCGAGTATTAATTAGTATCGAAATTTGAAAATTTTGTATTGTGACAACATGTGTCCTGCCCCACACCAGCTAACCTCGCTGTATGTACATATCCAAACCATCTCATTCTGGACACCCTCATTTCCCCTTTACCTGTTAATCTGTTCCGTAATTGTAATTCCTGCTGCTGTTTCTGATTATACACAATTCTTGATACCATGACAAGACAATAGTGAAATCCTTGAAGTGCATATGAAAGGTTAGTAAATGTGTATGTTAGACTTCTCTAAAACATTAGCTGACATCATCATATTTAAAAATATTACTTGGGTGGAGACGGCAGCAGATGTAATTTAATAACTCTTACCTAACAACCATAATTTTAACAAGGGCCAAAATTTGTCTAAATTGTATAGTAGTTACAATTAGACCAATAAATATAACTGACAACACCTTTATTTTGTTAAATGAAGGTTTAAACTGTCTGAAAAATGCCTTTCTTGTACTTAAATTGTCTGCATTTTGAATGGAATTTTTGTGTTGATGACATCTCTGCTACTTCCTGTATTTTTGTACTTTTCTTTTCAACTTACTAATATTTTTCCACAAACTGTCACTTACCAGATGTAAAACTATGATAAATATTTACCACAGGAACTATCCTACCAAACAAAGTCATAATTAGAAAAACATGAAAACCGGTCACCAGTCTTTGATACATCCAGTATGGTGCTAAGTGACAAAAAACGTTGCTAGCTTAATGGAGTCAAACATTCTTAATGATCAGGTTAACGTGACACAACAGTGGCTTTTGTGTGTTTTAGGCGAAGAAGAAGAAGAGCAGTGCACCAGAGAAACCAGCTGCGAAGAAACTAAAGACCGGAGAGTCCTCCAAACCTGCAGCTGCATCTAAGAGCAGCGGTAGCAAGAGCGAGGACAACATGTTCCAGGTCAGCATGCACTCAAGCTAGTCTGTGCCAGCTCGTAGATATGCTCTAGAATTTGCCCAATGCACAGTTGACAAGCCTTATGTCACCCATGCTTTCTCATGGTAATTCTTCATAGATACACAAAATCAGGACACAAAACTGTACAGAGCAGCTTGACAAACCTGATGTGATGTGCAGTAGTTTCATTAGCAGGATATACGTTGATAGTGCTGTGATGCATGCGCAAAATGAGAGGGGACACAGAAGTGAAAGTTATAAAAACCCATATGTTGTCTTTTGCGAATATACCATTTTGAAAACGGTAAGATGTAACATGGTGATCTAAATATGTTATGTGTTAGCAATTAATACCCCATAGAAGTAAAATGCCCCTCTTTAAACTCGTGTTTATCAATAACTCTAAACATGTTCAGTACCAACTAACTATAACTTACACAAATCTATACTTCTCTATTTGAAAATTAACACAGTATTCAGATACTAATTGATTGTGATAGGACCTAGTGCAATAAGGTATTATATTAAGGAAAGAATTTTGTAGTCAGCGTTAAGCCATGAAGCCATGATCTTATTTGTCCATATTTTGGTTTCGTATCTGTTTGACATTTACAATTTAATTAAACTGAACTCACACGGAGTCAAAGTATATTCATATATTGCAATATCTGTGTACAGCAGCTATATTAATTACACATGGTTGTAATTTATAAAATATATCAAAATGTTGAGCAGCCCTAGTGCAGTCACTAGATGTAGCTCTTATAAATGACATGTATAAGAGCTACATCTCTGCCCCCTAGAGACCCCTGAGATGACCATTGTTAAACAGTGAACATTACTGGACTCTGTGCTGGGCCCTGGAGAGGAGGAGTCCCTTTTACAAAATGTGTTCAGCAGATCAGAGTGAGAATTTATGACTGTTGTTTTTTCAGATTGGAAAGATGCGGTATGTGAGTGTGCGTGACTTCAAGGGGAAAATCCTCATCGACATCAGAGAGTACTGGATGAACCAGGATGGAGAGATGAAGCCGGGCAAGAAAGGTGAGCTCTGCCTGTGCATCAAAAGCTGATGACAGTGAAAGATCACCTGTATGTCTGAACCAGTTATATTGAACTTATGGCTTTAATGAATGGTTCAACTTGAGATACTACTTAGAGGAAGTTGTGTCTGTTATTTGGGTGTATTTATCAATACAATACTTAATGCTGCCCTTATAAATGGTAAATAATGAGTGATGTTTATGTTTTAGGGATATCTCTGAACCCGGAGCAGTGGAACCAGCTGAAGGAGCAGATCTCAGACATTGATGATGCCATCAGGAGGACATAGTCCTCTCAGCTCTCACCTTTCACTCATAGATTTCCATATGTGTTTGATGTGTGTAGATTTTTGTCCTGTTGGGGCTACTGTTGAACCTGTTGAGGCTGTGTGACAGTCCAGTTTGTGCTGCGGTGTGAATGGATGCTAATTATTACACATGGGTGTGGGGAAGACCCCCAAGTTTTTTTTAAAATAAAGTAACACGTTAGACAAAAGTGTCTGGTTGTTACAGTGCTGCTTATGTTCACTTCTCTGGTATTCATGTCTTGATGCCTCTCATTAAGAGTATAAACGGACAACCCTCAGAAGATGATTTATTCACTCCTAGGTACCACTAATGAGTAATCCACTATCCCCACCATTGTAATAAAAGCTATTTAATATTGTCCAAAGATGACAATTATGCTCAATGTTTTTAGATTTTAATATTTGTAAAAACACACACACATTGTTTTAATCACACAGATGTTGTCATTAAGTGTGTTGCCAAATGGAGACAGAAACACACAAAAATTGCAGCAATGATCCCCAAATGCACCACTTTTGACCACAAGGCGAGTTAGACACAAACTGCTCTGTCCAAAGATGTAGCAGTGTTGAGATCGCAGACTCCCTCCACCCCCCTACGGCACTGAAGGGCTCAGGTCCGTAAGGCCTGATGCACACATGAGGTATGTCTTATCAGAGACTGATCCCAGGACAAATCAAACACATTCAGAGAATAGAAAAACATGATCAATTGTGGAGATCTGCCAGCGATGAGAGGAATGGGAACATACTTTTACAATCAACAGTTTGCCCTTTGCTTGAGAAGTATTAAATGCTCCGTACTGTGGAACATTTCAGGTGATATGCCCCTCAATTATATGGTCAACTCAACTATTACAAACCAAAAGTAAACAGACATGTCGGTGAACCAAACACTCTCCTATAGCACTCCTACACACAGATAACATTTTAAGATGGACACAAATGTAGGCAAATAAGTACAGTCATACAGTCTGCGCATCACAAAGCAGCATCTCTGTGGACACAAGTAGATGCCCCACTTCCAGGCCAAGTTACGAGTCAGACCTCACAGTAAGGACACGTTAATTAAGGTAGCTTTGAAAAGTACAACTGTAATTAATAAATGCTTCTATATTAGTCTATATTTTGGGGTTAAGTGTTCCGCAGCAGGGCTTTTAGTATGGAAGATTATTTAAAATTCTGTTGAATTTCCCTGTTTGAAATTTGTAAGTTCAACACATCTTCAATGTGTTGTTTTTTTTTTGTTTTTTGTTTTTTTGTAATCACCTATTACATATTCAGCACAAATATTTTCAAGCCTCCAAATTAAACAGTCAAAACTCTGAGTGTAAAATTCACAGAGATGGTGGTTTCCTATTGGCCTTTTTCTTCTGTAGCTTATAATTAAGGAATCAAAAAGATCAGTTATTTAATAGGCAAATTTTGACCAATCAGATTAGTTCCCTACAGTAATTCCTGGTTGTTACCAAGTTAAATCAACTCACTTAAAATCGATTAGTCTCTAAACGAGTCTTTCATTTAAACCAACTCTCCTCAGACCACTGTTCAGTTTGGCAGACCTGCTCATGGACAGGTGAGGTGTGTTCAGTGTGTGACCCTGTCATTTCTGACCACATGAACACAGCAGTGAAGGGTCAAACATAGAACACACACACCCCGTTAAGTGAGGAAGATGCTGTTGTCTGAGGCTGGGGTTGTCACACAGTAAATGTTATGTCTATCTTGTTCAAAGACCTGGTTAGTATGAAAATATATTCCACCACGCTCATCTCTAAAGTGGACATTAGTACATTTAAAGGTGTAGTATGGAACTTTTCTGGTGAAGGGTCATGTCAGTAGCAGATGGTATTGCTTTGCCGGGAATGCTCAAAAGTAAAGTAAAGTATTAAAGTGGAACCAAACACTAAATGCACTTTTTTGCTACTACACTGCGTAGATGGGCCAGGCCAAGTTATGTCATATCTGTGGAAAGGCAAGCCTGCTTTCAAGGGATTTTTTAGCATTATTATTTTTTTCATTTATTCAAACACTAGTAAATAAATGTAAGATAGATACATGTAATTCCATAGTGTAGAACATTCCAGACAAAGCAATAACATCTCCATGAAGCAAGCATGTGACTCTCCACCTGAAAAGTTGCATGGTGCACCTTTAAGCAAAAATTGGTTAAATATCTGTAGTCTCCTGTGGGCTACGATCAGAGTTCAAATGCAGTCCAGAGACACTCCCTACTCCTACTCCTTCACAGCCTGTCCAATGTCTCACCGCACAGACCTGGATCATCTAGTGAGGTCCCACACAGCACAGACCATAGACTGTATAAAGTGGGTTAAAATTAATATTTAAGATCAAAATGATGAGCCAGCAGATTTTACAAAGAGGGAGGACGGTTTTGCAGTAAAAAGTGAATTGGTGCCAAAGTCAATGGAGTCAAAAGCGCTCACTTCCTGTTTGGAATGCGGCGGCTAGCAGGTTAGCTATGGCTACTCATATATACAGTCTATGGCACAGACCTGGTTCATCTGGTGAAGGCCTCCCACAGCACAGACCTGGCTCATCTGGTGAGTGCTCACAGCACAGACCTGGTGCATCTAGTGAGGGCCCACAAAACACAGAATAGATCTGGCTCATCTGGTGAGGGCCCACACCACACAGCATAGATCTAGCTCATCTGGTGAGGCTTCACACAGCACAAACCTGGTACATTTAGTGAGGGACCCACATTACACAGACCTGGTTCATCTGGTGAGGGCCCTCCACGCAGCACAGACCTGGTTCATCTGATAAGGGCCCTCCACATAGCACAGACCTGGTTCATCTGGTGTGGCCCACAACACACACTTGGTTCATTTGTTGAGGGCCCACATGATATACACTTTGTACATTTGTTGAGGGCCCACATAATATACACCTGGTTCATTTGTTGAGGGCCCACCACACCACATGACATAGACCTGGTTCATTTGGTGAAGGCAGCCACCACGGCCCACAGCAGCTCGTTGGCGTTGGGCTTGGTGCTCTCGGTCTCTGGTTCGAGCTCTAGCAGCTGGCGGACCCTCTTCATAGCCAGGTCGTACTGCTCGTCCAGGAGGGGGGCGAAGGCGTTCTCCAGCACGTCTGAGGAGTGGGCTAAGAAGATGAGGGCCAGTAGCCTCTTGTCCATGCGCTGGGGCTCGCTCACCCACTTGTCCAGCACGGCCTCCTGCACCTTGCGAATGAGCCGGTGCTTGATGGTGCTGTTGGTGAGCGGGTGTGTGGTCATGTCGAACAGGAGGAAGTTCTGCTTCTCAGTGGTCAGCACTCCCTTCTCCACCAGGTTCTTGGCCAGGCGCTCACGCACGTTCCTTAGCTGGTAGTGCAGCTTAAGAGGGTTCCATGTCTCTCCTTAAAGAAGGCAATAACAACACAATGTCTGAGAGAAACCTGGATGCACGCTCAACCTTAATATTTTAGCTATTTAAATCTTTGTAGAAACAACACTCAACCCTAGGTATGTTTTTAATGAGGAAACAAAATTATAATGTAGATCAGAAAATAGCGTATATGGGCCTTTAAATATCTAATGAACAGTGAATAATGTGATGCTCACTACATTTACGTGCATGCCACAAAATCAGATAACTGACCTAGTCTAATTTGAACAGATTTATCAAAATACATATAAACCCAGGAACTACGACTGAGGTGTCAAAGTTCAAGTCTAAAAGATCTCAATGAGACATTTGGAGAAGCCGATACGTACTCGGATGCTTCCTGTACATAACAACACTGTCCAGTTTGCATGAGGAGCAGACTTAGAGAGGCATTCAACTGCACAAGGCAAGAAACAGCCAGAAAGATATTAGAAATGTATTTGGACATTTACTCGTTTTAGATCAGCAGCACTGACAAACCACAGTCCCTGCACCGCGGGAACGCACAGCACACTGGCTTCTGTTGTTTTATTGTTCTGTATCGCTACCTTAAAGTGAAAGCAAAACCTAATGGAGCTTCAATGTGGTTGTGCTGTGGAGAGCAAATACCGTTTCAATAATGCAGTTTCTAGCATGTCTCACTGATAATCAAATGATCAATGTAAATGCAATGTCACTTGTATCACTATGTATTTCTGACAAACGTTTGGTAGTATGCATAATAGGCCTTATAGAAGCTATACCTGCAAAGGTTTAGTGCTAAATGCTAAATTATTAGACATCCCTGAATGCCTCCTAGCCCACGTTTCACACCTATTTGGTTCTTTGGTCCTGCTAGACTGGGATAAGAGAAGTCTGACAGGTTTTGGGAAAAAGAGAATTTGGTTGTTTAGACCACTGAAGAGTTCTCTGTGCATACAAACGTCGTGAATGTCTCAAGTAGTACAGTAATAGCAGTATAAACAAGTCTGAGCTGCACTCACCGCTAAGCAGCTCCACCCAGCTCTGCACAGTCTCTGGGGGCTGTGTCTCCTTGATGTGTTTGAGGGCCTCGTCCAGGAGCACGTCTCCAGTGGGAGCGTCAGACTTACACAGCACCTGCACAGTGAGCCAATAGACACAGCACTGCATTATGGGGCATTTAGCACTAGTTCAGAGGAAAATGGAAGGGAATCATTGTACATTGTACACTGTACATTGAATTCAACAATTAGATGAACATAGGACAATGCAACAGTGACTTAGGTACTTCCAAGTTTGATTCAAGAGTCACATCATATTATTTATTAAATATATTTTTTAAGAGTCCATAAATGTGTCATCATCAAAGTTTCCTCTCACAGTAGCTGTGGTGAGAGGCAAAATCATGTCAGTGTGTAGTGGTGGAGCAGCATGTGCACATTGGTTGTGGTTACATGTGAACTCAAAATGGGATGAAATGTTAAGAAAATATCCCCAACCCTAACCAGCAAAATCATGCATGCATGTAAACACTGACCACAAGCCACTGACCCAATAGTCTGTAACATATGAAGAAGTCTCTGGAAGAAACGTTTTTGTTATTTCTCTGCTGGTCGTATACACATTCCTGCAGAGTAGAGACATTCACCGATTGTCCCAAAGGTTGGCAGTTTGATCCACACCAATAACATTTCATACTGTTGGTGGTTGGTGGTTGAGGCTTAGGCAGAGATCAACTGATATGGGTTTTTTATGGCTAATGCCTGTATCGGTTGTTTAGAATCCACAGCAACTGATGACTGATAACCTCTGCCGATATTTTTGAGCCAATATGCAGGGCCGATTTTGATTACTTTGCCCGAATTCTGTAATTTTAATATCCTACAAATTCACCCCAAGCCCCTTTTTACCATCAACATTTAGGGGAGTTATGTAATCAAGTGTTGTGGAGCTATCTGTTCGTATTAAACTGTTAATATAAAGCTTGCACTTAGGTTGGGTTAGTGGTTGATGTTTGTGGTTGGTGGTTGAGGCTAGTACCTTCCTGGCCAGAAGAGCCTTCCTCCTCATCCCGTTGGTCTCCAGCTGCAGGCGTCCTCTCAGAGCCAGCTCAATGAGCATACAGCCCCGCAGCCCGGAGGAGATGCAGTCATTCCAGAAGGATGTATAGCCCTGCGTACACATATTTTAGGTTTCCATGATTGTTGGGGACATTATAATGATCTTTATCCTAACCTTTTTAAATCTTGTATCTAATATATTGTGTGTATGTATATATATATATATATATATATATATATATTTTTTTTTTTTATTTATTTTTTTTTTTTTTACAGAAAAAACAAGCAAACACAAAAAACAATACAAAACAAAAACACGCTACGCAATATGTTTAGAAGTCAGCGACTGAGAAGGCTTGTAATTAAACAAAGTAAATGTGTTGTATGGATATTTTATTTAGAAACAAATATGAAAATGAAAAGTATCCACACAGAAAAGAAGGAAAGATGCACCTGGGTAAATTAGAACATAATCTGTAGTAATAATAATAATAATTAACAATTTTATAGTCTTTTAGAAATACTATGTGTACATATTTATAATCTTGATTAAGCACAATAATGGGACTATAGCTGCCACACTCAAGTTAAAGGGCCTGTGCCCTGTGAGCAAAATGTGTCTTGCCCTGATAAACATATATTGAATAAGCAGCTCTTGTAGTCAAAATAAGTCCACTATGTACTGTCTGCATCTAATTATATAGAATTTTATTTACAGTCTGATAATCAGGAAGTGCACATTAGCATGCTTAGTGACTGCAAACTCTGCTCTGGTCTCTGAAAGTTGTGGAAAGCTCTTATAAACTCATCATGTGAATAATTGGGATGCTCAGAATGCATAAGGTAAGTGAGGAATAACTTTTGGCTACTGCAAACTATTTAACGTTAACTAGTTCTGTTTTTCACATTTTTAAGCGTGTAAGAAACTGGTATAATGCATTTAATAGTTTCCTTCTTTAGCCATGAAAGAAAAGGATGCCTCATTCTATGATGTATTGTTACAACCCCCCACAGGTTTCTACATTACTGAGCAGTGAATTAATTGGGGAGACAAGTGCCTAAATGACTGTTGTACAGGTAAGACAGGAGTGGTCATACATCTGAGACCAGGAAGCGGGCTGTGGTGGAAAGTTATACCAAGCAGGTAATATGAAATGTACAAGGGGACAGACAGTACTAAGCACACTCATAAATCTCACTGTTGTGCATCGAAAACAGATAATGATTGCCAGAGAACGTGGACTTGGACATGTCTCATTATAGTGTAAAGGGCAGAGGGTAAAGTCCTGCAGCGGACTCATTTTAGATCAGGTATGAATCAGAATCAGATCAGAAGACTTTTATTGCCATAGTCTGTGAACACAGTTCACAAACTAGGAACTTGATACGGTGAAAAAGTGCAACATAAACACACTGAATAAATACAAATACAAATACAAATAAGGGCATGCACAAGTTAAAAAGACATGCTTAAAAAAATATGGCAATGGTCTTTAAACTTTTAAATAGCCTTAATAAAGCACTAACACACACTTAATTCATAATGAACAAATAGTTTTAAAAGATTCAGTCTTAGTATCTATCTAATTAAGGGTTTTGATGTTGGAATAATCAAGTAGTTATTAAGCCTGAACTACAGTTTATTATGAATTCAGTCTTTGTTAAAAGCTACAGTATGTAACTTTTAGCAAAGAATAGGGTAAAATAAAAGCATGTTTTCCCATTTAGGTTGAGTCTTACTCAAAGCATGCTTGTATCTCCACAAACCTGACTCTTATTTGCCCTGGAAGAGGGCTTTCTCCTGCTTGTTTCCATGGAAAGGTTCCTTTGGCTATAATCTTCCTCAGTGTTGCATAAAAGATCTGTATCCAAGGAGATTGTTCCAAAGTATAGTTTTGACTTTTTATTTCTATGGAATCATGCAGGTGATGTCCCACCTCCTGAAAGTTACATGCTGTACCTTTAATGGTTTATTAAGGCTATTAAAACGTTTAAAATAAAACAAATACGCAAACTTCAAGAGGTTGTAACAATGATGTATATATATTAAGCTTCACTGTCACAAATAATAGTAGCCTGAATATCCATAGCCTAATTGGAGCAGGAAGCTCAGGTAAAGCAATACACATTAAAAAGGCATTTGCTGCTATGTATTGGTGGAGAAAGGTGTCTGCTCTGGTCTATATAATTTAATTCACAATTATATTTGAGATCCAACGATCTGAGTTGGATCAGATTCAAATGTTCAGTAGAGTTCTGTTTATGTCCCTCCATCGTAGGACACTGTCACACTCTGCGGGTGTAGTATTGTAGGCTGCTTTGACTGAGCTAATACCGATTCACCAGGAGCCAGGCTGAGGCTCTCCACACACTTGGGCTCACCTCTCGGTCCTTCAGCCCCAGCAGCAGCACTTCCTCCATCAGTGTGAGCCGTGTTTCTTTGGAGTCCTCGGCGTCGTCGCTGTCGTTGTCGTCCGTCCGCCGGGCCTCCTCCTCCTCTGGGACCGCCGCGCTCCGGGAGGCTTCTGTTCTCCGTTGGACCAGGCCCGAGCTCCGCTGAGTCAACGAACTCATCACTGCAGACAGTGAGACCACCAGGGACAAGCTAACTGTACCGACCGCGCTTACACCCGTCCCCCTGTACACCCACGCTCATGAACCCGCTGTGTGCACCACCCGGACACACGGGACACACCATTGGACAAATCCACGGACTGTTGACATCTGAGGGGACAATTCAACATGGCGACGGCGGCTGCGCAGAGACGGCGCTGACAGGGCGCGTGCGCAGCCGCACAGACACTAAAGAGTCAAATATGAAACCTGCCATATGATGGACATACAGATTTAGAGTTTGGGATAAGTTAATGTTCTGAAGAGTCTCATTTTGACCCCGGTGGCTCCGGAGCACACGGGGGCGCAGTCACCTGACCCATCTCTCCGCCGGTAAAAAAAAAAAAAAAAGTCACGTGACGGGGTCATGACGGTTCCGTAACTCGGTTATGGCAGATCTGAAGGCTCCGGAGTCACAGCCCCGTTGCTTTGTCTCCTGTCCTTTTGCCTCTTAAAGTAGTGCCTTTTGCCCGCTGTATTCTTCCTCTTCCGCTGTAATCTTCCGCAGCGTGTCCCTGTCCAGTGGACTGTCTGCTACCGTCCCGAGGACACCGGTGTCCCGCAGCCCCCGGCTCTCTGACCGGCCCGGGATGAGCGCCCTGAGGACCATGCTGGCCTCCGCGAGCATGATCGGTGTGCTGGCGGTGGGCTACGGGATGTGGTCCATCATATCCCCGGAAGAATCACGTAGGAGGGACCTGCTCAGGGTCAGTCTGTACACTTTATTTACCCACAGCTGTCACAAACTTCATCTGTGTTAATGGAAAACTGATTCTGCAGATAGACCCACACTGTGAGTTTACATTGTCAGACGCTAATGATGCACTAATGAAGGACACTGTTGCTGCAGTTCACTGAAAAACAACCCAACTGCATCACATCACCCTGCTTAGAGGAACTGTATGCAAGATTGATTTTAAACCCCATAATCATTATTGAACACAGGAATGTGGCTTTGTTGACTTATTGTTGACTTATTGTTGACTTGAACCTCAGACAGACCATACTTCGTCATCATATGGTCATTGCTACAGTCACCGCTTCTGTCCACTGGAGGGCAGTGTTGAATAAGAAATTTAAAGACTGACATTTCCAATCCAAACGCACTAGAACCAGTATGAACTAATGGCAATATTAAAGATATACTGTGTAGTGATGGTGGGTACTACATGCTCCATTGCGATATTATTGCTTAGCGTGTAATGCTCCAGCATAAAATGAATGAAACATTTCTTAAATTTATTTTTATTCAGAACTGACCTGTAACTTGGCCTGTTAATGGTGATCACCATTGAGATGCATATGTTTAATGATATGCTGTGGAGTACAAGCAGGTTGCTTCCCCCCACCAGAAAAGCTACACACTGCATCTTTTAAGTAAAAAGTGAATGTATACTACACTACACAGCATGTTTACAAATGTATAAATCCAACTGCTGTACTGTTTCTGGTACCACTACAATAAATGGATAACAATTTTACATTTTGTTAATTATAAACCATACCTAAAATAGCTTAATTATAGAAACAGGTCCATTGACTTCCATTTCAAAACTACAGAACTGATCAGCTCCAACCCTTCATAGTGGCATTTCACCCTAACAAGCAGCAGATTAGCATTATGTGAGTTTATTTTTTGCTATGGGACATTTTTGAATGTGTATCACGGTGTCTTTTCAAATGATCACAGCTACATACAGAGATGTGGGCAAACAGACATTTTCTGAGCACTCAAAGAATCAAATACATCACAATACAGGATCACTCAAACATGCATGGATCTGTCAAAGTACAACAATCAGAATCAGAATCAGAATCAGAAGACTTTTATTGCCATAGTCTGTGAACACAATTCACAAACTAGGAACTTGATTTGGTGAAAAAGTGCAACATAAACACACTGAATAAATACAAATACAAATAAGGGCATGCACAAAGTTAAAAAGATATGCTTAAAAAAAATCTAATGAAATACTTAAAGGGAGAAAATATGTACAACAGCAGCATCAGAACAACAGTGCAAAGTGGCTTATTAAAGTGACCGGTGTTATTAAGTGTCCAGTTTAGTGCAGATATTATAAAGTGTTCATGAGACAAACAGCAGAGGGGAAGAAACTGTTCTTATGGGGAGAGGTTCTGGTCCCAATGGACCGTAGCCTCCTGCCAGAGGGAAGTGGCTCAAATAGTCCATGTCCAGGGTGAGAAGTGTCAGCTGCTATATGGCCTGCTCGCCCCCGAGTCCTGGAGACGTACAGGTCCTGTATAGATGGAAGGCTGCAGCCAATCACCTTCTCAGCAGAGCGCACAATGCGCTGCAGTCTCTGTCTGTCCCTGGCAGTGGCCCCAGCGAACCACACAGTGATGGAGCAGGTGAGGATGGACTCAATGATGGAAGTGTAAAACTGCACCATCATCTGGACTGGCAGCTTGAGTTTCCTCAGCTGCCGCAGGTGGAACATCCTCTGCTGGGCTTTCTTGATGAGGGAGCTGATGGTCGGCTCCCACTTGAGATCCTGGGTGATGCAGGTGCCCAGGAAGCGGAAAGAGTCCACAGTGGTGATGGGGGAGTTCGTCAGGGTGAGGGGAGGCAGGGGGGCTGTGACTTTCCTGAAGTCCACAATCATCTCCACTGTCTTCTGGGCGTTGAGCTCCAGGTTGTTGCTGCTGCACCAGGACACCAGCCGGTCCACCTCCCTCCTGTAGGCAGACTCATCGCTGTCCGAGATGAGTCCGATGAGGATGGTGTCATCCGCAAACTTAACCAGTTTGACGGAGTCGTGGCTGGAGGTGCAGCAGTTGGTGTACAGGGAGAAGAGCAGGGGAGAAAGTACACAGCCCTGTGGGATTCC
Source organism: Periophthalmus magnuspinnatus (assembly GCF_009829125.3). Lineage (NCBI taxonomy): Eukaryota > Metazoa > Chordata > Actinopteri > Gobiiformes > Gobiidae > Periophthalmus > Periophthalmus magnuspinnatus. Next base: position 22,176,573 of record NC_047134.1, read on the forward strand.
TGTGGGGATCCTGTGCTGGTAGTCCGAGTGTCCGAGACATTCTTCCCCAGCCACACGCGCTGTCTCCTGTCTGTCAGGAACTCAGTGATCCACCTGCAGGTGGAGTCAGGCACGTTGAGCTGAGCGAGCTTGTCCTGGAGCAGAGCAGGGAGGATAGTGTTGAATGCAGAGCTGAAGTCCACAAACAGGATCCTGGCGTAGGTTCCCGGGGAGTCCAGATGCTGGAGGATGAAGTGAAGGGCCAGGTTAATGGCGTCGTCCACAGACCGATTGGCTCTGTAGGCAAACTGCAGAGGGTCCAGGAGGGGGGAGGTGAGGGACTTGAGGTGGTGCAGGACCAGGCGCTCAAATGACTTCATGACTACAGACGTCAGCGCCACAGGTCTGTAGTCATTAAGTCCAGTGATCCTGGGCTTCTTGGGGACGGGGACAATGGTGGACAGCTTGAAGCAGGCTGGGACATGACATGACAAGTGAATGATGAGGGAACACTGTCATAACATGGTAAAAAGCTCACATAAATGTAATTCACCTAATATGTCTCCTTTAAAGTGAGACTAAACTCAGTCCACAACCCCTTTTCAAATAGAGCTGCTAATCAGGGAAGAGTGACAGGAGGAGGGGTGGGGTCTGGAGGTATAATGAACAGTATGATTAGTCTAACACATATCCACACTTCAGACTCTGTCCCTGTAGCCAGGTGTTTGTAATCAGAATCAACTGGCTGTAATTAGGGCAATCCTGTGCGATGTCATGCAATACTGGAAATTGCAGTGGCCACTGGAGGCAGCACAAACCTAGATTTAGATGATTTTGACCAGAAATCTGCAAATGTACCTAGTTTGCACTAAAGTTGCCAAAAATTACTTGGAACAGTAAATAATGCTATGTATATAAAACACCATAAACACAGTTTAATAGTGGAAAAAGTGGATTTAGTGTTTAGTCCCACTTTAAAGATCCTATATTACACAAAATGGACTCTTGTGAGCTTTAAGCCATGTTATAATGCTGTTACCTCTTCAAAAACTTGCCTGGAGTTGTGTTTTGTTTTACTCACACATGTTTGTTTTCCGTTTGAGAGAAGGATTAAATATGCAGGATTTGTGTGTTAAACATGTGTGAATGGAACAAAAAACAACTCCAGGTTTGTTTTTTGAGGAAATAACATTATAACAGATCAAAAAATAGAGTAATATGGGCCCTTTAATGTAAACCTGTACAATAGCGTAGCACTGGTCCAACCCCGGCTAACCCTGCTCCTCTGTTGTGGGCAGGACCTCCCTGAGGCCGACCCTCATAGGATGGATGAGTCCAGGAGGAGGACAGCTCTGGTCATGCAGGTTTTGAAGGAAGCTTCAGAGACCAACGAGAACATCGCCCGCTCCAGATGAGCTCCATTACTGCCCTAGAACACCAGGGGCCGCGGGACTTCACATGAAACTGTAATGTCTGTGGGATTGCTAAATTAAGTTGTATTTAAGTTGAGTGTACAGTGTATGGACTTCTCGTTTACTGTCTTCAAAGTGTTGCAAATAAACTACTCCTTAAAATGATTTAAAGTTTGTAAAAATCCTGATTGTGATATGTTTGGTTTTAGGGTTGTAAAAAGCATTGAAAATCAGATACTATCAAAAACACTAATTTAAGCAGGTATCCGTGCTAAAAAAAAAACATTCATAGGCCAGAAATGAAGCTTTGCTGAGTACCTTTAGAATGATCTTGAGCTTTATCAGAATAAGTATAAGACCACATAATATACGCTCTTGGAGCACTATGGAAATTGCCTGGAGGCCTGAGGGATTACACAGATATAAGGTCACATGGTAACATAAAAGAAAGTACTATGATTACTGAAAATCACATTCTATTCACATCTATCTATTTTTATTTATTTATTTTTATCATTGTGGTATTGGAATCAGTATTGAGTATCGATTATATCCCTTAGTATCGAAATTGAGTTTGCAGTTTTAGTATCTAGTTATGTAGGTTTCTGCTGTGGTGTTGACCTCTCAGGTGACCACCATAGACTGTATATATAAATGGACATAGCTAATGCACTACTTGCTACACTCCAAATAAGTAGTGAGCATGGGCGTGTTTCTGGCTCCACTGACTCTATTTCACTTTGTATTGAAAAAGCATCGTCCCTCTCTCTCTAACTGCTTCTGTCAGGTTTGCCATGTTGGTCTTAAAATATTCTTATTAGCCTGCTCTACATGATCCTGGTGTTTTCATTTATTTAATTTTTTTTGGTCTGTAAATAAAGATGTGAACATTAATAAGGTCAATCCTGCTCGCTTTACCAACAGCTATGTGTGATGTCACACTCTCTTACTTAGTAACTGAATAAAAATGGGACCACAGATTTCCACTGAAGTGGAACTAAACACTAAACACTTTGTTTTTCTACTAAACTGTGTATATGGTGTTTTAGTGTTCCTAGTCCTTTTAGGCATCTTTGCAACTTTCTGGTCAAAATAGTCAAATACGGAGTGTGTGCTGCCTCCAATGGCCACTACAATTTCAAGTATTATGTGACATCACACAGGACTGCCCTGATTACAGCCATGTATTTTGGATTAAAAACACCTGGCTGCAGGGGCAGAGTTTGAAGGTTTGAAGTGTGGATACATGTTAGGCCAGTCATCTTATATCCCCAGACCCCCATCCCCGCATCGTGAAATCTTCTGAACACTCAAGCCTCAAATGTAAAACTATTCTCAGACACATGTATTAATCAATCTAAATGCAACCTTCTGTAAGTTAATGATGAGGGATAAGTCATATCACATGTCAAAAAGCTCATACATGTTGATATTGCACCATATGTGCACATGAAGAAAATACTTAAAAATAAAATCACAGACATGGTTCAAAGTCAAGATAAGGGTAAACTTGGTTAAGCTGAGGCTTTAGGTTAAGTTTAGTATGTATCCAGGGAATAAATGCAAATCACTGTGACGTCCCCACAAAACATTCAAACACTGTGTGTGTCCAGCTGGAGGTGTAATAGTGCCCTGTGTCTGTGAGGACAGGTGCCCCCCGCTCCCTCAGCTGGTCTCCCTGACCTCTGACACTGGCCCCCCTTCTTGCCTCTTACCCGCCCTCACCAGGCTCCATCATATGACCGCTGCTGGGGCTCCTCCACCACCAGACGGCACCACTTCACTGGCTTTGTCCATTGGGTGTAGCAGAAACAATTAGAAAAAGAATGTGTCCTTCGGCTCTCTGGTCCTTTGGCTCTCCGGTCCTTTGGCTCTCCGGTCCTTTGGCTCTCCGGTCCTTTGGCTCTCCGATCCTTTGGCTCTCCGGTCCTTTGGCTCTCCGGTCCTTTGGCTCTCCGATCCTTTGGCTCTCCGGTCCTTTGGCTCTCCGATCCTTTGGCTCTCTGGTCCTTTGGCTCTCTGGTCCTTTGGCTCTCTGGTTCCTCTCTCTTGGTTGTGGAGCCTATGCTGATCTGTAGAATCTTGTACTGTATCCAGTGAAACTGTCCACAAAATTCATCCAGTGCTCTTCTCACATTCATGTCCTTGGGAACTCAAGTTGAAAAATGCACATGAATCCTTGAATAAGTTGGAAAAACCTGACTTCACCTGCTATTTGAAAACTAAGACATAATTTTATTTAGAAGTTTAATATCAGTTGTCTGTATCATAAGAGCAACGGATTTGCAGAAAGACCTGATACTACTGTTTAAATGCATACAGACGTAACATTAACTAGTGTCACTAAAGTAAAATAAAAATGTTAACGTTAAGCTATTGAGAGGCTAACAACAAAAAGACGTACTGGTTAGCTCTACAAATGCTGTTAATGAGCAAACTCAGTGATTTTATTATTGGTGACATGAGATGTGATGTCAATAGGCCTGTCACAATAACAAAATTTGAAGTTTCATACATTGCTGAAAGTAATATATATCACAGTACTTGTATAATGTATAGTGTGGTCCACAAACTAAACAGTCGATTGTGTGACCTTATCCCACTGCACTCATCCTCTCATCAGCACAATACAAGGAAAAGTGCCTATTAAAAGGGAAATTTATTTATTTAAATTTAAAATGTACCACCTTCAGTGTAGAGATATGTGGAATGAATTAAATATTGATATTAAACACTCTGCCTCATTACCTATATTTAAAAGAAATCTAAAATGCAAACTACTGGAAAATTATAGTGCCTGACTGGCTTAGTGCGGCTCAAGTTCTCCTTGCATTGGGTTTTCTCTTTGCTCATATATGTATCTACACATGATACATACTGACCCCCAAAAATATTGTTCCAGCTTTCATATATTGAACGATAAGTTGATAGAGTAATTATTGTGACAGGCCCAGATGTCGGAATCGCCAACTCATCTCGGAAACCTGAGTTCTTAAGGACCATATGAATAGAGCGTCGGAGCAATCAGTGACAGAACAGCAGTATATGCTCATCCTGGTTAGAATCCAGGCTGAGCAGATACTAAAAATGTACCGGGTAAGAGTAGAGTAGAAAGTACAGCTGGTGAAAGCGTGCCTTAATACACACTATGTAACCTTTCCGGTGGGGATCAGCCGCCTGCACAGAGGTGTTATTACTTGGAATGTTCCACAGTATGGCATTGAATTTGTACATCTTGGATTTAGTCAATTCAATTTTTATCACTAAACAAATACACACATTAACATCTACTTTTGATGTGAGCGGGGTCATGTCTTTGTATAAACAGGTAAGACCATCCACCAGAAAACTTACATAGTGCACCTTTAAGTATGTGTCTCCTTATCCTCCTCTGAATCCATGTGTGGCAAAGCAAGTGGTTATGTTCAAGAAAAATAAATAAAACAATAATAACTAAAGGATAGCCAAACAACACCACTTGGCATAGCCCAGAAAATAACTAAAAGGCTACACAGGTTTGTTATTGATAACACAGAGGCAAGGTTCCACTTTTAACACATTTTACACTTATTTTACACAATAGTAGATGTCTGAGTCATATTTAGCATAATCATTCAGGCCCTAATGGGTGGACCTGAATGATTACACTTAATAAAACTCAGGCACAGTTCACACTTAGTGTGGCTCATTAGACCTGGCCAGCAAACAGAAACTGTAAACAATAGGTGTGTTAGTTTTACTGTAGTTAGCTCCTCCCAGGCCACACTGACACATATAAACAGTGTTTGTAACATCACAAATCTAAAACCTTTTTATGCACTTCTCATTGTTACCAGCAGAGGGAGCCAACTCCAATCTCCTCTGCACAAGTAACAATTAGATCAGAATTCTTGTCATTACAATTTTACAATGGGTAAGCAACACTCACATACCAGGGACACATCCACTCACCATTCAGGCTGGGTGGTACCGTACCCTGCCACCTTTTGATTTTTGACTCACACTATTAGACTAATCATGCCAGCAACCATTAAACGCATCTTGCTTAAGAGTAGAAGATGGGGGATTTGTTACAAAGCATCTACTACATTCCAAAACCACATTATTTGTTCCACCCCCGCAGCTCATGGTAAATTCAGATTCTGATCATTCATTTGAAGCACAAAGGGACACCCTGATGCCCTCCCTGCAGTCCCACACAGAGGAGGAGGAGGAGGAGGAGGAGGATCACAGCTTCAACAACGCGTGTTTCATTCAATATTCTGCACATAACATAACATTTGATTTGGACCATTTCTTCAACCCACGTGGCTCCTCCGCTCCCAGAAGCCCCGACAGCCTTGGCCCCGGCTGGCTGCTGTGGGCGTCCCCGGTGGGCGGCTGAGGGGCTCGACCCGCGCTCTGGCCCATGACTCCTCCCTGACACAGCAGCAGTGATAGCAGGCTCCGCTCCGTCTAAAAGGGTCCGGGGCAGCCGTGGCAAGCTCGCGCCGAACCCGTGCCTTTATCCGGGAGCCATTAGCCGCCCCCCGCGCGCCGCCCCCCCTCTGTCTCTCCTCTCTCCCCCGGCTCGGCACGCGGGCGCATGAAAACAGCTCTTCACATCTCACAGTGATGAAGAAGGCGCGCAGATGTCAGATGTTTGGCTTTAAAATGAAACAGAGCGTCCTTTGAGACCTGTTCACCATGAAAGAAACATAATCTCATTTTACCTGCAGATGCATTAGCAGAGAGAACTACTGACACCCAAATAGTTTTCATTTCAGTCTCTCCTTTATTTAATTTGAATCAGAAAGTGTAGACAGAAAATGTTTCACTTGAGTTGTAGACTAAACTGAGAGAAATAATATGTTGAATCTAAGACATTTAATAGTGTAAAGGAACTCTTACACTATTAAACTATAACTAGGGGAAAAAAAAACAGTATTAAAATTGTTATGAGTAAAATCTATATTTGACTTGAATATGTTTACCTGAAATGTAAAATCAAAAGCTTGTATATGGTTTCTTCAAACGTAGCTACTGATTTGGGGTATCAGAGACAGTAGAGGTAGGATATTTGTTGTTCACATATACAAAGTTAAAATATAGAGTTGCATATATTGTCTGTAACCCTAATATATTGTTCTCAACGGTCTCTTAAGGGTGGGTATAGATAGATTTTATAGAAGATATGTTTTCTGCAATCTGCCTTGCCAAAATAGACCAACACAGCAGGGCAGCTCATCTTTATTCAGCTTCAAACAATAATAGAAACTAGTATTAAGTAGCAAAAAATGTATTGTACCCAAACATAATATAATAAAAGTACAAAAACAAATTTCCAAATTAATATACAAAACACAAATGACCCAAATGAATGTAAATATATAAAATAATGTATGGTAAATAAATCTAAGTTACAGTCATAATTAAATCTATTAAAATCACAGGAATATGTTGATTAAAAAGAATATCTACATAAACGTGTAAAGGTATAACGTGATATTTTTTGCACTTTTCTGCTTAATTTGATGTAATACTCAACCAAGACATTTATAGTCACATTTTAGCACATTCCAGATGCACTGTAAAATCATTATTTGAAAATTGTTATTGAGATTATGTCAAAAGATACATTCATTTTTCAATAGCCCTAACCAGTATCCTACAAACTGCATGTTCCTCTCATGAGTGAAAGCATTTGTGAGCACTGAGAAGAGGAGGTACATGCACCCAGGGCCCTGATGTTCTACAGGTCCTCTGACAGCTCCGTGCTGTGTTAGTATGATGTTAGCATGGTGTTAGCATATGTCGCCGTGGGTCCCCCTTTGGTGCACTGGCTCTGCGTTTGGGGGCTGTATCTGACATGCTGTAGCCTGTGGCATGTCTCCAGCTCCGAGTGCGCGGGGAGCAGAGCACGCTGAAACTTTAATGCAGACATGAGGCAGAGCTGTCTGACTGAGTTTGCATCTCCGCAGAGCCCCTTCGCCTCCAAGCATCCTCCACCTGCTGCCAATCACCCACCACCAAACACTACCAGTTTAACAACAACCAAAGTATAGCAGGAAATTATAAACTACATTTATAAGACTTATGATCACACATGAACACATGATTCCAGGTTTTCAAGCTTATCTTTAATGATTTGGCCCACCTCCTACAACACCTGCAGCCCCACCCCACCTGCACCCTCACCCCACCTGCACCCTCACCCCACCTGCACCCTCACCCCACCTGCACCCTCACACCACCTGCATCCTCACCACACCTGCATCCTCTCACACCTCCACCCTCTCCCCACCTGCACTTTCTCACCACCTCACCCTCTTACCACCTTTATCCTCACCACACCTGCACCCTCTCACCATCTCCACCCTCTCACCACCTGGATCCTCACCTCGCCTGCACCTTCACCCCACCTGCACCCTCTCACCACCTACATCCTTTCACAACCTGCACCACCACGTCCACTGGAACCCCATAACCACCCAAACCCTGTTCACTCTCACCCCTTGCACCACTTCACCTTCTGCACCTTCACCTCCTTCACCGTACCTCACCTACTTTCAAAAACTCACCCCCTCATTCTCTTGCTAATTAGTAAATAATTAATTTTTGAAGTATAAATATATATTTTTTTCTATGTGCAACTAAGCGCCAGTCCTTAGCCCAGTCTGTTTGTACCATCTCTCTCTCTCTTTCTTTTTTGCTTTCCTCTCCTCCCCCTTTCTGTCACTCTTTTACAACTGTTCTATCAACTCTCTCTCTCTTTGCTCCCTCTCTCTCTCTCACTCCTGTTCTATCAGCTCTCTCCTTAGTCACTCTCTCCCTCTTCCTATCTCTCTCCTGCTTGCTCTACCAGCTCTCTCGGCTCCATCTCTCCTCAGCTGACTCGTCTTCTACCAACTCTCCCTCTCTCTTCTCTCATCCTCTCCTCTTTTTCTCCCCCTCTGACTCCTGTTCGATGGACTCTCTCCTTGCTTCTTCTCTCTCTTTTCCCTGCTCCACCAACTCTCCCTCTCCTGCCTGCTCTAATTCTCTCTCTCCCCCTCTGCCTCCTGTTCTACCAATTCTCCCTCTCTCCCTCTCCCTTTCCTGTCTCCCTCTCTCCGCTCTCTCTGTCTTTCTTGCCTGCTCTAGTGACTCTCTTTTCCTCTCTTTTCGGTCTCTTTCTCCTTCCTCCCTCTGACTCTTTCTCTCTCTACCCCTAAGTGCTGCCTGTTCAAACCACCTCTCTATCTATCTCTCTTTCTTCCTATCGCTCTATCTTTGTTTAATGTTGCTTTCAGGATAAATCAAGCATCACAGAACAGGCTCCCTGGTGACCTGCCGTAGAGTACGGCACAACATGTGCACCACAAATGCACTGCATATGAATATTTGAAGGCACCATAATGGAGGTAAGGAGGAGGAGGGGTGAAAGAGTGAAAGAGGAGGGTAACGGGGTGAGGGGAGCTGCTCATCCAGGAGTAAGAAAGGGTCTTAATTACAAACAGTTGGATTAGTCAGTGTATTTATGCTTTGAAAAGCTTGACAAAAAGATACTTTTTTTTTTTTACCAACATTTAAAAACATATAAACTCTTTAGACGTTTAAATGAGATTCATGGTTGCCATGGTTGTGGTTGGCTGTTCTTGTGGCTGGCTTGCACACTGAAGTTGAAAACCTTTTACACTTTAAAGCATTTATCTTAAATTTTTAATTTAGTATTTTGGGATTTTGGCAACTTATGCAGTTCAAAGGACAGAAGTTAAGGACTATCATATTGTGTGATTTAACCAGTTTGTTTTACAAAAACAAAACAAAACTTAAAATAAACTGTGAACACACATTTACACTTGACAACGACTTTAGGTATAATTACCACTTTAAATAAACTGAACAAAGCCCAATTTCTGAGATGCACAATCGTTTGTTTAGGCAAGGGCTTTGTCAGAATATCTGGACTCATATGATCTGCTGAGACAAGCTGTATTTGTCCACTTTGCACACATTCATGAATGTAGTAGTAGCGAATGTCTATGTGCTTGGTTCTTGAATGATCAACTGAATTCTTTGCTAAAGTGATGATTCCTTGACTGTCCTCAAGGATCACAGTTGGGGTGGTCCCCATTCCAAGTTCAACTATTAGTCATGGCTTGTGGCTTGTTCCTTACTCAGCCAACTTTTTGCTCCTCTAACAAGTAGAAAGATGTTTCCTGTCGTTGAATGCTGGTTATCCTGATCACCTGCCAGGTCTGCATATATTTTTTTCTTTTTCATTGCTTCTCCTCTCCCCGTTTGAAAAAGACACCCTAATTCCTGTATTCTGCTGCACTTTGTCCAATATTTTACTCAAATCCAAGGACAAAAATAAAGACTATTCCACTGTTTGTACATTTGTAATTTTAACTTGCACTGTTTATAATTGTATAATTTTATAATTTTCAAATCTTTACTATGTTTTAGGATGATCAATTACCATCGGTCCAGGGACTACAGATGAAAAATAGCCTATCTGGCCAATTCTGGTGCATTACAGAAATGTTAATTAATGTACATTGTCCCTGTCAAATAAACTACATAAATAAATTAAATAGAACGTTAGATTGGAAAGCCTGTCATTTGTGCAGCTTAAGTCTGTGCATTATCAGTGTTTTTGCAATAAGGCTTGTTCACCAGTGGGTAAATGCAGAAGGTTCATTTTAGGGTTAAGGAAAGTAATACGCTGTCATAAGCGGCACCTTAACCTGCATAAATGTTGCGGGCACTTTTCTGGACTTTTTCAGGATCACTTAAACAGAGAGAAACAAGAGAGAAAGCACGAGTTGGCTGCTGATAGCCGCTCCTCAGAGACCCAAAGATGAAGTGAACTTACACCACCGTGCCATAGACGGTAAGGGCCGTGCGCTCTCCAGCGACCGCTCTACTCTGGTGACCACACACCCTCCTCGTCTCTATCCGGTTTCATATCATATAGCCTACATGCTCCGACACCATGATGGACATTATGAGTGAAAGTGGTGAGCAGACAGATGCTGCCTGCAGACCGCTCTATGCACCTGCTGATGAAAATGATGTTTTTGCTGCTGACAGTGAAATGGTGGACACAGACCCAATTTGTGTAATGTGGGACTTGAGTCTGGTCACCCTACCGGTGGTGTTCGTTGAGGAGAAGGTTCTGTCACGATCCTCCCTTCTGCTGTTTTTCTTGTTGTCTCTTCCCTCCCTTCTGTGTTTTCTGTCTCTCCTCCCACCTGGGCGTCTGCTTACGTGATCTGGCAGCTGGCACACCTGGAATCAATTTTCCTCATTACCTGTGATATAAAAAGCCTGTTTTTCAACCACTCCTAAACAGTTTGTCATTGATACTTCTGCTGTGCCTCTGTCAATATTTTTGGATGCTGCCTGCCTGCTAGCCGGCCCGATACCTGCTCCTCTGGATCCCCTACCCTAATTACTAGCCTTGACACTTACAAGTTGTGTGCTGCTTTTGGGTCCTTAGTAAACCGTGACACTATCAAGACAATTATTTTCTACAACTAATATTTAACACACTACAACATTAATTGACAAGGTTCTGTTCAATGTCCAGCTCTGCAATGGAGAGAGCAAATATGTTTGGTGAAAAGTCTGATTTACTAATCACACAATTGGAAGTACAACACATGAGGTGTAAACTCAAGTAAATGTAACGTGTTCTTCAGACTGGAGACTCCTGAATCCAAGTGTATTGGACTGAAGAGATTCAATTTATTTATTTATTTTTCATATTTGTTACACAAACTTCAGTCTTCATTTACAGGTTTTATTCTGTCAAAAAAAAGCAACATTTTAATGTGAAATAATGGGACACAAAAGCTAAATGAAAAGGTTGAAAATAAGCATTTTGTCTGGACCGCCCTGGAGTTCATAATGAGCTAATTCTGCCCATTCTGCAGCACCAAACTTCAAATTATGAACTGTGAATAATATTTCAACAACATTTAATATATTTAGGCGCTGGATACTGGACTGGTGGCAGATACCCAGCTCATTTTGATGCTACGGAAACGCCTAAGACTGGTGTGAGGATGCGGAAGGTCCATGGTGGGAGGGAAGTTGTGTCTACAACTGTTTATGGAAGATTTTAGTATTTACTACGTATTTTAGAATTTATGTGTTATAAATATTGAAATGTATTTAAAAAACAAAACTATATTTTATAGGATTTCCATGAAAAATGTAATTCTAAATTGGATATAAAATCAAAGCATAAAAATGAAATGAGACAGTGACATATTCATTCTGTTGTATCCTCCCCTGGTTAGCAGGGACTGTTGTGTTTGTTCAGTCTCAGTCAGATTGAGCCTTGACCTCCGGCTGCTCCCTGAATCCCTTCCCTCTCTCACACAGAGCCCGTCAGGCCCATTTGCATCTCATTGGTGTTGACCATAATAGTTTAATGAGCCATTAATAAGTGCAGGGTGATTAGCATCGCTGGCATAATTATGTGAAGTGCATTTTGTTTGGAATAATTAGTGGCAGTGAGCAGCGTGTGCACAAACAGAGCACAACACTCACCACATGAACAGACCTGTTTACCCGGAACCACCACAACAATCAACCACATGTTTTTGTTTACCCATAAACCACCAAAACAAACAACTGCATGTAACTGTTTACCCAGAATCACAAAAAACAAATAACCACTTTGCTTTGTTTACCTCAGAACTACTAAAACAACCACATGTGTTTGTTTACATCACACCACCAAAACAAACAACCACATGTGTTTTTTACCCCAGAACCACCAAAACCAACAACTACACATTTTTACCCAGAATCACCAACACAAACTACCACATGTGTTTGTTTATATCACACCACCAAAACAAACAAGCACATGTAATTATTTATCCAAAATCACAAAAACAAATAACTACATTGCTATGTTTACCTCAGAACCACTAAAACAACCACATGTGTTTATCCAAAAAACATCAAAATAAACAGCCTCATGTGTTTGTTTACCCCAGATCCACCAAAACAAGCAACTGCACATATTTAACCAGAATCACAAAAACAAGCAACCACATGCGTTTGTTTACCCCAGAACCACCCAAACAAACAACCTCATGTGGTTTAACTACCAAAACAACCACATGTTTTTTTTATTTACATCAGAACCACCAAAACAACCACATTTTTGTTTATCCCAGGTACACCAAAACAAACAACTGTACATGTTTACCCAGAATCACAAAAACAAACAACCACGTTTTTGTTTTTTGTTTTACATTAAACAACCACATGTGTCTGTTTAGCCCAGAACTACTGAAGCAACCAAATAAGTTTATTTGCCTCAGAACTACCAAAACAACTGCACATGTTTACCCTGAATCACCAAAACAAACAACCACGTGTTTGTTTACATCTGAAACACCAAAACAAACAACCACGTGTTTGTTTACATCTGAAACACCAAAACAAACAACCACATGCGTTTGTTTACCCCAGCACTACTGAAACAAGCAACCACATGTGTTTGTTTACATCTGAAACAGCAAAACAACTAACCATGTGTTTGTTTACCTCAGAACTACTGAAACAACCACATTTGTTTGTTTACCTCTACACCACCAAAACAAATAACCACATGTATTAAATAACTAATAAAAATGTGTTGCTTGCTACAGTGAGATTGTATTTTGAAGGTGCAGTACCAACAGCAGAAAAAAATTATGAATGTGCCTTTTTGAATTTAAAACACAGAGGTTTATATTTCCTACTACTACTGAGTCTTCAGTTAAATAAAGCATTTTGAGGTCTTGAGACCTTATTATTCAGAATTACTCAAACATTAATTCAATCTGTTGCACTACCCATAGTCTGGTTGTTTTTCCTCATGTTTTCAGGCGACGCCTCACAAAGGTACCCCTGACTGTCACAAGGGGGCGCCAGGTCCCTTCTCTCTCTTTTTCTCTGACACACTCCTCTTATCCTCTATTCGACCCCTGGGCCTTTGTGTCACTTGTGACTGTAACGTGTACATTTAATGTTGCTTCATCAAATATTTTGTGCTATAACTTATAATGAATGCATTACACGCTGTGATAATAGAATCCCTGTTGTAACTAAGACCCCACTTGTCATACATACATTTACATGCATTTTGTATGAAAATGTTTGCCACACCACAGCATTTCTTTATACTTGTTCTTCTCAAGTGTAGTCTTAATCATGTGGGCCGCTTTTCAGAAACCATAACAAATAAAATGTGTGAAATTCTTTTTTGGGGGGGGGGTTGTATCATTTTGTACCAGTATTACTGTTGGTGGTAAAATCCCACAGAAACAATAACATATAATATTAATAATTTCTTAAAACGTAATAATCACATATATTTAAATAATGAGTTTGGAGACAATGCTATGTCCAAGTTATTATAGTGAGATTGTTGACTTGAAGACTGACACGCTTTATCAAAATAAAACATTTGAAAGAAAATATTTTGCTGTGTGTTGTAACAGGAAGGTCACATGATTTAAGTGTCCTTAAGTGTACTTTAAATCCCATATTGTTGCTTGTGAAATCAAATGAAGGCCTATTGTTCTAGTTGTATGATTTTGGAACAAACACACAAAAAAGCATGATTTGTTGCAAAATTGATGAATCCTGTCCAAGTCTATGAGATGAGAAATATTTCATCAAGACAGGTCACATTGCACATTTTAAACAGAAACATTAACATTTAAGAGACTGAAATCTGAACGGCTAAACTAATACAAGAATCCCATGCATTTCATAACACGTTTGTAGAGATATAAACTACACAATTAACAGCTTTTACACAGAATAAGACCCTATGGAAATACAGGGAGGGCATCTGACACACAGGGACATTTCAGAACATAAAGGCCTGAATGACGGGGTTAACACATTTCATATAGAATAAAACCCCATGGACAAAGTCTAACACTAACATTAGAGTAGTGATTTTCATAGGAAATAGATGGAAGGTTACGCCCCAGTATTGATGTTTATGTCTAACAGTAACACATGTTGCCCCCCCTTATGTCACTAGCTCCTCCCTATGTCACTTGCCCCTCCCCTCACATTGTTAGGGACCTCCAGTGCGGGGTCGCGACCTCTATGGACAGCATTCAAACACAATAGAGCTGTCTGGAGCATCGTACTGCGGCTAACACAAGAATCCTGAATGGCCCACTTTAGACTGACACAACATGGCCAAAAGGAAAGTCGAGGAATTAAGGACATCCAGCTTAGACTCCTTACTTTTCTTGTACCAAGTTTATAACAAAACACTCTGGACTCATGGACTTTCATGAATATACAGCTGGAGTGTTAGTGTCAGGTATGTCACTCCCTCCAGAATGTTTTCACATTATAATGGGGTTAATTCAGCATTTTATTGTCATTGTTATAGAAATCTACAAAACTTCAGATCAGATATAAAGTGCAATACAAAGCTGTGTTTCTTTCTTCTTTCTTGTGTTACTGTGCATTTGTGGAAGTCATTCTTTAAACTCTGGGCCAGTAGAGCAGGAAGCCTGAGGGCCAACACAAAGTGGTCCAAGGGCCACACTTGGACACCAAACTACATGTGTGATTTAGTGTATGAAGTGCAATACACGCTGTTTATGTTTCATGGGGGCACTCGGATCCCCCCTCCCCCCCATCACACACACACACACAATGCTGTAACATCTCAAGTGGTGTGATTTAAGCCCCTCTGGTCCAAATGTCTGAGCGGAGAGGGCTCCTGGGGGACCCCTCCGCTGCAGGATGTTTACCCTGCTCTCTGCTTCACAGCTAAATAAATAATGGCAACATAAAGTGAAGTGTGGCAGAATAAGAGTGAGCCGAGCCCCGTGCGCTGTGCTTGCTGAAATATTCATCACTGCGCCTCCAGAAAGGTTTTATCGCAATTTATACTTAGGACGAGGAAGACACATCAAAACAGGGACAGACAGGAGGACAGGGCAGGATGGACAGAGAAGAGGGTCCAGAGCAGAGTCCAGAGCAGAGGGTCCTGAGCAGAGTCCAGAGGGTCCAAAGCAGAGGGTCCTGAGCAGAGTCCAGAAGGTCCAGAGCAGAGGGTCATGAGCAGAGTCCAGAGGGTCCAGAGCAGAGGGTCCTGAGCAGAGGGTCCTGAGCAGAGGGTCCTGAGCAGAGGGTCCTGAGCAGAGTCCAGAGGGTCCAGAGCAGAGGGTCCTGAGCAGAGTCCAGAGGGTCCAGAGCAGAGGGTCCTGAGCAGAGTCCAGAGGGTCCAAAGCAGAGGGTCCTGAGCAGAGTCCTGAAGGTCCAGAGCAGAGGGTCATGAGCAGAGTCCAGAGGGTCCTGAGCAGAGGGTCCTGAGCAGAGTCCAGAGGGTCCTGAGCAGAGGGTCCTGAGCAGAGTCCAGAGGGTCCAGAGCAGAGGTTGCAGAGCAGAGTCCAGAGCAGAGGGTCTAAAGCAGAGTCTTCAGAACAGATTCCAGAGGGTCCAGAGCAGAGGGTCCTGAGGGTCTGGAGCAGAGTCCAGAGCAGAGTCTCCAGAGCAGAGTCGAGAGGGTCCGGAGCCGAGGGTCTTGGGGGTCTGAAGCAGAGTCTAGAGCAGAGGGTCCAGAGCAGAGGGTCCAGAAAACAGAGTCCAGAGCAGAGACAACAGCAGAGGGGCCAAAGCTCCCCTGACATTGTGCTTTTAAGACTAGTTTTAAGTTGGTGCTTAAAAAAATAATAATTTTGTCAAAGTCTAACTTAAACATGCAGTACCATGCAAGACCAGAGATAGTTCATGTCACCTGGAACAGTGGCAATCTTATGTTCTTGAGAAAGACACTTCAACCACTTTGTATCCAGTGCGTTCATAATAAGTTATTACGTTGCTGATAAGGTCCTGGCCATACAAAAAGTTTTCTCTAGCCTTCTACTCTACAACAGGAAGACAAAACAAACGAGCAACATGTGACCTTTAATTTAAAAATGTCAGTAGAAATTACAGATAAATCTTTAGAATTACGTATTTAGTTCAGAAAGGTAGAGGAGACCTGAGAAGCTACTGTGAATACTCAGGAGGAGCAGCTGGTACTATGAACTTAGGTGAACTCTATTTGCAGATGGATGCACGTCAGTCCTGGACATATCTGCAGCCTGCCAGTCCTGGTTCAGCCTTGGTTCAGTCGTAGGTTTAGTCCGGGTTCAGTAATGGTTTAGTTCTGAGACAATTGGTCCTGTGAATGTTGGTTCTGCTTATCTTTTATTGACCAAATACTGTTTCACTGTTTGATTTTCTAACTTTCAGTTTGTTCAAGAGCCCATACTATGTTATTTTCTGATCTATGTTATTACATTGTTTCCTCATCAAAAACCTTGTAATGCCATGTGGTAATACAGAAAGCACTCCACTGTGTTTTTAATACACCTTTGCTGGAATCATTTGGATAATTTCAGCAAAACAAAACTAAACAAAACTTGAAAACTACCACTTCGTGACATTACAAGTTGGAACAGAGCATTTTGAGCTTTGGAGATGTAGATAGACTAATAATAAAGTGTTACTCAAAGATGTGAATGAAACAAAACACAACTCCGGGTATGTTTTGATGAGGAAACAGCATTATAACTTAAAGCAAACAAGAGTCAACTTTGTGTAATATAGGACTGTTAAATATATGATCTTGTTAAGCCCTGCAAGGCGACTGCTGTGATTTGGGTTAAAAAATAAACTGAAATGAATTGAAATGCACGTTGGTTATTTACGTCATCATTCTTGGACCCGTTCCTTGGCAATCTCAAGCAGACTGGAGGAGCAGGTCTGCCTAAACGGAGGATGTTAAAATTCATAAGGTGCAGAACATGGCCGCCCTGTCAGTGTGCTAAGTGGCTGCAGTTAGCGTGTCATTGTGCTGCATTGTGTCTGTATTGTGCCTGTATTCTCTGTGGACCATGTTAGGGCCCGACTCTCCAGATGCCTATTCAAAAGGAAACACAATGTGCACCGGCCCCTGACAGCGAGGGCCCCTTTGAATTATCACCCCGCTCCGCCCGGATAATTAAAATTTGGCTTATAATTTATGTGAGCTATATGAAGGCAGACAATTCCCCAAACTCCCCTTCATTTTCATTTGGAGCACGTGTGTGTAAATTGCTGGGCAGAGGAGGCGTCGGGGCATCCGTGCAGATTGAATGGTCTTTTCAGGCAGGGCTCAGGCGGGTGTGCGGGTCTGGCGGTGGGAGGGGGTGGTTCTGTGACAGGGAAGGAGGGAGGGGGACGAGGGGTGTGGTGAGCTGCTAACAGGCCTGGTGATTGATAAATGCTAGGGCGGGTTTATTCCCAACTGATCCACAGTTCATTTAGAGCCCCAGAGGCTGCAGAGGGCCCGGGGCCGCTGGAACCTGTGTGAGGACACATTTCACTGGTGCTTTTTAGCATCTCTTTTATATTACAGTTTTTATGTGTTTGTAGGCTATTGTTACTTTTTCCACACCTTACTCATTATGCCATTATGTCAGTAACAGCCATCTGGTAAGAACTACAATAGTTTGCAATAACATTAAAGGCTCTACATTACACAGTTGTGAACTTTGTTAGAATGCTGATATCTCCCCAAAAACGTATCTGGAGTTGTGACTTTGTTTCGTTCACTCATGTTTGAGCAACCCTTTATTTTTACTCTACATCTCCAAAGCTCAAGTTAGTTAGTGAAGTTAGTTTATAAGTTAACAGCTCCTTTTACCTTTTGTAAAGCAGCAGAGATTGGAGATTCCATGGCTGGAATCATATTTTTTTAAGAACTCTTTATAGTTCCCTATTTTATAGAGAACTAAAATAATAATGTAGTTCCACCTGCTTATCTCCAGGGTGATGTTACTGGTTTGTCTGGAATGTTCCACATTATTTAATCAAATGTTTCCATTACTCCAACATACACATGCGTTATTATTGTGAGTGGGCTTGCCTCTCTACAGATCTGATCAGTGACTTGGTCTGGAGGTTCCATGTGCTTGTGTGCTTCTCCGTAGAGATAGATGTTTTATAACATACTGTGGAACATTCCAAGTGTGGAACACTGAGTAGGGCTGAACAACTAAATATAATACTAAGTAAACTAAAAATAAACCCACAATACCATAGGACATAGAAAATAAATAAAATACAGAATAACTAAATTAAACAATTAGGCACACAGGTTTACTCACTGACAAAGAGGCAGCTCCAGTTTTAAACAAGTTAACATTTATTCATTTAACAAGTGATTTTAAGTTATGAGTTCTGTTTTACATTCACATCTTCAGTTAAGTTCATTTCGTACTTCAATTCCTTTGTGGCACATTTAATAATTTAGTTCAGTTAAGTATTATTCAATTTAAAATAAAATGTTACACAGTTTGCTTGATTTATATACAATTCCCAGACAGCAGCTCCCCAAAAGAGTGAGTGCCGGCTACACCCAGGACTCCAGCATGGCACAACCACAACTAACTCCACCGTGTTGCAGTTGAAATATCAGTTGGCTTCACACTTCTTGTTGGGATGAACCTGTTGATCCATACAAATAAACTCATTGATAATAAAGTTTTTCTGCCCCACACTTACACATATGTGTTAAAGCTGGGCTACCTGATTTTCACAACATGGAAGGGGGAGGTAAGTATTTAAGTGTGACTTCTCCCTCTCTCTCACAAACCCTTTGGCACTTGGTCCCATAATCTGTGAGTCTAACAAATGACACACTGTCCCTGCTGCAGCGAACACATATGAGAACAGCCTGACTATCTACGCCTGAGCCCACACTTTACATACCCTCAGAAGATACGTGATAGAACTAGTGCAGTGTTTAGAAGGTTTGTATATATTTTAGGGTTGTCAGAAGTATCAAAAATCAGATACTAATCGATATTAAAACTAGTATCGAATCTAGATACTCATTTGAGTAAGTATTGATACTAAAAATGTCACATTTATAGGGCAGAAATGAACGGGTGTATAAGGCCACATGGTAATATAAAAGAAAGTACTATGATTTAATGTTGAAAATCACATAGTATTGTCCAAAAAAGAAGTGCTTTTATTATCATCATGGTATAGGAATCTATCTCAATCGGAAGCAAGTCTATTCCTTAGTAACAAAAACAAGTTTGAAATGTTAATATCATGACAACACTAATTAATTGGTTCTTTTATGACTGCAGACTCAAAACTCTAATCTGTCATTGCTCTCATCTCTTAACACTATCCAGTGATACCAGTCCAGTCCTGTAGTCCTATGCTGCAGTAGTCCTGTAGATCTGTAGTGCAGTAGATCTGTAGTGCAGTAGACCTGTAGTGCAGTAGATCTATAGTGCAGTAGACCTGTAGTGCAATAGTTCAATAATGCAGTAGTCCTGTAGTGCTGTAGACATGTAGTGCTGTAGTATTGTAGTGTAGCAGACCCGTAGTGCAATAGTCCTGTAGTGTAGTAGTCCTTTAGTGCAGTAGATGTGTAGTGCAGTAATCCTGTAGTGCAGTAGTCCTGTAGTGCAGTAGTCCTGTAGTGCAGCAGATGTGTAGTACAGTAGCCCTGTAGTGCAGTAATCCTGTAGTGCAGTAGATGTGTAGTGCAATAGCCCTGTAGTGCAGTAGTCCTGTAGTGAAGTAGTCCTGTAGTGCAGTAGATGTGTAGTGCAGTAGCCCTGTAGTGCAGTAGCCCTGTAGTGAAGTAGTCCTGTAGTGCAGTAGTCCTGTAGTGCAGTAGATGTGTAGTGCAGTAGTCCTGTAGTGCAGTAGATGTGTAGTGCAGTAGCCCTGTAGTGCAGTAGTCCTGTAGTGCAGTAGATGTGTAGTGCAGTAGTCCTGTAGTGTAGTAGATGTGTAGTGCAGTAGCCCTGTAGTGCAGTAGTCCTCTAGTCCTGTAGCGCAGTGCCAGCTGTCTGAGCCACACTCAGATGAATTATAGATTGTTGTTTGAAATCAGAGAATGAGCTCTATATGTTCTGACATTTTCCCTGCGGTTATGTCCCAGAGCTGCAGCTGTCCGGGCAGACTCCAGCCCTCCCCTCCCGGAGTACCCTCAGCCTCTAACCTCTCTCTGAGCACCCTCACCCCTCCCAGAGCACCCTAACCATTCGGAGCATCCTCACCCCTTCCAGCACCCTGTTATCCCCCCGGGCTTTCTCAGAGCACATCCTCAAAACTACTGTTAATTTTGACAAGAAATATTAATTTATTTTTAGCTTTAGTCAAGAGTGAGTCAAGTAAAATTTCAAAATGTTTGCTTTTAGTCTAGTTCTAGTCACTGTAAATGTCATGCTGATATTGTTGTCTAAATCCATAATTTTAGTCAACCAGAAAATCTACCATTTTTATTTCACCTATGAAAAATATTATTGGATTGTACTGCACTTCCACCTCACAACTCCTTCACACCTCAGAGCACCTCCACAGCTACACCAGGCCTCCTCAGAGTAGCTCTAGACCTCCATCAGGTTTTCTCCACCAGGCCTCCTCACAGCACCTCCACCTCAAAGCACCAGCACCAGGCCTCTACATAGCTCAGAGCATCTCCACCATGCCTCCTCAGAACACCTCCATACCTGCACCAGACCTCCTCAGAGCTCAGAGCACGTCCACCAGGCCTCCACACAGCACTTCCACCTCAGAGCACCTCCACACCTCCACCTGGTTTCCTCCACTAGGCCTGCTCATAGCTCAGATCACCTCTACCACACCTGCTCAGAACACCTTCACGCCTCCAACAAGTTTCCTCAGAGTACCTCCACCACGCCTCGTCCACCCGGCATCCTCAGAACACCTCCACTCGGCCTCCTAGGGAAAAAACCTCCACCTGAGAACACCTCCACCAGGCCTCCTCAGAGCACCTCCTCAGAACACCAGCTCACATCTCAATCTGGAGGCACCATCTCCATCCCGCGGCACCATCTGTCAGCCCGTGTCAGGTGATGGCTGCTCTGCTCCTGTCTCCCCCTGCCTCCCCCTGTCATCTGGAGGGTCAGGCTGGTCCATATGGTGGTGGGGCTCCCAGGGGCCCCAGTGCTGCCGCAGAGGGCCCGGCTCTGGACACTCAGGCCTGTCACTCACACACTCAACTGGACAAGGTCAGGATGTGCACCAGCCCAAACACATCATTGTCTTTTCTCCAGTAACTTTCTTCCTGTTTGTAAAGCGTCTCCGAGTGTCCAAAAAAGTTTAGTGTAAGTTTGATGTATTGTTTAACTATAGACTATACACAGAAGTGGGTCGAGTACCCAAAGGTTTTACTCAAATAATAGTAACGTCACTTCAAAATAACATTGCACAAGTAGAAGTACAAAGTAGTGGTTAAAGAAATTACTGAAGTAAGAGTACAAAAAATTGTCTGGGAAAAGCACTACTCAAGTAAGAGTAACTGAAAGAGTAACTGTTGGGACATCACAAAAATGACACAAACTAAATCATATCCAAAGGAACGGTGCAAGAAACACAAATGTTTAAATCATTTCATACTGTCAACATAAAGCTTTTGTCACTTGTAGAATTACTCACAGTGGGAAGAGGAACCAAACCTTTTATTAGTAAGAGTGCTGTTACCTCAATAAAATATTATTCATGTAGGAGTAAAAGTATGCCGCTAGAAAAGTACTTTCAAAAGTAATTTATTTTAAAAGACACTCACGTAAATGTAACTGAGGAAATGTAACTACCCACCTCTAGTTTGTAAAGCATCTTAACCAAAAAAGCATTTGACGTATTATACTGTCTATATACTATAGACAGTATATCGACTATATACAGCTTTGTTTATGTGAAGTAAATTATAGATATTTGGAGACAGTAGAAATGTACTCATACTGTCATAGTTGTTCTCAGCCTCTTCAAATAGTGGTGTCCCTTTCAGTTTTGAGTCATATTTTCCCTCTGGTCATTGTTGTTTAAACCTCACTGTAAAAACTTCAATCACCCATGCATCAATATCTGTATACACCAAAAGTACAAAAATATGATTTTGATTTTATTGACTGTTAATATGCATTCAGTCAGGGCATCTTACCTTAAAGGAACTGTATGTAGCCAGCCTGGGTCTTAACCTGCAGATAGAAGACACACACAAGTTTTTCTCATTCAGTATATTGAGAATATGCCATAGTATATGCCTCATGTAAAAGCTCCTGAATTCACTCACTGAGCTGCAGAGGCGGCACTAACACTGATTTATGATTGGCTGGAGGTGCTGGGGTTTAGGTAAGAGAATCCTTTTAGGTTTAAGGCAACTGGATTTCAGCATTGAATGAGAGACTCATGTGAGGCTCATTCTGCTTTCTAAATGGATAATCATCTTGGGAACTAAAACAAAAAATTATGACGCAAATAAATAGGCCGTCATGTCCACTGACTTGTAACGAAGAATAATAAATCAGCATCACTATTATTATCACCAAAAGTTATGTTTGATGTGAACATGTTTAGCAGGTGGCAAATCTCCACCAGGAAAGTCACATGGTGCACTCATGAACTGGCCATACCTGGTTGTCAATGCTCAGTCTTATCTCTGAAGCGAAGCAGAACTGGGCCCGTTTTTCAATGTAACCTGTTTCTTGCAATTAAAAAATCCCTGTAATTGAGTAAAGAAAATACGATATGGTGAAACATTCTAGGCAAAGTAGTAACATCTCTATAGAAACTAGCAGGTGACAGACATTGGCGTGTCCCTGTGTCCCTGTGCTCAGTCCTCTCCTTGAGCACGTGGATCTATGTCGACGCCAGGGGGCGTGTCTGCGCTCAGTCTCGCAGCTGTAGGCCTATGGATCTCTCATATCGTTCATACCTGAGGGGACATGAACATTCACCTGACTGTCCCCGCACAGACAGAGACGTGCGCGCGTGACCGTGCACGTTTGGAGAAAACTGTCTCCTTTAGTCTGGAGCCCCTCAGAGGCAGAAGCACAGGCGCGTGCGTGTGTGCGCGTGGATGCAGCCAATCAGCTGCGGGCGCAGATGACGTACCGCTGTCCTGCGTCAGCCCCAAGCGCCGCGAGCTTCTGGACTCCACACACACTGCAGACTGCGAGACCCGCACCAGGACCCGCACCAGGACCCGCAGCCGGACCCGCGCCAGGACCCAGGAGTAGTGCAGCCCGAGACAGTGGACCTCACCGCGGCCTTCTTCACAGACCTGGACTCGGACTGGGACTCGGACATGGGAGACATGGGGGACCCGCCGAAAAGTAAGAGCAAAGCGGACACCTGTCAGGCCTGTGCTGTGGTCCCCGGTGCATCGAGACAAATAGTGGTCAGAAATAACATCATGTTATCCGCATATAAAGTTTTTTTTTTTTCATTTTTTTTTTTCGTTTTTTTTTCAAAACATGAGTGAGCTTAAAGATCTGAAATAATGGATAGAATTATGGATGCGTTTTATGTTAAATGTTTAAGTATACCTGCAAATATGACAGACATTTTATAACACATAAGATCTACTATAATGAATGTAAATTTGTCAAAAGTCACAATTGATTAATTCATTATCCAAATTTCAATTTCGCAATTTACCAACTTAAATTTCTCTCGACATCAAATTATTATTATTATTATTATTATTATTATTATTATTATTATTATTATTGGTGATAATTATTATTGATTTATATATTAGGTTAGTAGGTTATGCGCTCCAGATGTCTCTGTGTAATAACACGTATAAGGCCTTGGCTGAGTGAAACTTTACTGAGAATGATAATGCCGCTGTCAGAGCGATGATAAAATGCCGTGTGATTGTCTCTAATGAGAGCGTCTTGTTGCAGAAAAGCGGCTCGTCTCGCTGTGCGTGGGCTGCGGAAACCAGATCCACGACCAGTACATCCTGCGCGTGTCCCCGGACCTGGAGTGGCACGCGGCTTGTCTCAAGTGCGCGGAGTGCAACCAATACCTGGACGAGTCTTGTACGTGCTTCGTGCGGGACGGAAAGACCTACTGTAAACGGGACTATATCAGGTACGAGCCCGGAGCGCGCAGGACGGTGCCCCGGGGCGAGTGAGGCTTCCCCCGGCTCATTGTGAGCATCTGCCGGCTGAGCGCGTCTTTTTCTGGGCCCACTGAGCATCCCTGGCTGAGCTATTCCCCGGTTATGTCCGTCCTGCTCCGGGCAGTGCTCCTCACGGGACCTGGACAATAGCAGCGCTTCTTTGGATTAAACCGTTTAAAAAAGCTCGGTCCCCGGGCAGCGACAGACTTCAGTGGTGACGCACATATGATCACATTTCGTAAAGAGATGTGAGATGAACAGGATACAGTCAAACATTTGAACACGTTTGACCTTAAACCAAACAAAAACCAGGACAAAATGAGAAGCGGCTGCGCATTCTGTGGACACGGGCAGCTTTACGCACGGCGGTTTTTAAACAAGTTTGTAATTCCGCAACAAACTCACTGCTCCGACGTGTTCAAATGACATCAGAGCATTGTGTTTTTGTTTAATCAAAACAAATGAATAATTCTATGAAAATGTTCTATTCAAAGCTTGCTTAAATAAGATGAAATGATCGACTTTACGCATCTACAAAGCGTGACGCACAAGTGTTACAAAAAGGTGCTGTTATTTCCACAAATACCGAGCGTTTGAGCGCACCAGAGGCTTTGCTGTTTGAGTTCATCCCGCAGTTTTAACAGCTCATTTAAACCAAAGGAAAAGGCGCTGCATCGCGATTTTACAAACATGCTCCGAAAATGTTTAGGGCGATAAGAAAACATAACTCCTCAATGAAATGAAGAATTTAACCATTTGGAGCACAGAATTAAAAGATTATTTCCGCCTACAGAAACGTGCTGAATCCACTGTAGCAACGACGACGCCTTCAGTAATTGTTTTGATACTAAACTCCTCTCTTTAGGCTTAGTGTTGTCTCAAGTATATGCTGCATTTACATTCAGTAGATCCTAACGCGTATATTTTTGTGGGGAAGCTCGTCTGGTTCCGATGTGCCGAGCGCATGTGGTTCCGATGTGCCGAGAACGCCACGGGCCCGCGCTGGTTCTGCCCGCGGTGCTCTCATCAGCCATAGTCTCATCAGAGCCGGGGGAGTTTGGACAAACACACTTTGAACGTGTTTTAGTGACACTGAGCTTATGGAATAATAAAGACCAGTAGATATTTTCCATAAGGGGAGCACAGACCAAACGACAGTCCAGAACCTCGAGCCTTAACTCGGACCCAGGCCAAGTTTTCCGGAACATACGACCAGTCCAGGATCATTGGTAGTGATCTATTATCTTTGTATTATCTCTGAAAGTGCTCCCATGCGCACTGCTAGGCTTATCCTACTTTATTTAGACAAAGCACCGCGGCAAAAAAGTCTTGATGTGATCCACGTCGGACAGAATCACACTGATAAGACAATATATCCGCCACTGTTTGTTGTAGCCTGTAGTTGTTTTCTTCTCTTTTCTTTTTGTGTTTATTGTACAGTTATTATTAGTATATTCAGTTCAAACGTCTCCGGTTTAGACTGTGAATGACGGTGCGTGTGTGTGTCCGCAGGTTGTACGGAGTCAAATGTGCCAAGTGCAACATCGGCTTCAGTAAGAACGACTTCGTCATGCGCGCACGAGCGCAGGTCTACCACATCGAGTGTTTCCGTTGCGTGGCGTGCAGTCGCCAGCTCATCCCCGGGGACGAGTTCGCGCTGCGCGAGGATGGCCTGTTCTGCCGCGCGGACCATGACGTGGTGGAGCGCGCGACCCTGGGCCCCGGGGACCCCCTGAGTCCGCTGCACCCCGCCAGACCACTGCAGATGGCAGGTAGGAGCGTTTTTTCTGTGGACTATGCACGTGCGCGCGCGCGCGCGCGTGTGTGTGTGTATGAGCGCGCAGGAGTACAGTTCCATTATTATACCATAACAACTCTTTTTATAAAACACTTTGCAGCTGGTCAAAGAGTCATAACAAAGTTTTCACTTTTATTCTACAAGTGACAAAATATCATATTATAGTCCTCATGATATAAGTGCAATGACGCTGTGAGCATCTGTGCAGAGCTCTTCTCAGAGACAGGCTTGGGGCACAAAGGGTTTTAAACCTACTGTGTGTGTCCTCACTGTGTATTCAAGTCAAAGTCCTTAGTCTGTAGCGATGATGGAAACACAAAACCTGCATGTTTGATCCATAGACTCATGTAGATCATACATGGCCTGCAGGCTCACAGGCCCACACAGTCTGATGGACCTGCTGTACTGAGTTCCATGTGTGTAGGGCTAACCTGCTGTCTGTGAAGGTCCTGTGATGTCTGTACTTGCTGTCTGTACTTATGATGTATGTACCTGCTGTCTGCTGCTGTCTGCTGCTGTCTGTACTTGCTGTGTGGTGCTGTCTGAACCTGTGATGTCTTTACCTGATGTCATGTTATCTGTATGATAGTCCCTTACTGTCTTGTTCTCTGCAGCGGAGCCGGTGTCGGCGCGGCAGCCTGCCCTCCGGCCTCATGTGCACAAACAGCCGGAGAAGACTACGCGAGTGCGTACGGTACTTAATGAGAAGCAGCTCCACACTCTGCGCACGTGCTACAACGCTAACCCCCGACCTGATGCCCTCATGAAAGAGCAGCTGGTGGAGATGACCGGCCTCAGCCCAAGGGTCATCCGTGTCTGGTTCCAGAACAAACGCTGCAAAGACAAGAAGAGAAGCATCCTCATGAAGCAACTACAGCAGCAGCAGCCCAACGACAAGACGGTACAGCACCCAGCACCTGCGTGACATCCATATCACACCCACAACACAGCATGCATACAACACCCAACAGCACCTACAGAAGCAGCGGCCCAACAACTGGACGGCACAGCACCCAAGTGACACCCAAATGACAGTCATAACGCACCCATACTTGACTCCGATACAGCACCCATACAGCACCCACAACATGGCACCTAATATGAAGCATCTATAGCAGTACAGCACAATGAAAAGACGGTATGGCGCCGAGCACCCACATGACACCCACCTGACACCCATACAGCAGCTCATCGTCCATCCATACATAAATACATCTTATACAACTCCCCTATGACACCCAACACATTTGGTCCTGCTAACACAGTGTTAAAAATGAAAGGTCCCAAGCCTGATGGTGCTTGTCCCCACAGAACATCCAGGGTATGACGGGGACTCCCATGGTGGCAGCCAGCCCGGAGCGCCACGATGGAGGTCTGCAGGCCAACCCTGTGGAGGTGCAGACGTACCAGCCCCCCTGGAAGGTCCTCAGTGAGTTCGCCCTGCAGAGCGAGCTGGAGCAGCCCGCCTTCCAGCAACTGGTGAGGTTCTCGTGCACACTCCTCTGCACGCGCACACTCCTTTGCACGTGCAAACATTACATGTACACTGACTGGACAGGGCATGCACACATTCAGCAAAGATCTGAGCTCCAGAGACATGTTCCTAAGACCATGCACGCTTTGCCTTAGGAGCGTGCAAAATGAAACATACAATATCAAATATTGTGAATTAAATCATTGTTTAATTAAATTTCTCGTTGATTAATGATCAACATCTTTTTCTGTAGAAGACTACAGAATACTGAATATTGATTTGTGTAATGACCACAGTGTCCAGGTTTTAGACACTTCTGAGAGTGAGAGATCTGCCAGTACCTGACATTTTAGTCCAAACGGAGAGATCGGAAAATACTGTCATATTTTCATAGTTGCGACTTGGATCACTATTGTACACACTACTACTCAACTCATGTGGCTGTATTTTTATTTGCTCAGATCCTGTCACAGAAGTTTCTGATATCCGCGCCAAAAGTGCAGTGGCTTAGACTTTCACTCTGCCCCCCGCGGTGACGGCAGATCCGCCCCGGGGGGTCGCTCACTCTCTGCCTGGCCTCACTCACCTCCTCTCGGTCTCCGCAGGTCAGCTTCTCGGAGGGAGGCCCCGGTTCCAACTCGACAGGCAGCGAGGTGGCATCCATGTCGTCGCAGCTGCCGGACACGCCCAACAGCATGGTGTCCAGCCCCATAGAGGCCTGAGCGGACACGTGCATGCGCGGTGACCACCTCATGGCCTGAGCGGACACGCGCACCGCGTGGCTGTACACTGTGAAGACAATCAAGGATTATTCCTGACGTTATACCGACGGAGCCTCACGGGCGTTTGCCGCCAGAGACTCGGGACGTCCCGGGGACTTTTTTTTGCCAAACCCCGTCCAGTTGGGCCGCGCGCAGACTCACTCTCGGGACGGACGAGAGAGCACTCCTCCGGGCATGGCCGCGCGCACGGCCGCGCGCTCCCGGACCTGTCTCCGTGTGTCCGAGCTCTTCTGTTCCAAAGATGTTTATTTGTTAGCTCCGGAAGAACATGTTCGTTTGGTCCCGTGCAACAAGATTTATGATTATTTATTATTTATTGTCAAAGCATTTGCCACATTTTGTGTAACTTTCTTAAGTGAAGTAAAAGAGAAAAGAAACGTCTTCGACTGGTTCTGTCCGAAGGTAACGCTTTTCCTTCTGTTCATCATCACATTACGTCACGGGGAACAGGCTTTTTATTTTTGTTATGGGATTTATACATTTTACCCCGTCTCATTTTTAATCTAATCCTTTTCCTCGTGATAAAGCGCACGCGCTGTCCGCTGTGTTGTGGCTGTAGACGCGGTAAACGGCGCAGCGCAGGCTGGAGCCGGGCCCGTGAGGCCTTATATGAGACACGGAGCGAACCTGATCCTCGGTATTGACGCGCGTCGGAGGAAAAGTGTCAACAAATATGACTCTCCTCGTGACTATGAACTGCATGGCTGCGCGCACGCGCTCGGCTGTCTCAGTAAGCGCGTAATACGCACGGACACGTTTGAGCTCAGGAATTATGAAAATGGTGAGGCCCCGCGTATGAAATATTAATTTGACTACCCCTACATTTAGAACATGCGCAGGCGTCACACCCAGGTCCCTTTAGACTGTAGTTCTGTTCACGGTCATTATGCACAACGACACGGGGCTTCGGCCGAGGCGCGCACCACCTAAACGAGACACTTAGGCCCAACGAATGTAGTCTATATCTGAAATAAAAAGTTAGAAATAAAACAACACAGTCAAATGAAATTTAAAGGAAAGAATAAATCCTAACACCACGGAACACAAGTGAATGATCTGAACAGAGCTTTGGCTGTACATAGTTTGATTAAATATAGGATTCATATTGTTAAACTGTCCATGTCCTGCCCCAGAGCTCCTCTGGTCTTCTGATGTGATGTACTAACACAGAGCCAGCGTCCTCTGGAACATCTTAAAACATCACTTTATACAAAAGACAGTTCTCTACAGAATAATGATAGTTTCTTTTATTTCATTATTATCTTAAAGATCAACACAGATCCTTCTCAACTGTAGGCATTTGTGTTACATTAGAGAAGACTGGTTCCCCACCTGAGAGCCGCACCAGGAGACTGCAGCCTGTGGAGCTGTGCAGAGCTCTCATAAAAGGATTAGGAGTAATACATATTACATGTCTCTGCCATTGTAAATTGTACTTATGTCCAATTTTGTGTACTTAAATGTATCATAATTATGTTTTACAGGTGTCTACATTTTTGGGGGGAAACAGGCAGAATAATATTTTAAAACAATGTCTGAGAACAGTATAGAAAGTTACCAGTGTCACCACAAATGAAGGATTCATATACAAAAATGATATGAAAAGGATTTTCTGACCATTGTAATTCTGTGGTTCTAGATAGTGAGTAATACAGGAAATTGACAGACTACAAAAAAGTGTCAACCAGGTATTGTTTAAGTACTAATAGGCTACCTAAAAATACAAAAGTACCCAGCCCTACTCGTCCATGTACACAGCTTGTCCACCTAATAATCATTTAAATGAGGAGTGCAAGATTATTTGCAATCAAACTGAAATTGCAGTTTTTGAAGTACCATAATTTCCTTTACAAACAAAACCTCCTGTCTTATTGTGCATATAAACTGCTAACTCTGTAGTTTAGATCTGTTCAAACATGTTCAGGAATGTGATTCTTGTATTAGACTTTTTGTCAATTCTTCTGGACGTGTAAAATGAGAAATTTGAACAGAATCCTATTATTAAAACACAAATCGCAAATCTAATCAGAATACTTATCAGAAAAATCACAATTAGATATTTTTCCTAAATTGCTCAGGCCTAATTTAAACCACTTTGTCAGCCATGTTTGGATGCAGTGGTCACATGGAAGACTTTATTAAGTGATTGATTTAGTTGGTGCTTCGGCTTTTATAATTCCCCTCTCCGCCCTCGTCTCAGGCTCCGTCTGATCCTGGTCTGATCCGAGCGTTCCGAGCACAGGGAGAAAAGCTGCTCGTTCCTGATGGTTAATAATTCATGGGCTTTGGAGTAGGACATTTGCCATTGTTCCGTGATGGCCTGGTTTGTCAAAAGGCTCTCACAGACCTAGCGAGGAAGAGGAGGACGAGGAGGAGGAGGAGTAGGAAGAGGAGGTAAACTGGATATGAAGGGTTGTTGGACAAATAGTGGTATGTGTACCTACTGTAGTCATGGAATTATTTTAAAAAGGAGGAACATTAGGTTTACACCAGTAAAAACAGTAAAAGGCATTTCATTAAAATGACCAAATGTGAATGTTGATTTTGAGTAGTTATGATTTTCTGGAAATATTTTACCTTAAGATCCATCTGAAATGAAAATGTCCACAGTGAATATCTCTTGTGCTGCAGTTTAACTTTAAAGTGCATACGACAGGTTAGATATTGTAAAATTATTACGTTTAAAGCAGATCAATTCTGCAAAATCAACTTTTCAGAGCCTTTAACCATGTCATAGTTGTTTCCCCTTCTGATTTACCCTCTCGAAGCTGTATTTAGAGCGATTTGTGCATGTTTGAGTAATCTTTATAGTCTTGTATCCAAGATGTCATTGCTCTGATCTACCCCACTTCACCTCCACTGGTGCTCACCCACTGTCACGTACTTACTTTGTTCTCCAGTTTTATTTTCTTAGTTGGTGATACGCATGGGATTCGGCAGCATCGCATAGTCATTTTGGTACAAATGAAAAAAAAAAAATCAGCTCTCTAGTGTGATGCGCAGCTATCCATAGGAGGTGCTGACAGCATGTAGCTCTTTGTTGTGATGATGTTTACGGCGACGTCAGCAGCCTTGTTTTAGATCAATTTTGTTATAATTATTTTAAAATTAGAACATAATGATCCACTGATGTCAGATTATAACTATCTAACAGATACAAGCACAGTATGTCTTCTTTAAGCTCCCGAGTTCTACTTTTTTTGCCTCGAACATTGAAACTCCCATCAAATATGATTCATGATTCAACTTAGGGTAAATTTGAAATCCTCAAAATATATACACATAGTTATATTGTTATATTGTTTTTTATATTTGTTTTTATGCATTTATTTCCCAGTATATTGCAAACTTAATTCCAGAATGAAGCTACAGAGAGACAACCCCAAAATATGGAAATAGTCCACATAGCCTCCTGCTGTTGGTTTGGTTGTCTGGTGCACAAAATGAAGCCACCGTTTGACAGACTGGTTCTATTTGTCAAGGGGCACTTGTTGCCGACCAGTGCTGTTTACAAAGTCTATCCCAATTCTATGGACAATTTGTTTTATTTGACCAGGCAAAAGATTAAGGATACAGTCTTAAAGATAGTAAAGTCGGCCTCTGCTCCAAAGGGAAGTCTTTTTGAGGCTATTTTGATCTCATATTTTTCACTGGGCTGTTGATTTCATAGATTAACTTCAAGGTATTTCACAGTGTTACAACAGGGCAACAGTCGCTCAGTTGGTTGAGTATTTGTCCACTGATCTGAAGATTGTTGCTTTGAATCGCGCTCTCAACATAAAGATAATTGGTGGTGAGTTTAGGTCCGTTGACCCACAGGTTGGCGGTGCGATTCCAGGTCCCACGGATAAATGGAAAAGTGCGATATAAACATGTGACCATTGAATTATTTATTAATCATTGATCAATTTCAAATATCATAGGATAAGAAGGCTGCCGTATAGTGTGGGTTTTCCTCAAATGTGTGCTTATCCTCCAACTTGTCTACAGTCTCCTACCTCCTCTCCTGTTTCCTCTCCTACCTACCCCTTGTCTCCTCTCACCTTGTATCCTTGTCTCCTCTGTCCTTTCCTCTCTCTTCATGCCTCCTCTCTCCTTTACTTCTCTCTCCTTGTCTCCTTCCTCCTTGTCTCTCTCCTTGTTTCCTCTCTCCTTGCACCTTGTCTCCTTTCTTCTTGCCTCCTTTTTTCTTGTGTCCTTTCTCCTTATCTCCTTTGTCCTTACATCCATGTCTTCTCTCTTCTTATCTCCTTGTTTCCCCTAACCTTATCTCCTTGCTCCTTTACTTCTCTCTCCTTGTCTCATGCTTCCTTGTCTCTCTCCTTGTTTCCTTGTTCCCTCTCTCCTTGTCCATTTGTCTGTCTCCTTGACTCTTCACACCTTGTCTCCTTGTCTCCTCACACTTTATCTCCTCTCTCCTTGCCGCCTTTGTCCTTGTTTCCTCTCTCCTCGTCTCCTCTGTCCTTGTCTCCTCTCTCCTTGCCTCCAATGCCCTAGTCTTCTCTTTCCATGTTTCTTTTATCCTTGTCTCCTCTGTCCTTGTCTCCTTATGTCCTCTGTACTTACCTCCTAGTCTCCTCTCTCCTTGCCTCCCTGTCTTCTCTGTCTTTGTCTCCTCTCTACTTGCATCCTTACCTCCTCCGTCCTGACTTCTTTGTCTTGTCTCTACTTGCCTCCTCTGTCCTCGTCTTCTCTCTCCTTGCCTCCTTGTTTCCTCTGCTGTCCTTTTTGCCTCTCTTTCCATATCTCCTCTTTCCTTACCTCCTTGCCTTCTCTCTCCTTGCTTCCTTATTTCCTTTGTCCTTACCTCCTTGTCTCCTCTTTCTTTGCCTCCTTATCTCCTCCATCCTAACCTCCTCGTCTTCTCTCTTCTTGCCTCCTTATCTCCTCCATCCTAACCTTCCTCGTCTTCTCTCTTCTTGCCTCCTTATCTCCTCCGTCCTAACCTCCTCGTCTCCTCTCTCCTTGCCTCCTTGTCTCCTCTGTCCTTTCCTCCTCACTGGCTCCCTCCTTCACTAAAATCCTTTCTTCTGGCGTAGGCTCGGTCAAAAATATCCGCTCTCCGTGAGATCAAAATATTACGATTACGATTTTTTTTTTTTTTACCCATTTTGAATATATTTG
This sequence comes from Periophthalmus magnuspinnatus, assembly GCF_009829125.3. Lineage (NCBI taxonomy): Eukaryota > Metazoa > Chordata > Actinopteri > Gobiiformes > Gobiidae > Periophthalmus > Periophthalmus magnuspinnatus. The sequence continues at coordinate 22,210,084 of NC_047134.1, forward strand.
TGGGATTCTAAACAAAACCATCTGCCAAAGAAACAAGAAAATTGCACTTCAAAAAATAACAACAAAAGTGTCAGAGCTGATGTGTGGAGTTGCACCTGCCTCTCCCCTGTGTGTGTGTATCGTGTGTGTGTATCGTGTGTGTGATTGTTTGTGACAGCGGTTTTGTGTTTATGTTGACGTTAGTATTGTTTTGTGTGGGTAAAAGGGGTTAACACATGAATTTATGAATCATTTCCAGCGAGATGCAGGTTAAATCACTTATAGGTGTGTGGAAGCTGCATTATCCAATTTTCAAACTGCAAAATAGAGAAGCGTGTTTTTGAATCAAACTCTTCGTAGCTCTCACAAACTATTTGACACGTTGTTGATATGAATTTTTGGGGTTGTAGACAGCGTTCAGACAGCAAAGTGAAACCAGCAAAAAAGGCCCGATCCCAGAGCTGCACAGGTCTTTACGTATAGTACTGTACTTTCTTATTAGATGCAGCGTGTAGTCGTCTCAATTTGTTCAATCAAAAAAAAAAAGTTTCAATGTGCTGCTTTTAAAATATACTCTCTGGACGGTAAGCTACATTTACATATTTTGAAGGCGAGACGCTGCAGGTGAATAAGGATGGAGAATCTTAACTTTAGTATTTGAGTAAATTACATTTTTAGAGTTAAACTTGAATAAATTAGCTTAGAATTAGATATGAAAACTCCTGGCAATCTTTTATTTAAGTACAGGATTGTAAAGTTTGCTGTGTAGGTGCTACTATGGGGGGAAATGTCTAAACTCTATGAAAGCAGATTGATTAAATTAAATATTAACACATGTTTTGCACTTTACATGTGAAAGCCTGTTGCTAAGAGACCAAACTAACCAAAAAACATAAAACATTTAAATTTAAAGCCCTTAAAGCCAGGCACCGTAGCTTTAGGAAAATAAACAAACTTTTCTGGTGAAGGGTCTGCCATGTTTAGCTTCAATTACTATGTTCATTCATTAATACGAACTGAGGAAGCGGCTTGGATGAGCAGCGAAAGGTCTTCACTCCCTCAACTTTTTGTCCAGTTTACATATTTAACTTCGGCTTTTACTATAGATCAGACCTGGACGACTGAGGGTTTACACAGACAAGTCATTAATATGTCTCAAACGCATTAACCAGTTGGGATGGGACCAGATCTCATGCCACATCTTGTGAGAAAAAAATGACCGCAAGACTGTACCCATGAGTAAAATGATAGTGTGAGAGTTTTTCCTCCATGTTTTTGCTTTCGGATTGGACAAAAAGGGTTAAGTGTTGGCAAACTACATTTTTCTAGACGCTGTCCAAAAAGGAGTGCAAATATTAAACGAGGTAAATCAAAATGGTGAGAGTCAAAACTGTGAACTGAACAGTGGTGGATAAAGTACTCAATTTTGTTACTTAAGTTTAAGTACAGATACAGAGGTAAAAAGTTACTGAAGGAAAAGATATAACATGATTATTATAACAATTTATAATGTATCTTAAGAGTAAAAAGTAAGGTGTGGTTAATTTGTTTAAGAGTTAAATGTAGTGGTATTAATTTAAAAATGATAGGCCTACATATTTTCCGTCAGCAGCAACAATATGAATCAATTTCTTAATTTTTCATATGAATTTTGTGTATTTACTTTTTGTTTGCTCAAAGCCGAAGCCTGAACCTGAAAACTTTAGTGAGGACGTTATCATGAACATGGTAAAAATAACCCCTCAAATCATATGAAACGCACTTTTTACCTTATAGTTCTGTTACAGATACAGACTCTCAAATGTAGTGAAGTAAATGTAAGTAATGTAAGTACAGATACCTAAAGATTCTACTTAAGTACAGTACTTTACTACTAAATCACATACCCAAATCTCATTTTGACTCACACAAAGCTCATTGTGTCTTGTGTGTGTATCTTATGGAAACTGTGTCAGCTCCCAACCCTATTTACCGGGCCATATCTTCATTGAAAAAAGCAGGTGGCCACGTTACAGGTCATATCTGTGGGGAGGCGACCTTGCTCACATTAACAACGCATGTTTTTCAAGTGAGATTGAGCATTAAAAACATCCTTATACCATAGACAGATAACTCTATTATGTTAAACTCTGTGGCACATTCCAAACCAGGCAATGCCATCCCCATGGATACAAGCAGGTGTCCAGCCAGTTCCCAGAAAATGACACAGTACACCTTTAAGCCTTTGCACCAGTAATAAAGCAGGCCTATTGATATCAGGATTTATACCGCTGGATTAGCTCGTGTCTATTGAGAGGACAAAAGGCTCGTCTACACTTTAGTTGTTTTAAAATTCACATGAGAGAGTGCGGAGGGCAACACTCGAAAAGTGACTCCCCAAGTGTTTGTTTGTGAATGCTACGCTTCTCCTGTGTGTGTGTGTGTGTGTGTGTGTGTGTGTGAGAGAGAGAGAGAGAGCGCGCGCCACAGCTCAGGGTCACCGCTCCCAAGTCCTCGCGCTCAAAACCAAACCTCGCGCGCAGCTCCTGAACCCACTGAAAAGGCCCTCGCGCGGATATGCAGATGAGCGCGAGCGTCGGGGCCCCGGAGCCGCACTCGTGCCTTTGTTTTTTGCACCGAACAAAAGCGGTGAAGGAGCGGCGCTGCGGCGGTGTTAAACGCACAGGATCACGCCGCTTTTCATGAGACCGTAATTAAGCGAGTATTTACCGAGTACTCCATCACGCGATGAACAGAGGCGCACTCACACGAGACATGAGCCCCACACGTCTGCGCCACAGTGGAGCTGCACTTTACGCTCTGCTGTATACAGACTTCCCCCTCCCCAGACGCTTCCTTCTCCCTTCCATTCACTGCACTGACAGAAGGTCTTGGGTTTCATTTTTGGTCGGGTCTTTCTGTGTGAGATTTGAACATTATTAGTAGTATTTTTGAAAAGTAGGATGCAATTTTAAGGTAACAATTTTATACTAAATTGTTAAGTCATGGTTAAGGTCTGTTTTTACCAAATATAATTGACCTGTAATATATAATAGACCTAATATAACCGACATAAGACCACATTGTAGCTAAAATTAAACCAGAACACCCTTCCATTGAGAAAAAAATAAATAAAAAATCTAGCATGAAATTGGATGACGTAAAAAATGTTAATTGTCATAGTATTTATCTTGTTCTGGAAGTTGTAATGTATTTCATGGAGCTGTCGATCTTGATTGCAAATGCGGAGCCTTTTTAAACCCTCCCAGAGAATCTGTGCATTGTTGACTTGTTTTTACACAAATCAACCTACTTTATATCAGTGGCATATTAAGCTGCAAAACCTTTATCATATTCTCTATTTAAAGCCCAGATTATGTTATAATGTTGTTTCCTCATCAAAAACATACACAGAGTTTTGTTTTTTGTTTTTTTACATATACATCCTGCGTATTTAGGCTGTGGTCTTTTCTTAAATAGAAAACACTCCACCAATCCACCTTGTGATGTCATGTGGTAATACAGGAAGTGCTCCACTGTGTTCATGCACCTTCACTAGAATCATTTGAATAATTTCAGCTCTGTAATTGTCAATCTCTACTGAACAAAAGGTAGTTGTTAACTTGAACTTCATGACATCACAGATTGGAACAGACCATTTTAAGCTTTGGAGATGTAGACAGACTAATAATAAGGACTAGTCAAATCTGTGAAGGAAACAAAACACAACTCCAGGTATGTTTTTGATGAGGTAACGACATTATAACATGGCTAAAAGCTCACAAGTCAATTTTGCGGAGTATAGGACCTTTAAATGAATGGGGTTTCCACTTAACGGGAAGTGCAACCACAAAAACAGTGTGGTTTTGTCGCATTTAGAGGCAAAAGTGGGCGGGGCAGAATAAGGTCAATGGTTTTATTTTCCCTTAAGCTGCTCACTACTGCACAGAATTGAAACCTCCGCTATTTTAAATGCCACACAATGTTTGGTTATACTAATGTTGCTAATATCTACACAGAGGTCACGAGAACCAGGATTCACTCTCAAACGTTTATTAATCAACTGAGAATGTAACAACTGTGTCAGACTTTGACTTGATTTTAATTAGTTTTTAATACTGGATAAGCTGTCATTCATAAACTCCGGTCATGATACTAAAATTTCTAACTCAATTTCGATACTAATGAATAGACTCGATTCTCAATACAGATACCATGATGATAATAAAGAACACACTTTATTTAGCCAATAGAATGTGATTTTCAACATTAAATTATAGTACTTTCTTTAATATTACCGCGTGGCACACCTGTGTAATCCCTCAGTTGTCCAGATAGGTTACATAGTGGTCCATGGGCGTATACTATGTGCCATGTGCTTCTGATACAGCTTGTTCTGATCATTCTAAAGCTATTGAGGAAAGTTTTTTAAAGTATCGATACCGACTCAAATAAGTATCTAGTTTTGATACTAGTTTTAGTATGACAACCTTAAACTGTACATAATTTTGACCTCTGAGTCCCCTTGTTTGGCTGTGACGTGCACATCAATGTCAATTTAAAATGTATTTGTCATGCACATTTAAAATAGACACAGGTGATCAAAGTGCTGTACAGGTAAGTCTATACATAAGACAATGCAATAGTAAAAATACACAAAAAATATAGTACTATATGAAAATTAATACAACAGCTACTACACAAGATGATCTGGTGTATGTTGCATTAAAAGCTAAGTGTTTTTAATTTAGTCTTAAATTCCTCCACAGACTGAACAGAGCGGACATGAAGAGGCAGGCAATTCACCAGTTTAGGGGCCATCACTGAAAATGCTCGGTCTCCTCTGGAAATGAGTCTGGACTTGTGAACAACCAGGAGGAGCTGACGGCACATCCAAGGGCTCTGGATGGAGAGTAAGGCTGCAGCTCAGACAGGTACACTGGTGCCAATGAGATCAAACATTAAAAACAGTCAGTATGATTTTAATATTTATCCTAAACATGAACAGAAGCCAGTGCAAAGAGAGAACAGGTGTAATGTGTTCCCATTTTCTTGTGCCTGTCAGTAGATGGGCCACAGCATTCTGGACAGCCTGTATTTGCCAGAGAGAGTTTGGCTCCAGACCTACGTAGAACAAATTAAAATAGTCTAGCCGAGATGTGATAAAACAATGGATGGCTTTTTCAAAGTCATTTTAATTTTGGCAAGAAGCCTGAGTTGGGAGTAGCTCACCTTCACAACAGTGTTAATTTGTCTGCTAAATTTAAAACAAGGGTCAAAAATCACACTAAGATTTTTAACATAAGGGCTGCAGTATGATGCAAGTGGCCCAACAGCACTATGAATGTGCAGGTTGGACAGAGGGTTAGAACTACCAAACAAGAAACAGGAATTTCTGTTTTATTTTTCTTTAGAGGCAAAAAATAGTATTCATCCAATAATGGACTCAATGAATTCACTCAAGCATTTTGATAATGTTGCCAATGATGCCACACTATTTTCAGCAGTTAATGGCAAATGCATTTGAATGTCACCCGTGAAGAAGTTAAATAAAACTCTATACTTTTTAGAAATCAAACCTAAAGGCAGCATATACAATGAAAAAAGGATAGGCCCCAAAATAAACCCTTGGGGAACACCACAGCAGGAGAGACAGTTGCAGAACACTGTCCCAGGTGCACAGAGAAGGTTCTATTTATAAGATACAAACAAAGCCACTGAAGGACTGTTCCCTTAATGCCCACTCAGGACTTGAGGTGTGACAAAAGAATCATGATCAACTGTGTTGAATGCTGCTAGGAGGTCTAAAAGTACTTCTGGCGGCTGGCAAACAACAGCCGGTAGATGATAGCCGACAGACGCTGGCGCCATCTTGCCTGTTCTGACAAAGATGCATTTCTCACCTTGCTGGGTGTGCACGTGTTTGGCTGTAGCGTTCACATGTTTGGTGTGGCGTGCACATCTGTGGTTGTGGTGAGCATGTCTTTAGCTGTAACGCACACGTCTTTAGCTGTGGCCTGCACCTTTCTGGCTGTGGCGTGCACGTCCTTGGTGTGGCGTGCATGTGTGTGGTGCAGCGTGCACATCTTTGGTGTGGTGTACACGACTCTTAGCTTGGTGCAGTGGATGATTGGAGGGAAGGGCTCTTGAGCAGCAGCCGCCTCCTGCTCTTCACTGTCAAGGGCCGCTCCACTCCACACTCTGCTCCCCCAGCCCACCCCCAGCAACTGGGAGCATACAGCCAGCACCCCCCACCCCCTGCAACATAGAGCACCAATACAAACTCCCATCTACTGGAGCATATTGCGCCATACACACTCCCAACAGTCACACAACCAGGACCATGTACAAGTCTGAACACAATAAGATGTCAACCAAAACACTGAAATAAGGCCATTTACTTAATCTTGGACATCAATGAGTCTGCTACAGGAGGAAGGAGGACCAGCTGGTAACCTGGTGCAGTGGCAACAACCTGGAGCTCAGCACCCAAAAGACAGAAGAGATGATCAGAAGACAGAAGAGATGATCAGAAGATAGAGGAGATGATGGTGGACTTCAGGACAGTCACAGCCTCTCTGCCCCAGTCTTGCCATGACTGACACCCCCATCACCATCATGGACTCTTTCTTCTTCCTCAGCACCACCATCACCCAGGATCTAAAGTGGGAGCCCATCACATTCAGAAGGCCCGGCAGAGGATGTACTTTCTGCGGAGGGCAGCTGGGGAAAGCCAAGCTGCCAGCCCAGATGATGGTGCAGTTCTGCAGAGCCATCACTGAATCCACCCTCACCTCCTTCATCATGGTGTAGTACCTCGGGGCCACATGACAGACACAGACTGCAGTAGAGTATTGTGCTCTCCACTAAGAAGGTGATCAGCTGCAGCTTCCCATCTCTCCAGGACCTGTGTGTCTTCAGGACTCAGGAGCGGGTCGGGTCACAGTTGACCCTTTTCACACTGGACATGGACTATCTGAGCCTATTTGGACCAGAACTTCTCACCACAAGAACAGTTTTCTTCCCCACTGCTGTTCATGAACACTTTAGAACAGGGGTGTTCAACTATGGCCCAGGGGCCAAATGCAGCCCTCAGAGCTGAAATGGTCATGAGCAGAATTTTCTACTGCAAATGTACCCACATTTAAGTAACTCTACTTCTATAAACACAGACCATTTTATAAGGCATTGTTCCAGTCTGTGGCCTGTTGCTTTGAATATGTTTAGCTATGCGGCCTTCAGTGTAAAGAGTTTGGACACACATGCTTTAGAACACCTGCCACTTTAAACAACTCACTGTAACAATGCTTCATCTTTTTGCACTACACGCTTAACACTGTTGTTCTGGCCACAATGTGTTTTGTATTATTTTCAGAAAGATCTATTTTTTGATATCTTATTTTTATGCATGCCCTTATTTTATTTAGCTTAATATTTAGTTTATTAATATTTTATGTACTATGTTTTATTATTTATTGTTTTATATTAGGTTGTATCCCCGAAGCAAATTCATAACTTGTTCACTGACAATGACAATAAAAACATTTGATTCTACTTGTGTCCGGTGGTTGGTTGTACATTTTCAGACCACCTGTTTACACTTGCTTCACCACTGTGGTTTACTCCAAAGTGTGTGTGTTACAATGCACATAGAGACAAAGAATTTCTAAAAATACGTGTGGTATATTTTTCTTGTTGAGTCCCACATGCTCCTCTGAGGGTGTTGCAGTGTTCCAACAGGAGCACATTTCATTTGCATAAGCATACCGAGATCAGTGAAAATACTACATGTCCGCGTGCTCCATGTGTGCTGGGAGTGGGTATGTGTGTGTATGCGTGTGTGTATGAGCGTGTGTGTGTATGTGCACATGTGTGTGAGGGGGGTGCTGCTGTCAAAGGCCCAGTCGCCTTGTCCATCCTGACATTCACACGGGAGCAGTAATGATCCTAAAAGCTGCAATTAAGCTGAGGCTGGCACTCCCGGGAAGCGCCTGGTGCGGTCCATTATTCCCTGTAGGAAAAGCCGGCACAAAACACATTTCCTCTGCCTCTCTCTCCTCCTCTCTCCTCCGCTCACCTCCTCTGGCAGCTCCCAGGACCAAGCTGCAGCCACAATATTACACCAACACGTAGTAATAGTGCTCTTCTTATTTAAACACATGTGGTTTACAGACTCAATTCAAAGTGCTATTCACAACACGCACTCATTTATATGTATTTAGAATAGTGTTGTCATGATACTAAAATTTCAAACTCAATTTCGATACTAAGGAATAGACTCGGTGCACAATACCGATTCTGATGCAACGATGATACTAAAAAAACACTCACACAATACACAATAGAATGGGATTTTCTGCATTAAATCATAGTACTTTCTTTTATACTGTATTACCGTGTGGTCTTAGATGTGTGTAATCCCTCAGTCGTACAGGTAGGTTCTATAGTGATCCATGGCTCAAATGAGTATTTAGTTTTGAAACTAGTCTTAATATCAATTAGTATAACGTGAGTTTAGAACAAGAAACATTTCAAAATGCCCCCCTGTTTAAATGATATCATCAGGTTAAAAGTAGGGTGGCACGATTTGAGAAAAATATCGAATTGTGATTTTTCTGAGATTTAGGATTTGTTTTAATAATACGATTCAGTTCAAAGTTGATATTTTGTACAGAAGAATTGACAAAAAAATTGAAATCTGAACACACATAAGACACACATTTCAATTCAATCACGGTTAATTTTGCTGCCTTTGTAGAAATACCAATCCAGGTAATTCCAAGTATCGTAGATATACAATCTCAGTTTTTAAGTATTTTAGAAAAGATCTTTGAATACACGTTAATATTATGTGTATATTGTGCATTTTCAGGTAGGATACTGTACACGTAAAACCTTTTGCAAGAAGAGAAACAGTATTTTCAGGTTGCTGCAAAAATATTATTCAAATACTTAACTCATACAAGAACAATTTAATAAAAAAAAATAAATAAGATTACCGCAACTGCTTCACTTTCTCACTTAGGTAAGAAGCTAAATGTTCATGTGGCATTACCTTATAGAATCACTTTAGTTTAAACTGAGCTGAGAACAGGTCAGAATTCTATGGTGGAATTTTGCTTCTATTGTTGAACTGTCAGATTGCAGATTTGTTGACCTGGTTTACGGTTAATATCTCTGTAATTACACATGAAACAAAAACTGTAACAAGTTCAGCGTCTTCTCTGTCAGTATAAATAAACAAGGTGAAATAATTTGCTGACAGTAGCTTCAGAAAGTGGTGCCATTATTCAACACTAAAAAAGTTAATATGGGAAGTTTGTAAGACCACTCTCTAACAAATAATGCTATAGTTTATATTTTTCTTTCAAAAACCAGTAATAGTTTCTAATTTTGTGTAAATAATTAATGTTGTTTTGTTGTTTGTGTCGTAAAATCAGTTCTTATTTTTGATAATTTAATCCATATTAGCTGGACCACCGCGGTCGCTAATATCTATTGACCATGTCCAAAGTCATCGGGTCAACTATTTGCCACATGGGAAGTTATTTTAACATGCAAGTACTATTATTGTACTGCTCCTCTGGGCAGTGAATAAATAAATAAACATCAAAAAGTTAATTGGCATGATATAATTGTGCACAGCTTTAAAAAACAATTTGTGCTTAAATTAATTTTTAGGTTGAACGCACATTGACATTGTGTAATTAGTTTCACCTTGTTGTTCACCTGAGTGAGCAAAATATTTCAAGTTTGTAGGTGAAATAGGAAATCCCTGGTCCATCCTGCTCTCGTATCCTCCAGTGCTTCCTGTCCTCCTGTCCACTCTGCCCTCCCTGCTCTCCAGTCATCCCTGTCCTCTTGTCCACTCCACTCTCTGGTATTCCCTGCTCTCCTATATTTCATGTCCTCCAGTCCACCATGCTCTCCGGTATTCCCTGTCCTCCGGCCCACCCTGCACTCTGTTGTTCCCTGTTCTCCTGTCTACCCTGCTCTCCAGTATCCCTTGCCCTCTGGTACAACTTGCTTTCCGGTGCTCTCCGTCCTCCTGTCCTCTGGTGTTCCAGGTTCCCCAGTCCACCCTGCCTGCTGATACATCCTACTCTCAGGTATTCCCTGCTCTCCGGTCATCACTGTACTCCTGTCCACCTTGTCCTCCGGTCCACCCTTCTCTCTGGTATTCCCTGCCCACCGGTAATTCCCTGCTCTCTGGTCCTCCCTGCTCTCCGGTTCTCCCTACCCTCCGGTTCTCCCTGCTCTCCGGTCTTAATGAATACGCCACTGCAGTACAATGTGAGCCTGCACCGGGGGAAGCGTCTGGGGAGGGGGACACATGCGAACATAGCAGGTGGGCAGACTTATCAAAGGCCCTCAGAAAACACAGACAAAAAGGGAAAATCATTTTAATTAGCTGAGTGAATGTGATTTGCTCGCCACTTTCAAATGGCTCTAATGTGGTGCGCGGAGCCGGGCCCATCTGAGGCGCCCCGGCTGCAGTCAATCACGCTAAAAGCTACGGGTGCTTAATTTGATTTACCAATATAAAATGCAAATGAGGTGATCAAGTAGAGTGGGCGCCACGAGTGCACGGCTCTTTTAAGCCATCAAGTTAAATGGAAGCAGACAGCCGACTGCCAATGTACACAATGTTTTAGCATATCTGCTTGATTAGCGCCACAAATATATCATTAGAATTGCTAATTGCATGACAAATTGCTGCAAAAGAGAGAATACATTTTTAATACAGTGGCCCAAAAGTCCTGCATGTTACATTTGGGTTTAAAAATAGGTCTTTTGAAAGCGTGGAGGCCTAATGAAATAAATGGGAGATGGCACAACAGTCCCTTACAATGGGGAATGAGATAATGTCTGTAATTAGCCCTGTACAAGTCTGGCCATATGCCTGTGTGGTGCACTCAGAGGCACGAGCAGCTCACAAATCAAATAAGAGCTCTCCACTGCCTCCTATCCCAGCATCACCAACCCACTCCCCCCCCAGACGGCCGGCCCCAGACCATTGCCCCCCAGACCGACCTCCCCCCGACCACCGTCCACCGACCAATGTCCTGAGGCGCTCTGCACACAGCACCAGCTCAGGTCAAGCTTATACACGGAGGACCATAACAACCGGAGTCACATAAGTGGACGATATCTCTTCATCAACCCTCCAACCTATATACGCATTAGGTTATGATTTTACCTTTCAAAATCTGACCTATTATGAAAGGTCCTGTAATTTACACAGGTACTATCCCACTCAAGATAATAATTAGAAAATCATGAACACTTGTCAACTGCATTTACATTCCTCACTCTTAAGTAGGCTGTTGATGGAAAACACCATTTTATCTATAATAAAATATAATATAATACAATACAATTTAATGCTATTTTAAATTATATTATATTATATTAAAAAGGGGCATTAGAGTACAACAGGTGCGGACATGAGAGTACGTCAGGAGCAAATATCAGCGGCATGATTGTACGACAGAAGCATGAGTGTATGACAGGAGCAAGCAGCAGTGATATGAGTGTACGACAGTAGTAGACATGAACAAAAAGTTGCAGATATGAGTGTATAACATGAGCAGACAGGACTAGGAAGCAGCAACATGAGTGCACGACAGGACCAGGCAACAACGACATGAGTGTACGACAGGAACGGACACAGTCAGGTAGCAACATCATGAGAGTACGACAGGAGCATCAGTGTATGACAGGAGCAGATATGAGAGTGCGACAGGAGTGGCGTGCCGTGAGTGTACAACAGGAACAATCAGCTGCAGCATTTGACAGGAGCAGGTAGAGATATTATGAGAGTACAACAGGAGCAGGGTATGACAGGAACAGGCAGTATGAGGGTACAACAGGTGCAGGCAGCAGTAACTTGAGTGTGTGACAGGTTCATGAGTGTATAGCAGAAGCTGACAGGAGCGGGCAGTGGTGACATGAGTGTGTGACAAGAGCGGGCAGGAGCAGGAAGCAGTGTGTGTGTATACGACAGGAGCAGACAGCATCGACATGAATGTGCGACAGGAGCAGACAGGAGCGGGCAGCAGCGGCGTGAGTGTACAACAGGAGAAGACAGGAGTAGACTGGAATAGGCAGGAGCAAACAGCAGTGACATGAGTGCGGGGCTGTTGACTGGAGTAGGTATCTGTGATGGAGAAGCACCATTGACCTCCTGTTTGAGACCAGAGCTGCTGCAGTCAGGAGAGCACCCGCCCACGCTCTGTCACTACGATAGCATAACAACAATAACACAAACAACTATGGTTTAACACTGCGTTCACTATTCTCTGGTAGAGGTCAGGTTGTCAAAATGCAAATGTTTGACCTGTGTTAGCAATACCAGCTCTGTAAACAAAAAGAAATCATCTATCATCTGCTGGAATAAATAATATGGATAAATATACTATACACTTTTTGCATGCAGTATTTCATCATTAGGACTAAGTGCAGTCATTTGAAAAAGGATCACCTCTAAAGATATGCAACTTTATACCATTAGGACAAAACCAGGAACTAAACCTGCACTATACCTGGACTAAACAGGACTTTAATAAAACTAAACCTACGCTAAACCAGGACTACATGAAGTGGCCCAATTTAAAATTAAATTATGTAGCATGGCCCATGAATCAAACCTATGACCATGTAGCTTTGAGGCTCAAAACACCAACATACAAGTGCCACCAACAGTATTCATACATTTGTTAATGACTTGGGATTTAAAGGAACTGTATGTTACCTACGCTCTTACCGTTTTCCAAAAGGTACTAGAATCACAGCTGAAACTAGGATACCAGGGTCTTAACTTGGAGATAGAATACGCTTACAGTTTTTTTTTTCATTCTCATATGCGTGTGCTGGGGTTTAGGTAGTGACCATTTAGATCAGAGAGAGTCCTCAGAGCCTGTACCTGATATTTTCCCATGTATTTCAGCAGCATTTGTCTTGCCTCAGTACAGATACATTGTATAAGCAGCTCTAAAAAAAACAAAAAAAACACAATAATAATGTCCAATAATAAGGACATAGGCGATTGCATGCTAGTTGATGCTAGTTTTATCATCATGGCAAAACACCACTCTGGTCTCTAAAATTTGTGAAAAGTGCTTATAAACTCATCACAGTGAATAATTAGGATGCTCAGAATGCATAAAGTAAGTGAGAAATAACATTGGACTACTGCAAACTGTATAAAATGAACTAGTTCTGTTTTTAAGAGAGTAAAAATCAAGAGGTGGAGGACAGAGACAGCTTGTTGTCTCCTGTTGTCGTGCGCAGACACTGGCCTTGTCTCCTCTCCTGCAGGATTATCCTCTGAATGGAGCACTCTGAAAGCTGAGCCCGAGTCGCTCTCAAAGACTGTCTCCGTGTGGGACAAAGGCAGCCACCCAATCAGCCGCTGTCCCGGGCAGATTGTAGCCGAGACACATCCCCAAAATAGAGTCTCTGAGGTGGACGGAGTGCGCTGACACCCCCCCATCATCCGCGCCTCCAAACGGGCCCGTCCTATCGCAGCTGCTAAAAGGGGCGAGGGCGACAAAGTAGTGTTTATCTGGCGTGAGAGGGGCACTTCAGGCACAATCCTCCCCAAGTATCCTCCCTAATTGTCCCGTAAGTCTCCTTCCAAGCCCACTTCATTAGGGCAAGAATGAGACGTCAAATGGCTACACTTTGATCTCACTTCCTAAATACATTTATCCTGAATTTGTCGAATTTCACTCACTTTTAAAACAGCTCTTCACAGATTAGTACAAATATGGTTAACTGTATGAAATATATGTTGACTCTAACTATAAATGACAGGGTAGAATAATGTGAAATGAGGGTAAAGAGTGGCAAGAGACATTAAGCAAATAGACGGAACAAGGTATCAAACTTCATTTGGGTTGCCAGTTGACAGTAGAAGGTTTGACTCCTGGGCCATCCCGTCCTTTCTGTGTGCAGTTTGTTTCTCTGTGTGTCTGTGACTCCTGTGACCAAGCGTAGCTCAAGATCTGGAGATGGGTCCCTGGGCATTGCATTACGTTGCCCACTGCTCCTGACAGATTGTCCCAGCGACACTGAAGGATGGGTCAACTGAGAAGACAAATTTCCCCTCCCGGGACAATACTAACTTGTCTGTAGAGGAGCTCCATCAAAAACAATCATTTATGAGAAGCACTACTCGGGCCACACCTCCCTGAACTCATGAAGACGTAAATCAGGCTAAAATTATGCTTAAAAATCTTGTGTGCAGCCAGCCGTGGTCAACTAAAATGTGTTGCTAATTTTGTAGGGAAACCCCATAATGGATTTAATCAACCAGAATATATTTAATTAGCTCATTCTAATTGTTGTATTGCATTACTTCATATGAGTCAACCACACAGACGTGTTCCTTCGATGTTACATTTGTATAAGGTTTGGGCCTTGAAAAGGGGCAGTTTGGAAAAGTCCCTTTTATTCATTTTTGTTTTTATAAGTTGACAAGTATAGTGTATTTTAGGCAAAAATATAGCAATGAAAAAATATAGCAATGAATATATTGGCAAAATTATTATTACATGATAGTGAACAGTCATAGCATTTTGAGATATGGCTGGTGCACGGCAGGATTGCGCCTGGTAAGTAGTTTACCGGAATGGAAGAGCTCTAGGATACCAGGTGCAGTAGTGGGGAAGCAGTGGTTCTGGTGCATATTCTTGTTATGTCCTTGTGCAAGACACTTTACCCACGGTGCCTCCAGTGTTCATTTGCAGGTGTATGAAAGTGAAAGTGTTTATGAGAGCAAATGCAGGACAATGGATGAAAATTTACCCATGGCTACAATCCATATGCTTACAGCATCTCTTGTATATTAATTTAAAAGGGAGTATCACACTTCTATGGGGTATTAACAGCTAACACAACATATTTAGACCACAGGGTTACTTTTTATTGTTTTGAAAATGTTATACTTGATGAAAACAACAAATTAAAATGTTTCAAATTTCAGTTTAGTTTTTGATGCTTTGTGTCTCCCCTTCTGCACATTGCATCAGGTTTGTGAAGTTGTAGAGTATTGCTTTGTGTCATGCTTTTGTATATCTATGGAAACTTGCAGTGTGGGAGCATGGATGGCATAGACTAAGCTGAGCTTTGGATAAGATCATACTGCTAACCATAAGGAGGGTTCAAATAGGGCTCAGGAGATATCACAAGATTACTCAGACATGCATGGATGAAATCAAAACCCTCTTCAGGCATGTTTTTGATGAGGGAATAATATTATAACAGGGTAGAAAGCTCCCCAAAACAAATTTTGCACAATAACCTTTAACCATGCACTGTTCACACCAAAAAAACTCATAATAATAATGACTTTGTCGCTGTGATAATGCCTATCTGTTCAGAAAGAAGAAATGACTCAGGTTTTCAGACACTTCTGCACAAGACTAAAAGGTTGTGTTCACATCAGTGGAGATCACCTTATGCTTTGTTATTAGATACATCCCATGATGCATTTTACAAGTTTACATGTATTCAGAGATGAACTCTTCACATGCTTCACTCTGCAGTTGGACGTTACCACAGGGACCGCTCTGCTCAGACACCACCTGCTGCAGTTCTTCCCCAGGTACATGGGATCATTCTGTGCGTTTGGGTGAGCAGGAGCTTAAAATGTCTACAGCAGCCTTATGAGCGGCTCTGCATGTACAGGAAGTGCTTTTGTGTTAGCCTGCTAGCACATTGTTCCCTCATGTTTTCTCTCCACTGTGCCCTGTGCGGTGAGCGGCCTCTCAATGCCAGCCTGTGCATCTGCCTCAAAGGAAGCAATAAAATGCACTGATACTCAATCCTGCGCTCACAAAGACGCGCGATGGGAGACGCTTATGCCACTATTCAACCATCAACAATGTTCCACACAATGAGATATGAGAGATATGAGGCGGCCTGCTGCTGTCAGCCCGACTCACACACGTACACACAGACTGGTCTATTGTTGTGTTACTATGAAGACGAGTTAAGTGTCTGCGCTTTGGTTTAGTTAGCGCAAACTCAAGTGTGTGTTGGGCATGTTACTGTAAAATTGGTCAAAAAGGTTTCAATCATTCAAATGCAAATGAAAAAAATCCACACATTACAATTTATCATTTTTAGGATTAGCATTAATAGCTTTAGCATAATAATTTTACAATTTTAACCTTTGTGTACCCCTTTAAAATAATCAAACCTGTGGTCCTTTGTCACAAAAATGTACACTGAAAAAGAATATGATAATACAGTGGTCCCTCATTTATTGGGTGGGTTACGTTATAAAAATAACCCACAAAAGGTGAAAACCACAAAGTAGTCAGCTTTATTTTTTACAATTATTATATATGTTTTAAGGCTGTAAAACCCCTGACCACACACTTTATACACTTTTCTCAGACAAGCATTAATATCTTCTCACATTTC
This sequence comes from Periophthalmus magnuspinnatus, assembly GCF_009829125.3. Classification (NCBI taxonomy): domain Eukaryota; kingdom Metazoa; phylum Chordata; class Actinopteri; order Gobiiformes; family Gobiidae; genus Periophthalmus; species Periophthalmus magnuspinnatus. Next base: position 22,226,476 of record NC_047134.1, read on the forward strand.
TCTCTTCTGCGATATTCGCAGAGGCGCCTCTTCGTACAGAGAAACACTTTTAAGTCCAAAGTGTTTCTGAAATTTGTTGGTGCAGAACGTTTCATTAACACCGTGGGTTTTGTCGAGGAGAAAGCTTGTAAACAAAAGGTAAACTGCAATATAGCGAGGGACCACTGTATATTTATGCAATACAGACTTTTGTCAATATATGTTCAAATTCAAGGGTTTGTGTGTGTGACATTAAATTGCAATTACCAGTACTCTGCTTTCAAAACATACATTTTCAATGATAAACAATGATATATGCAGATATATGCATTTGAAAATGTACTGACGCACAGGCACAAATAAACTCACACAAACCCTCAAACAAACACACTGACTGCAGTCTGGGACTCCTCTAGAATACACCCATGTCATTTTAACCTGAAACATATGTCAAAGACCTTCAGTGTTTAATAATATGTACAAATGTCTTTCTGTTGTTATAACCTTGTAATAACAGACACAGTAGAAAGAACAAAAAAGAAAGAACTCAAACCAAAAATATTGAAGGGTTTTTAACACCCAAGAATGAAAAATACATTTAAAGGTAAAACTATAGTGGCAAACTTATAGGGACAAAATGGGACAGAAATGTACCTTAGGACCACAGGTGTGAGCATTGTGAATATAGAACGTTTGATTAACTTGATACCAAAAAAAAACAAAACATCACAAAATACAGAAACTGGCCAATTTTAATTTGGTGCAAAACAGCCAAAGGTATGCAAAAAAGAAAAGTTGTGATGTACAAAAATGCCCCTGGTGTAGGCGAGTTAAAGGAGCTGTACCCAATTTCTTCACGTCATAAAGTAACATTTGTTTTGCCTCAGTACAGAAATATTGTAAAAGTAGTGTCAAAATGAGAACGCTGTGTGCTGTCTGCATCAAATTATTAAGTGTAATCATTGTCCACAAACCAGGAAGTAACACTAGTGTGCTGTTAGCTTGCTAGTTGTGGCATAATGGCAAAACTAGTCTCTTAAAGTTCTGCTTAGAAACTCATCATGGTGAATAATTAGGATGGAGTTTGGACAGCTGTAAACAGTGTAAAATGAACTAGTTTTGTTTTTGTTTCCACATTTTTAAACATACCGAAACATATTGTAGTTAAATTATGCCCCAGCTACATCTAGAAAAATGCCAGTTCTGCCAATGTGTGTTTTTTCATGTGAAAGGGCCCAGTAATTACATAGAAATTAACCATAAACATGTGAATGGACCTCCCCCTAGCTCAGTGTTAAACTAAGCACACTAGAATGTCACTTAACCCAATAGATGTTTAAGTATTTGTATAAATAAACATTATGAAATCGCATTAATAATTTTGCTGTAGGGGTCCTGAGTTGGTTGGATGCTTATTTTGGATAGACCTATTCTACAAAATTGATTTTTCAGAGATTTTAACCATATTCTTGTTGATTCCCCTCAGCATTTACTCACCCAAAGTTGTACCTGGCGCAACTCGTGCATGTTTAAGCTGCCTTTAATTGCTTATTTTGCATTTTGTTGATTAACTCCTGTTTTCACCGACACTAGCATACCCCCACTGCTCTGTACTTAGTTCTCCAGTTTTGTTTTCTTAATTGATGATACATGTAGCATTTGGCAGCATCTGTCCGATGGAGGTGCTGACAGCTGAAGGACCCTCTGTTGTGATGAGGTTTGTGTCAGCTCTCAATGGGCACTGCAGTTTTCTAACGTCAAAGTTAGTGGACTTGTTTCTTTTATTAAGTTGTTTTAGATGAATATTGCATTTTAAAATGATCAAATTATAACATAATCATCCACAGGTGTCATAGATTATAACTGTAGCAGACGCAAGCAAATATGTCTTCTTTTAGGTGAGAAATTTGTGGGAATGCATGGCTTGGAACAGCACAACTTATGTTTTTTCAATGAGATGTGGAATTTAAAGTTCACCAAAAACATTACAGGGGGGATCATCTCTCCTCTTTTTACCATCCGTTCTAGAGAGAGAATGAAGAGGTAATGTTCTCCCTGTGTAAATGTGGGTGATCTCTAGGTACTCCAAATTATTCTCTGTCCACACACATGTACTGAGAGGTGGATCACAATCGCCAACAATTGTACTTTAGTAACACTATTATCACTTAAATAGAAATACAAAGAGCAACTGTCTGGACATAACTAAATCTGATATTTTCAAAGCATAGACACAAACTGAATCATATCTTAAGACAGGTATTAGGTTGTTAACATAAAACTTTTGTCACTTGTAGACTAGGAACTACAACTTTTGCTCACATAAGAGTACTGTTACTCTGTAAAATATATCACTCAAGTCGGACTACCTGAGAAGTACAATTTTATTAAAAAGTGCAGAGTGCTGCCCTTCTATACATGTACGGTAGTATAAAATGGCAAATACAAATTACCCCATTTAATAGGCCATGTTTACTGTGTAGCAAAGATGTTAGCTGCAGCGCTGCGTCTCACTCTACCACCAAAATGTGAAAATACTAGAAGTACCAGACAGGGCTGTTATCTGTCTCAGTGCATCTTTGCCTGTCAGCTGGGCCCTTATATCCCATTCATCCATACACCGTGTCTCCATCTGGACCAGCGGGGCCCATATTGCACATGTATAGAAAACTCAAGAGGCTCTCCCAAACACATGCTTACAATATGACGTCCAGAGCCCCCCGCACCCCTCATCTGCCCCCTCCTGGTGCTCCTAAGTGCTTAAACCAACAAACAGCACACCGGTCCGGCTCTGCATTGTGTGCTGTGTTTTCCTGTGCTCCCGGAATGCACCACGGGCCCATTTATCGGGAGCATCTCTGGCTTTGTTTTGGTGGTACATTCTGTTTGGAGTTTGAAAGGTGAGTGCGCGTGCAGGGGATGGCTTTGTGGATGGGGGGAGGTGGGGGGAAGAAGATGCGGGGTAGGAGGGGTTTGAGGCAGGTGGCAGGGCACTCAGCGGCTAATGAGAGCCCCGTACCCTCAGCCTGCACGGAGCTCCACAGCAGAATGAGTATATAGCAAGTCACGATACAAAAATTTCAAAATCAATTACGATACTCCATACACAATACTGATTCCAATACCACTATACTATACTTATACAGCTCAAGATCATTCTAAAGCTATTCAGGAAAGGTTCATTTCTGTCCTGTGAATGTGACTTTTTTAGTATCGACACCTGCTCAAATGAGTATCTAGTTTCGATACCAGTTTTAGTATTAATTGTTATAGTTCTGTTCAGCTGTGCATATGACTGAAAGGTTTTTATTCTGCACTCTTCTGTTTTAATGTTAATTTTATGATGATTATTTGTGATTATGTTTTGATTTGTGTGATTTTAATGTCTTTATTATTCTGTAAAGCACTTTGAATTACTTTGTGTACGAATTGTGCTGTACAAATAAACTTACCTTGCCTTATATGATTTTCTTATATGATGATACTATTAACAACCCTACTAGCAAGTGCTAATTTTCAGCTCCCCTGCAATCCCTCTTTTATACACTAACACACTTTAAACATTATAATTTGACATATTAAAATTTTATAAATATAAATAATAATTTGCAGAAAGGTGGGCGATATGACAAAAAAAAAGTATCACAATTTTCTTTCTCATTCACAATTTTTTAATAAATAAATAAATCGAATCTCATGAAATTGTGTTGTAAAATGTCGACTGCTAAAACAGTTAACAGCGCACAGTAAAATAAGCCCCACACAGTCGGCATCCAGCCTCCATCCCAGGTTTGTGTGAAGTGTGTAAAGATCCTCTCCTCATTCTCAGGCCAGACTCCTTAGACTGTGTTTTCTGGTCTCGTCACTCTCTCTGACCCAGCCCTGGTGCTCATGGGGCGACTCTCCTCATCAGTAACTGTCATATACAAGAGGATGAGGAAGAGAAGGCAATACAGCAGGAGATACGTGAAGTTACAACACATAGGCATTCAAAGTCACTATGGACAAAACCCAGTGCAAGCAGGGATGGGACCTACAAGAATTTGAAACATATTATATTGTTATGTGTAAAATGCACTTTTATGAGCTTATTATAATCATCATCATTAACTAAAAAGTTGTAGTTTGAGTGACTCATGCATGTTTGAATAATCCTGTATTGTCCTGCATTTAAGGCATACATGCTCAAAAAAAATTCTGTTTTCATCTACCCCCTATCCCTGCCCATTGCTCTACTTACTTACGATTATTCAAGAAATTCCACCCCATGTAGGGTGATACATGTAGGGTTAAAAATGTCACATAGCTATTTTTCAACAATAAACACACATAAATGCAAATCCACTGCTTACTACTGTCAATTTAAACTATTAGGAGGTAGAGCTTATCAGTTTTACAGATTTTGAACAGGACGTCTATCAACTTTCAATTATTAAGCTGTACTCTACTTGAACTCTATAATGAACAGAATGCAAACACCTGTAAGAAGAAGAAACATCTCGAATGTATTTTTTTTTTCAATACATTCTAACAAAACATGACATGATATAACATAAAATAATAACAGTGATGTCATCTATGGGGAGAAGCATTTGATGGACCTTTATCAGAAAAGTTGCACAGTACCCCTTTAAAGGTCCTATGCTAAATATATATTAAAATTGCCTTTTAAACCATGTTATATTACTGTTTCCTCATTCTTTTACTATAGACCATACTTTAGATGATGGAGGGATTACACAGACATATATCTACATCTCAAAATGCTCTGTTCCACCTTTTGATATCACAAAGAGGTAGTTTTCAAGATAAATGCTACCTTTTACCTTAAATTTGGTAGAGATTGGCAACTCAAAATCTGAAATTATCCAAATGATTCGAGTGAAAGTGTATGGAGTTTAAAAACACAGTGGAGCACTTCCTGTAACACCACATAACACCTGTGTTTTCAGTTTGAGAGAAGAACTCAGCCAAAATAAGCAGGATTTCTGTGTTAAACATGTGTGAATGAAACAAAACAACTCCAGGTATGTTTTTGATGAGAAAACAACATTATAACAGACATCAGAGAATAGAGTAATATGGGCCCTTTAATAATACAATATTCTGTTTTGTTCACATAATAAAACCATATGTCAGCGGTGCAGGTCAAGGCCACACAGATCTGCCCCTCTTCTCTGAGCACCTGCTGTGGGCTCTTAATTGCAGCTCATCGTGGTCCTCTTTGGTCCAAGCCTGTGTCCCGCAGACCAGCTCTGCCCTGGGACAATACTGCCCCACACAAAGCAACTCATTCAGTCTGCAGCTGCCTCCCAGGAGCAGCCAAGGAGGAGCAGAGGAGCAGCCAATAAAGAGCAGTCATGAGGAGCAGCCAGTGAGGAGCAGTCATGAGGAGTAGCCATTTAGGGGCAGTCAATGAGGAGCAGCCAATCAGGAGCAGTCATGAGGCACAGTCATGAGGAGCCAATGAGAAACAGTCTCTAAGGAGCAGGAAATGAGGAACAGCTAATGAGGAGAAGGAGCAGACTGTGAGGAGCAGCCTGTGAGGAACAGCCTGTGAGGAACAGCCTGTGAGGAGCAGACTGTGAGGAAGTGTCATGAGGAGCAGACAATGAGGAGCAGTCATGAGGAGCAGCCAATGAGGAGATTTTATTAGTCGGGTAGTCACAATTATTCTGATGTAGTTTCAGCCCGGGCATAAAAGACGTTGAGGATAGCAGTGACATGTACTCTTTCTATGTCCTTGGGCAAGACACTCCACTTTCCCATCTTCTCTGTGTATGAAAGTACAAAAGTCGGTTATTGGTGGTGTTCGTGTCTAGTCTGGAATCCAGACTGGCTCTATCTGTATATTCTCTACAGAAGACACACTGGTCTGCACCTCCTCCTCTGCGTCTCAGGACAAACTCACTTAGACTAAAAGTTGCATGCTAATAAAACTAGCGCAGATAGCATCAATTCTTTCCTGTTATTAATAATAAGCTTTCCGTCTGGCCCTGATGCTCTGTTTTATTAGCTTTTGCCGCGGTGATGTTTTATGGTTACGATATGACAGAGCAGCACAAAGTTGCACTACACCACACGTATCAGGTGCATAGCGGCTTCAAAATCATGAGGATTCAAAATCTGATGGCATTGTCACATAGTCGAGGGAAATCAGGGCGTGAATCAGGCTTAAAGAAGACATATTGTACTTGTGTCTGCTATATAGTTATCATTTATTTATTATATTTAAAATTGGTGTGGTGGCCAATGGGAGCTGACATCACTGTAAACGTCATCACAAGAGTGGGCAGCTGTCGCCACCTCCACTGGAGAGCTGCACATCACAGTAGTAGTGGGATTTTTTTTCATTTGTACAAGAATGATTAAGATTCTTATGATTCGGGTTGCCGAATCCTAAGCATAACACCAATTAAGAAAACAAAATTGGAGAATGAAGTAAGTAGAGAGCTATAGCCGTCTACCAGTGGGAGTGAAAACAGGGGTGATTGGCAATATGGTGTCTTGAAAAAGCCAAAAAGTGATTTAAGATTGCTCAAACATTTGCAAATCACTTCCAATACAACTTCAGGTGAGTAAATGACATGGTTAAAAGCTCTAAAAATTTGATGTTGCATAATAGATCTGCTTCAAGTTCTCCTTTTGGTAGGGTATTACATAATGACAAATAAATATGTGACCCAGTCCATACACATTTTATGATCTAAATAGATACTTGCCTAATATGGACAGCAGCAGCACCGCCTGTCTGTCCCTGGTGTACAGTGGTCAGACAGTGTGGTCAGACACTCATATCCACAACTCAGTATCACAGTGATAAGTACAGGGCGAGCGGCGCTGGACACAGAGCAGAGCCTGTCCTCTAAACACAGATACACCACCTACAAAACAACAACAGGCTTTACCCCACAACCAGACGGTGTCCACTTCAAACCTTGTTCAAGCCCATAGTGTCAACATGACCCTACTTCACCAGAATTGTCCACTCTCATCACAGTAAGGTATTGATTTGACTCTACCTACTACAAAGTCTAGAAAAGTATCCTGTCTCCTGTCACAATTTCTGATGGGTGTGATTAACTTTGGATTAACCAGAGAAGCACATGGTCAGTTTGTGTCAAAGACATATTCATATTTAGCTGCTTGTGTGGCTGACGAACACAAACTTTTAAAATTTGTATCTTAAATTTTAAACTTAACATTTTGGGATTTTGACCAACTAAGAAGTGCAGCATGCACAGTTTAAAGGACAGAAGTTAAGGACTATTAGATTGTGTGATTTGAGCAGTTTGTTTTTCCTGTATCTATAGCAACCTGCACGGAGTTAGCTAGTGAAGATGTTTCGCTGCTCATCCAAGCAGTTTCTTCAGTTTTGCCCAGATTGCTGGAGGACACTGCCTTATATCTGTCTGAAGGGAGAAGCTAACTACACTGAAACTAATACATGTTTATATACTGTTTCTGTTTGTTGGCCAGATCTATTGAACTACACCAAGTGTGAACTGTGCCTGAATTATATTTTGCATAATGGATCAGGCCCCTAATGGGTGATCTCACACATGCAACCCTGGATGGAGCCAACTATCCTAACCAACTATCTCTGAAATGCTGCAAACTTTCTACACCAACTATGGCAGACATCAGTGAATGGTTTGTCTCATCACTGACCGAAACAACAGAGCAGAGAGAGAGGGTTAGAAGAGGTTTTCCTGTTGTGGCTCCAGAGTTGGCGCCTCCTGAAGGCTGCTGTGATGCCTGGACTTCAGGAAACGAGACAGGACTTTTGTCCTGAGGGATGTTGCCCATATCAAACTGCCCCAACAATGGATCTCATGACCCTGTCGTAACGGGTGTGTGTGGCGGACCAAAGGATGCAGACTCGGGGAATATTTACAGGATTTATTGTAGAAAATAGGATAATGTACAACCAGTGTGTGATCAGTGGGTGATCCGGAGGTGAGCAGGTGAGCAGGAACACAGGACACAGGAACAGACCACATGAAGGGACGACAGGATGACAGGCAGACCAGACGGGCGTAGGGCAGAGCAGGCAGGAGACATCCAGGACCGGAGCACGACAAGAACACAAGGGCGACAGGAATGCAGGCAGGAAAGACGTGACACGACAGGGTGAAGTGGACATGACAATGATCCCACCCTGAGTCTCCTCTCCCAGCTCCTTTTATGCCCAGCAGGCATGTTGATTGCACTGATGGGCTGCAGGTGCGCGCAGGAGGAGCCAGGAGCCCAGCCCAGATCTGGCAGGTGAGGGAGGGAAGGAGCACGCAGGGAGGAAAACCAGGAGCGGACAGTGCGGATCATGACAGACCCTACCCGTTGAGCTGCACTGAGACATTTGTTTGAGCTCTTTATTATTATTTATTTTGTTGACTCTGTGTGCCTAAATTGCCCCTCAGGGGCAACAAATATAGCGGCTTATGAATAAAAAAGAAAAAAAAAATAGATATAATTGAGGTAAAAGCAATAGATATTATTCTGAATGATAGCAGAAGATCCAAGAGGAGTGGCCTTTAGAGTGGATGGAGGTCTGATGTGTTTTATACTCTGGTTCCAGACCCTTCTGTATTCAACAGAAAGTAGGGTCTGGAGAGCCAGGCGATTAATGTGACTGTGACAGAAAGTCCACATACCCACTCAAGGGAGGTCCATCACCAACCTGGAATTCTACAGACAGTAGTACTCATAAGACCACCCATGGCAGATAAATAAACAGGATCATCAACAAGATACTCACCTACCTACAATGCCCGCACACCCTCTGCAGCTGCTGGGCTTGACGCCTCCACACAGAAGCCTGTCTTGCATCTCAGGCAATAGAACGCTTTTTTGCCAACAACACACAGCAGAGTTATTTTGACATCAAGTGTGTTTATGCATTTTATTTGTACTGGGGCAGGACCAATTTTGCTCAAATACATGGAAAAACATTGGGTACAAGGCCTTTACTATCAAAGAGCAAACAAAATAGTAATGGTAATAGTAACATGAAACTGTAAAAAGCTGTGGTTTTTGACTGCTGTCTGTTTCAGAGACTGTTCTATGGAGCAGATGATCAGTTCTTTTTTGTGCACTGTTATTTCTACTGAAGGCCGCGAGTTCAGAAGATTTCACCGAAGCTAATCGTCTCATGTGGAAATATTCATAATTGCAGCGCTAGAAAGGCCACAGTCTTATTACTGCATTTATAGTGTGCGCTAACTGTGTGTTAGTGTGTACTAGGCTAACTGTATGCTCTGTGTGTTTCATGTTAACGGTGCGTTCAGTGTACGCGGGGGTAACTATGTGCGTTCAGCGTGCACGGGGGTAACTGCATGCAGTTAGCCCACAGCTAATCTTTCTTTGCGGCAGAGCGATGCACAGCCCATCATATTCCAGTGGGCATTTACATACATTTAACAGACTTATTTCCATAGACACAGTAACACTTGATACAAGTGCCACATTTGGACATGGAAAAATTAGTCTCTACCATAGACTGTGTATATAAATAGACAGAGCTAACCTGCTAGCCGCCGTGTTGCAGATAGGAAGTGAGCATGGGTGTGAATGGAGTTCAACAGTAGCTCCCATTTCGAAGTTTGCTCTGGTTCCCATCATAGTTTGTATGACAGAAGAGGACTGAGGGAGTGTGATGTCACCCATAGCATTATAGCTTATAATCTGCAACCATTTTTGAAAAAATTCAAATAACAAGATTTTGAAAGCACGGCAGAGGCTAACCAGCTATCAGTCGCTTATCCATATTTGCCAAAAGTGTTGTGTGCCATTTTATTAGCAATTAGCTGCAAAGTTTCAGAGCTAATGCTAAATTACTAGACACACGTTTCTTAGCCCCCATTCGCACATATTTGGTTCTTTAACCTGCATACAGAGTAGGGTGACCAGACTTTCAAAATTAAAAACTGGGACACACCCGGGTTGGGATACTTAGTATAAATAAAATTATGAAAAGAGTGTGTAATATTGTCCGTTCCCAACTCACTTGTGGGTCAATATTTAATCTGAGAAACTTCTGTCAGTGCATTTTTTGCCTTTGCTTTTTACTGGTCAAAAATAGGAGCACCGGGGATATTACTTGTATAAAACCAGAACAAATCAATGGTTTTGTATAAATCTGCGGGGACATGGGACACAGGGCTCAAAACTGGGACTGTCCTGGGTAAATAGGGACATCTGGTCACCCTGATGTATTGTCGTCTGAATTTGGTTGTTTACTGCACTCTGAGCTCTCTGGTCTGAGGCACATGAGTGAAATGGTTGTAGAGAATGGAGCAGAGAACATGCCCCTGTGGAACGACAATGTTTGATACAGTAATAAGATACAGATTAAGCTTTATTAGAAACAGTGTAAAACTAGCTCTGCCATGTGCTCGGTGAAAAAAACAGTCTAATGTGTCTCTTGCTTCCTGTTTCCTCTCTGTACTGTCCTCTGTCTCTAGTCTCCTCTCTGTAGTGTCCTCTGTCTCTTGCCTCATGTCTCCAGTCTGTAGCGTCCTCTGTCTCTTGTGTCCTGTGTCCAGTCTGTAGCATCCTCTGTCTCTTGTGTCCTGTGTCCAGTCTGTAGCGTCCTCTGTCTCTTGCCTGCTGTTTCCTGTCTGTAGTGTCCTCTGTCTCTTGCCTCCTGTCTCCTGTCTGTGGTGTCCTGGGACATGTTTGGGGGCTGTGCTGCTCATGTTTCAGTGCAGAATACACTTGTCCCGACACTGAAAGAGGCCCGTCTCTCTGTGGGATGGTGTGGACAAAAGCGTTTAGCTGGCTCACCTCGGCAGACCAGGACACGGGCCCTTTCAGCCCACACAAGGGTGCTTCTGTGCGTCCCGGCTCTGGGTCGGGTGCATACAACAGGACATGCAGAAACGCTTTTGTGTGTGCTCATATTTGGAGAGTCAGGTGGCAGAGTTTTAGAGGATGTTTTTTTTTTTTTTCTTCTTTTGACGTGAAGGAGCTTTTCAATGCTGCAGTGAGTGTTGACAGAGGGAGAGTTACTGTGAGAGGAGACGGAGAGGAGACAGTGAGAGGATGCAGAGGAGAGAGTCAGAGGATGCAGAGGAGAGGGTCAGAGGAGCAGAGCTGAGGGTCAGAGGAGCAGAGAATTCAAAGGAGAGAAGCAGAGGATATAGAGGAGAGGGTCAGACATGAAGGAGCTTTTCAATGCTGCAGTGAGTGTTGACAGAGGGAGAGCTACTGTGAGAAGAGACGGAGAGGAGACAGTCAGAGGATGCAGAGGAGAGGGTCAGAGGAGCAGAGGATGCAGAGGAGAGGGTCGGATGGAGCAGAGGATGCAGAGGAGAGGGTCGGATGGAGCAGAGGATGCAGAGGAGAGGGTCGGATGGAGCAGAGGATGCAGAGGAGAGGGTCGGATGGAGCAGAGGATGCAGAGGAGAGGGTCGGATGGAGCAGAGGATGCAGAGGAGAGGATCAGATTCCATAGAGGGGCTAATTGAGCTGGTTCCCTGTGCTCATACTGACATTATGTCCTTGAGCAAGACTCCTCACCCACATTGCCCACTCCAGTCAAAGCAACAGTGACAGCTTGCCATAGTCAGGGCAGTCTTAGCAGCTGTTTACAGTGAAAGCTCTGATCCATGTATAATCCATGGAGTAAAGTAGTTTAGCTCAGCGCCTGCCCCTCCCCTCCCCCCGCCCACTCTTTTTAATCAAGGTAATGGACCCAGCAGATATTCTATTGATTCCCCTGGCCGCGCTTTTCACAACAAATCGACAATCGTGTTAAGCAGAGCCACAGCAGCCCTTTGTGCTGAGGGAGAGAGTCTGTGCCAGGGTTCTTAAAGCCCACAGCAGACAGGAGCAGTCCTCTACTGTTATATGAGACACTAGGCAAAACTCTTTTATTCAATATTTAGATTTTGGATCATGATACTTTCACATGGAACTAAAGAAGCAGTCCAGTCTAAACAGAATATAAATCTATTTCCCAGTATGGAAACTCTTAAAATGTGTTTATCTCATATATGACCCAAACTAACTGAGAGTTAGGACACATACTCACAATGAAAGTGGAGTTGAGTGATTGTGTTTAGGTGATGACTTAAAACAGATAGACTTAAAACAGATAACATAATTTAATTTTAACTATAAAAATGAGCCTCCTTCACTGTCACAAACTGCTGTCCAAACAGAGTTTCTGATTAGAAAAGTAAATGATCCATCTATGTGAAACATGTCCTCAGCTGTGACTCTGCTGCTAAAACATTATGTCTATCTCTGATTAGACTGATGACTCACTACTGAACAAACAGGATAAAGTGAAGCAGCACCAAGTCCGCACCCTCTGACAGTGTTCAGGACAGAGGAGTGTCCAGGAGACCGAGGAGTGTTCAGGACAGTGGAGTGCCTAGGATAAAGGAGTGTCGAGGAGACAGGGAAGTGTCTAGGAAACAGAGGATTGTCCAGAAGACAAATAAGTGTCTAGGACAGAGGAGTGTCCACAAGACAGAGGAGTGACCAGGAGACAGATTATTGTCCAGGAGACAGAGGAGCGTCCAGAAGACAGACAAGTGTCCAGGAAACAGAGAAATGTCTGGAACAGCTGGACAGTGTTGACATTGTGTGTAATATCCACATTGTCTCTTCTATTAAACTAGTAGCATGCCCACTTCTCGCCCCCTGCTGGCACAGGACCTTGCACCAGGGGAGGTGTCTAATACACGCTCCAAGGAACATTTGACCCATGAACACAGACTACAGGGGCACAGGAGCCCAGCCAGAGCCCAGCCAGAGCCCAGCCAGAGCCCAGCCAGAGCCCACCTCCTGAGGCCGGATCCTTCTCCTACACTGCACCTGTCACTGCCTCTTCCTGCCCCTGACACCATAATCACAGCCCCTGTCAGGCAGAGCTGGTTGGGAATCACCACAATCATTCCAGCAAAGTTTTTGCAGCGGAAAAAACCAAGCTCGGCTGAAAGAGTGGACAGTGAAATGGAGTGAAATAAGTGCACGAGTGTGCGCTCAGACAGAAGCACGCTGACAGGACCAGCACCAGGCACCAAGCGGAAGGACTCTCAGGCGGGATTTTATTTGTGTTTTTGCCCTGTTCTCTTCTATATCTCAACTATTTAGTTCACATAGGAATATAAATTGAAGAGTTTGCCATCTGACCCAGTACACCCTGATTGGAGGGCACTAAATTCTGATTAAAACTAATTGGAAGTGGAAGTTGTGACAGTGTGATGGGTAGTCAAAAACAATAAATGACATCAATCATTCTGTCTCAGGGCAGCTATGGCACAGAAGAAGCTTGCATGTGAAGCATGCAAGAGGCCTTCCAGTTTGAATGGGTCATCACAAATGATAATGTAATGTCCCCTTTTCCTTAGTGTTCCACTGTGACTGACTACTGGTTCTATAAAACAGTATGACTCCTGGCCTCTATTATCATTTAACAGAGATCAGGGAGCAGAATTAGCACCATTTTTTGCCTTAAGTGACATGCAGTGTCGAGCGGGGCCAAACCTAGCTGGGCCGCCAGGGGTTCAGCAGCACTAATGTTCGATTAGGCCCCCCATTAGCGAATAGAGCAGCAGAGAGGAGCTGAGAGAAGCAGAGCCAGAGCAGGGCCAGAAGAGCAGAGGCAGAGGAGAAGAGGAGCAGAAGCAGAGCAGGGCCAGAAGATCAGAGCCAGAGGGAAAGAGGCAGAGCAGGGCTAGGGGAACAGAGCTAAAGGAGCAGAGGAGCAGAGGCAGAGCAGGGCCAGAGGAGCAGAGGAGCAGAACCAGAGCAGGGCCAGAGGAGCAGAGGAGCAGAACCAGAGCAGGGCCAGAGGAGCAGAGCTAGAGCAGGGCCAGAAGAGCAGAGGAGCAGATCTAGAGCAGGGCCAGAAGAGCAGAGGAGCAGAACCAGAGCAGGGTCAGAAGAGCAGAGGGGCAGAACCAGAGCAGGGTCAGAAGAGCAGAGGGGCAGAAGCAGAGTAGGGCTAGAATCCACGGCAGGGCCAGAGCAGCAGAGCCAGAGTAAGGCCAGAGGAGCAGAGTCAAAGGAGCAGATCCAGAAGAGCAGAGCCAGAGGAGCAGAGCCAGAGGGACAGAGCCAGAGGGACAGAGCCAGAGGGACAGAGCAGAGCCAGAGGAGCAGAGCCAAAGGAGCAGAGCCAGAGGAGCAGAGCCAGAGGAGCAGAGCCAGAGGAGCAGAGCCAGAGGGACAGAGCAGAGGCAGAGGAGCAGAGCCAGACCAGAGGGACAGTGTGAGGGATAGGCAGCCGCTGACCTCACTCTCACAGCCACAGTGTCACCACTAATGTACGCCCCCCATAAGTCAGCCTGACCCGCCTTCCCACCCCACCGCCCCGCGCCCACCGCCCCACATGCATACACATGTCTGCTGAAACCACGCTGGATTAACATTATTGACTGGAAGTGTAATGGTTAGTGCCCGGTTAATGTTGGGTCACCTGACGAGTGGTGGGCTTAAAATCCTGAGATCGATTCTTCTGGCACAATGGCTTCTATGCGCTGATGAAATGAACGCGTTTGGCACATTTGGTCCATAAATCGCATCTGCTCCTCAGCACTGAGCGCTGACTTGGGGAGATTTGTGTCTTCCTCGGCTCCGGGCCATCCTTTCAGTGAGTCAGATTTCAGCCCAAATTTCCTGGCTCTGGGTCTGGGACATGACGGATCTCCTGAGTCTGTGGTGCCATAGCTCATTGTCAGAGGAGACCCTTTGCCCTCACGTACAGTCTGGACTGTCATTCCCCAATTTCAGTCTGGTACAAATTTGCATCAAAATTTGATAATCTGATCTGAAATGCTTATGTCACATTCTAAATAGTAAATGAGCATGGGCGCAATATCGTTCATTCAAGATTTGGTTCCAATTTAGTTATTTTGAAAAAACTGTAACTGTTGCTGTTGATCTTCCCATTCTGACCTTAAAATGTTCATTTTAAAGGTACTCTACATGATCCTGGACTTTTTTTTGTTCCAACTTCAAATCAAGCTAATCCCTGCACAACAACAGTCTAATAAGTTTAATATTAAGATGAAAAAGTCATAAAGCATACATTTTGACCTATTTTATGGTCAATTTATCTATAATTACAGTCCACATGAAAAAAAAAATGACCCAAAGATCAATATTTTAATTCTAAGCAAGTAAAAAAAACAATATGGTGATATTTTTTATAAATTAAATATTATTTTGTTTTATTTATATTTATATACTTTTTACTATTAGTACTCATTGTTTTAGCTAGCATCATATCACCTAATTCCTGTTGAATTGTTTTCAAAATTGGCAATAAAGTTTTTTTAGTTTTTTTTTTTTCTGATTCTCAAAAAGATTTTGAAAAAATAGAGACAGCTGAAAGGACCATAAGCCCCAAGAGTAAAATGCTTGTAAACCCAAGTCTAGTCTAACAAGATTATCTGTACTTTTCAACATTCTATTGCTCATAGGCCTCTGCCCTCCATCTGAAATTATGACATCGTCATTGTATGACGTCATGAACACACATCCTTCCCAGTTTTTGACCAGATGACCAGACCTTGAGCTCGTCCTGTGTCCCTGTGGAGTCTGTGACTTCTTAGCCGCAGGGACACAGAGGTGTTAAACCAGCTTTTGGCTCCTTGCCTCACAGCGCTGGCGCGTGACCCTGTCCATTCAGAGACTTGTGCTGGAGCTCGCACTGATCTGTGACCAAACAGGTGGAAAAAAAGAGGAGGATGTGCTATTCACCTGCCAGTCACCTGCCACAGTGTGACAGAAAGAACCAGTCCTCCTTTACACAGCCATTGTCACCAACACTGCATTGTCCTCCCATCCTGCCCTGTTTGCTTCTTAGATTCTTTTATATATATATATATATATATATATATATATATATATATATATATATATATATATATATATATATATACACACACACACACACACACACACCCACACACACCCCCACCCACCCACGCACACACACACACACACACATTACATTCATATTAACTATCTAATATAATTTAGTCGTATACCATTATTCATCTTAACATGTGATTATATCCTGTGTCCATTACACCACAAATTTGCGTGACTTTGTAATCTCTTATTGGTCCAGGAGTTGTCCAAGTTAGAAAATGTTTCAGAGGTAGTCTGTTTTTGAAATCAAATAATATTTTTGCATGTTTTATTGTTGTATATTTTTTCAAATCTGAACAGGAGCTCTACTATGGTTGAATAAAACTTCACAAATGGTTTTAATGTCTAATATTGGTAATATTTTGGTGATTTGAGCAGTGTAAAGACTCATTACAGGCTTTCATGTGTATAGCTGCTGCATTCTCTCATGTCTCTGCCCTCAGCTCTCTCCATGCACCGCTCTGAGCAGTCACTGGATTTGTGCACAGGTAAAAGACATTCTCCACACACAGACCCACAGCTCTGAAAGCAGACGCTGCAGAAACAAACCCCAGCACAGTGTCTGACTTTTCCAGCCTCCGAACCAGTCTTTGAGAGCCTCTTTGTGCGTTCCCAGGTGAAGACTCTCTCCTCGGCCTCTTCTCAAAGTGAGGTCAGAGGAATTGATCTGCGGAGCGGGCGTCAGATGAAATATAATAGCGGCGTGCTGAATGCGGCGCCCGGATTGACTGAGCGAGAATGAGATAACACTTTGCCGATTGAGAAGCAGCGACTCTCCTTCAAGACTTGTCGGCCATCATTGTGTGGAATATCAACTCCCCGCAGGTGCAGCGAGCTAGGCCAGCGCTTCATTCAGGTATCAAAAGAACAGCCACTCCACCGGCCTATTCTGCCGCTGCTGCCGAGCCCAGGAGCACAAAAAGCACTGGCATCAATTCAGGCTGATTAAAAGAAAAGCTACTGTAGCGCTGAGTGCATCAATTGTGCAGTACAAAAGAGGTTAAGTGTGGGGATGAGGAGTGGGCTGGCTGCTGTCTGTATGCCTCACCCCTGCCCCACGCTGGAGCTGTGATAGCCGCATGCTAATTCCAGGGTTGGGCTGTGTTTCTGAGAGCGTCAATGTCTTCAAACAACACACTGGAGTGACGACTAAATGAAAGATTTTCTATATGCCGAGATGAGCTGCTGTTGTGCTGTTTGTTAATGGCCTGCTCTGACAATCGAGCGACATGCATGTGGTAGAGTGGTGGCATTATAACCAGAAGGTGTCCAGTTCAAATCCCATGCTTGTCAGTTCATATTTCTTTGTGTCCTTGAGATAGACACTTTAGCTGTTGTAGAAGTGTTAGACATATAGTATCAAACCATTTCTGATTCTGCAAATATTATACAATCATCATCAGCAAAACAAGGTCGACAAGGACATGAACAGGAGTGAAGTGCATTACTGCAAATGTCTTTATGTTGTCAAAAGTTGAGGTATTGTTAATGAAAATTGGTTGATCATAGAGAAATTGTGCCAGCCCCACACTGTTAGCTCAGACCTTGTTATCTTGGCCTATGTCATCAGAGGTATAATAATATAATAAAGTATAGCCAGACTGGACTACTCTAGACTGGAATGAACACTATCACAGTGTCTTGAGGATTCGTGTCTTCGAGTGCTGGATCTTGAGCTGATGGTAAAAAAAAAACAACAAAAAACTTCTCTTGCATTGGAACTCCAGCATCATGCCTTTTCTTACAGTAGATTTTTGATACTTTTGGCTACCCTAGCAATAATACACTACAAATCCAATGTAGTCAATACAGAAAAGTTTATCACTCTCAAATCTGACAACTGCCAAAACTAAAGCGTAAGCCTTCATTCTTCCATACTCTGGCTGATTTGTTCAAGGTTCTATATTATAAAATTGATTCTTGTGAGCTTTAAGCCATGTTATACTGTTATTACCTCATCAAAACAGTTATATTTTGTTTTATTCTTACGTATTTGAGCAATCCTTTATTATTAGTCTACATCTTCAAAGCTCAAAATGCTCTGCTCCACCTTGTGATGTCATGCAGCGGTAATTCTCAAGTTAACTCTTTACCTTTAATATGCTTAAATATGCAGGATTTATGTGTTAAATGTGTGAATGAAACAAAACACAACTCCAGGTATGTATTTGATGAGGAACCAACATTATAACATAGATCAGAAAATAGTGTAATATCAGCCCTTTAATTCCAGGCTTGTACTTTGTTCTACGGGCCTCAATGTCACATGCAAATCACGTCGCTTTTTAATTCGGAACTGTCAAATGCCAGTGTGATGAGTGAGCACAAGACGGATGTCCAGGCTGATTAAAAGAGCAGCTGAGGAGGCGGAAAGGTCCTATCACAGGCCCCTAACAAATCCTATCACGGGCCCCTAACAAATCCCATAACTGTCCCCATAACAAGAGTAGATTAAAGGGGCTGGAACGTGCCTCCCTCTTGCTTTCCAAACAAATTCATTTACATATGTTATGCTGGGAGACGCGGCGTACACAAATGTTCCTTAAGTGACATCTCAAGAGCAGAGTCCCTCTCCAGCTAATCAAAGCACACAGTCCTATGAATATGGATGAGTATGTATGCTACGAAAGGCTAAGATTAGCTTGTGTCCTTTTTATTTTCACTGGAAGGGTAGAGGTGAGGAGGCAGGCTTTGAGGCACTAACCCATGCACTCATCCCAAAACCAAATGCATGCTAAATGAAGTGTTTTCTATAGGTAAAGGCGAGCTATTATTGTATTGAATGGGCATTGGTAGCTTTACTGACCAGGTGACACTCAATACTTTTACATGCACACCAGAAAAAATGGGATGGTTTAGTTCAATTAAAACAAATTCTTCTAAATCAAGGAACTATGATTGAGTTGTTGTGAATCAAATCTCAAAAATCCCAATACCTCATCTGGAGAAGCTGATATGTAGTCAGATACCTGCTGCATGTAACAGCACAGTCCAACATACATTAGGCGCAGACGTGGGGAGGCATTCAACTGCACGGGGTAAGAGACAGCCAGAAAAATACACTGCCTGGCCACCTGGATTTAACTAAGCAAATGATCTGGGGTTGCTGCAGTTGGTCAGGTCTAGGTTCAGCAACAGTATGTACTCAAAGAATGAGGTCAGCTGACACCTGAATATACTGAATGACCAGATTATTCCATCATGTATTTTAAGATGACAATGCCAGGATCCATCGGGCTCAAATTGTGAAAGAGTGGTTCAGGAGCATGAGACATCATTTTCACACATGGATTGTCCACCACAGAGTCCAGACCTTAACCCCATTGAGAACCTCTGGGATGTGCTGGAGAAGACTTTGTGCAGCGATCACACTCTACCATCATAAATGCAAGATCTTGGAGAAAAATGAATGAACAATGCCACAGCGAATGTGTGCTGTAATCAAAGCTAAAGGCGGAACAACGAAATATTAGTGTGTGACCTTTTTTTTTGGTGGTGGCTTTATTTTGGCCAAGCAGTGTATTAGACATGTGTTTGGACGTTTACTCACTCATTTTAGATCAGTAGTGATGACAAACTACAGCCTCTTTACCAAGCCCATGTTTTGTTTTGGATTGCTACGAAAATGAAACTTAATGGAGCTTATGAATGTATATTTGTGCTGCTGAGAGCAAATAACTTGAGAGTTATGCAGTTTAAAGCATATCTGAAAATGCTAACGTAAATGAATAGTCATATGTATGAAAGTAGTTTTTATTAACGATTATAGCTGCAAAGAATTAGTGCTAATGCTAACTTACTGGACCAGAATGCTTCATAGACGCCATTCACACCTATTGGGTTTTTTGACTTGCTGTAGACTGGGAGTGGTCCCACAGTTTTCGGGCATCGAGGATTTGAATTTGGTTGTTTAGCGCACTCTGACTTCTCTGTACATGTGGACATAGTGAGTGAGTGGCTCAGGTGTCAGAGCAGTAGTGTTACAAGCAGAATGTTTTTGGTTTGAATCCTGTGCTGTGCAGTTTATTTTGTCATTGTAACCTTGGACTAAACACTTTAGCATGCTTATGTGTCAATGATATATGTCCATAAGTTTGTTTGAGCCAGTAATTTACATGTTTGTTTATTCGACAGGACTCTTGTCCCAGGGTACAGATATTGGCCTGAGAAAATAAATGAAAACTGATGAATCCTCTGCTACGATGGTGCTGTGTGCAGGAGTAACCTTGCACTGAAAAGTGGACTGTTTGAGTTTTCAATCCATAAAAGTGTAATAATAATAAGATCTTAAGATAACTAAGAGGCTAACTTTTAGGCACTTCGAGGATTTAAAAAATAAAAAAAATTAAAAAAAAGGGAAAAAAGAAAATAATCCTTGCAAAATCTGACCTTTGTGGAAGCGGCAGATGCCCTGTGTTCTGTGGGAGAATTCTTTCTGGGACTAACAGTTGTAGTACCTATGGAGTGGCCACTAACCAAACTCTCACCAGGAAAAATTGGGAATGTCTTATCCAGTTCTTATTATAGATACATTTTTCAAAGTCACAAGAATCCATCTTGTTTGACTCTGACTGATCCTATTCAGTCCACATAAATTTTGTTGTGGAGCAGAAAGTGTATATTCCTCAGACAAAAACATATTGATACAAGGTAGCAAGCAGTTGAGATTATTTTAATACCAAAGCATTGGCTGCTGTGATTTACAAAAACTTTGCTGAGAGTCTCAAACAATATCAACAGGAGCCACTCCAGTTCGATTCAGATTCTATCTATACCCACCTGTTGACATCTTTGGTTCATCACAATTATAATATTGGATTTGACACTACTTGTACTTTTGAACATTGTATGGCTGTAGTAATGTCTTTGCCCCTGTCCTCCTCCTCTGCTCCTCTCCACCCCCCTTCACCTCTTCCTCCTCTGCCTCCTCTGCCCCTCTCTGCCCCTTTCTCTGTCCTCTGTCCCTCTCCACCTCTTCAGCTCCACTACGTCTCCTCTGCCCCTCTCTGCCTCTGCTCTGCTCTCTCTGCCTCCTCTGTCCCTCTCCTCCTTCCTCTGCCCTCTGCCTCCTCTGCCCCCCCCCCCACCTCCTTCCTTCTCTGCCCCTCCTCTACCCCCCTCAACTCCTCCTCTGCCCTTCCTTTGCCCCTTTCTTCCTCCTCTGCCCCTTTCTTCCTCCTCTACTCTCACTCACTCCTCTGTCCCTCTCTCCTCTATTCCCTCCTCTACCTCCCTCAAGTCCTTCTCTGCTCTTCTCCTCTGCCCCTCTCTGGACAATGCACCACTCCTTTGTCATCCTCTCCTGTCCCGTGAATTTCCTCCCATTGTGGAGAGGGGCGCCCCAATCATGCAGGCACCCAGCAATCAGGCCGGAGCATGGTGTGACAGGTGCTGGCCCTGCCCTGTGCCCCCCCCCTCATACACCCAAACCCCTTAACTCCCGTACCCCTGCTCAAATCATCTGATACCTTTCACAAGTCCACTTCACTACTTCACTGTTCAAGCCCATTCGAACAAAAGCTGATACTGATACAGACAGGTAAGCCAGTACTTCATGGGTTTCAGTCATATGTATATAAATAAATATTATATATATATATATATATATATATATATATATATATATATATATATATATATATATATATATATATATATATATATATATATATATATATATATATATATATATATATATATATATATATATTAAAACAGTTTGAGTCAATGTACCAATCTCAGTAAACTGGATGGAGTAGACCACACTAGGGATGGAACGCCGCACAATACTAGTGCTAATCATGATAAAAAATGTCCGCAGTTAATCGTAGCATTTTGTAGTAAATAGCATTTTGCACAGCTCATGGCTGCAATGCCAGCATATCCTTTCTCAGCTTGGTTCATATGTTTTATTGTAGTCAAGAGTTATATAATTGACAGATTTATTATTCATTCATTGTTAATTCCATTTGCAGCAAAAAAAAACAAAAAACAAAAAACAATAAAGGTGATCGCTCAGACATCTACTAATTGTATGGTAATTGATGTTTCAGTGACTTTCAAAAAAAAAAAGTACACCTTGGTTTAATAATCATTGTGACAATATCGTTAATTGTGATTATTTTGGTCAAAATAATAATAGTTCTGTCCTACGTAGTGTGTCCCTAGACCACACTACATAGGATAGAACTCCAAACTACGTACGCAAGAGCAGCTCTGAACCCCAGTCTGCTGTGCATTTCCATCTCAAAGCCACTAATCAACTTGTTTAAAGATAAATAGATGGTTATTTATCACCGATTTATAACTCCATCCTCACACCTAAATAAAATAATAATAATGATAAAAAATAATGTGGATAGCCAGTTTGCTGGTGTGAGATCACCCATTAGGGGCATGATATGAACGAGCAAATATATCTGAGGGACAGTTCACACCTTAGCTTAGTTCAATAGACCTAACTAATAACAGGTACTCCTTACTGTAAACAACTAGGGTATGTTAATTTCAGTGTAATTAGCACGTCCCTTCAAACAGATATAAGGCAGTGATGTGCAGAACCCTGTCAGAACTGAAGAAGCTTCTTGGATGAGTTGTGAAACAATATTCACTTTTAAAAATGTGTGTCCAGTTGACAAAATTCAGCTGCATAAAACAGCAGCAAGGAGAAAGCACCAAACAGGTAATAGCATAAAACCTTAAACCCATGTTTTTATTTTGGGGTTTCATAAAAATGGGTTAAAACGTTAATATCGTTATATATGTAGCTATGCTAAACACGTCTCTTCTGGAAGGGCGTATGGGAGCGGTAAGTGATGATGTCATCACTCTTGCTGATGCTACTATTAATACTAATACTACTAATGCTCATGTAACAAATGTCCCTACTTCATCATTTCTGTAGTGATTCACGGTTTAGAGACCAAGTCTGAATCTCAAGCACCATCTAAATAAATACCTACCTTCTTGGCCAGTCACTTTATTAGCCCTGTTTGATAGTTAGATTCCCAAATCCTTAATCACATGTGGAGGTGTGCGACCCTGGGCTCACGAGGCTCTCGTGGAGGTAAGTGCTTGGCGTGAGCGGATAATAACGTGTTTCAGGTTTGACATTTGGCGGTGGCAGCAGGCAGCACAAAGATGGAGGAGCTGGAGTCCGCAGGCATTTATTAGGTGCCATTTCAGCCGAACAAGCCTTGTTTAAGCTGATTACATGCTCAGCACGGCCCGCAAAGCCCTCCCCCTGCACCTACCATTAAGGCTCTCTCTCTGCAGCCAGGAGAAAGCACCAAACAGCCCCGCGCTCCAAATCATATACACTTACTTTATTTTCTTGAGAGCCTGGTGTTCATAGTGCTTTTGTGGGAGATCTGCACTCGGTTTGTGCTGCTAGTGTCGTGTTTATCACCAAGTTTTATCAAAGTATTTCATATTTTCTCTTAGCACCATTGTCGTAATGTCTGGTGGATCAAAGGAGGCAGCCTTGGCATTCGAAAAATGAACTGGGTTTATTACAAAGAAAAAAAGGCGAGATGCTGGGTGTAGGCAGTGGATCGGAGGCTGTGGGGGTAGGTAGGTCCAAAAACGGGATCACGGAGGATACATTGGTGGATAAACTGATGATAACTTGACAATCTGGCAGTGTGTATAGAAATTAGCAGAGTCTTTGTACTGCAAAGGTTATTGCTTGATTACTGATCGACTGCAGGTGAGTAGTGGGTGGTGCCAGATTCTCCGCCCAGTTCCGGGCACAGACACAGAAGGGAGGAGACAGCACAGATACACAGGGAAAAACTGGAATACTGACAACCATATACTTATGTTTTGTGCTCAATATTTGGTAAGCAGACAATCCAAAAAGAAAGCAAAAATTATCAATTTTCTTTAAAGAGGGGGTATTTTATTTCAATCAGATGTTAACTGCTAAGACATAACATATTTTGTTTTTTGCATATTTATGCAGAATATTTTTGAGATTATTTTTGTGTGGGAGTATGGATGTCATAGGCTTGTGGGCTGAGCATTGCACAGAATCTTACAACTAACCATGAGGAGGGTTCAAAAAGGGCCCGGAGGAGATTGCTAAAATACTCAAACATGCATGGATGACATCTAAAATCTTTTCAGGAATGGTTTTGATGAGGGAACATGTTATAATATGATAGAAAGCTCAAAAAAGTTGATTTTGCATATTACTTCTCTTTAAAGATCAACTGCATAACATGGAGGGTCCATGCCTTGTTTATTCCCATGGAGATGTTAAAGGTAGTTTTCAGATTGTAGAATGTGATGATGGGGGCAAGAGACAGTATTTCATATTGATAACATTGTACTTTGTCATGAAATATCCAAAAGCTAAATTCACAAATGTTGAACTTGAACATGTTGGTGACAGGACCCAAGAACTCACTGTATAACAACAATAATCTGCATTTTAACAATATTCATTTTATCTGTATTAAAAATGATAGAACGTTGCGATGGCATCTGAAACCCAGCAATTGTAATGCCAACAGTTTTCTATAGTTATTCATTAAACCTATCTATCTCCATGGAAACACTGTTGTTTATAATAGCAGTTGTTTGCACTGTCCAGTATCAATCAAAAAATGTGATTTTTATTCAAATGTGTGGGGAGTAAAATCTGTATGTATGCACTGGCATCAACAAACACACACACAGTCGCAGACACATGTTAAGTTTTCATGTTTTTGAGGGACATTACATTGACTTACAATAATTTCCTGGAACCTTAACCTAACCTAAACCCTAACTGTGACCTGTTTTAACCCATATCTGAACTTTAAACCGTGTTGCAGTTGAACTAATTATAAAGGAATTATGTCATAGGGACTTGATTTCTAACCCCATGCAGGAGTGTGTTTGCAACAAGAAAGAAAAAAAAAAGAAGAAAAAATTAAAGCAGCGCCATCGTCACCCCCTTGCAACCACGAGATACATGCCATCACCAAGATCCTGTCTACTACCCCATCTATACATCACGACTGCCCCTATATCGTGACCAAGCCTGTGTCGTGTATGTTCTTACGTCACAACTTACTGCATCGTGACCGCCCCTACATCAAGACACATGCACTTGCACATTCCACTTGTGGTGAGGGTCCCTGGTCACTGGTGGGTGCTTCATTTGCCGTCACTGCAACCGCGCTTTGCTCTTCGTCAGCCTCTAGCATTTGGACTTAATAATAATAATAATAATCTTAAAAAATGGCCTATCAATATAATCACAAACAAATACCAGTTCTTCCATTTATATTTTTATTTTTCTATAAACAAATATATTTCTCGTAGTACAGAAGCCTGACTAAAAGGGCAGTGTGATGTTCATGTACTGTAAAAATGTAAATAGGTCTGCATTATCTACAATAACTACAGTGTACATGTATTACTTATTTGGAATAGATAATTTGACTCTTTTTAACCACATCACTATCAGATTTGTTACACTTAGCATGTGAAAAAGTCAACCATTCTAAGCACAAAAACTGAAAATTCCAGTCCTGATTTTTTGTTTTGTAGTTTTGCAGTGCGTGGTGGCTAAGTGCAGCGTCTGTGTGTGCTTT
Organism: Periophthalmus magnuspinnatus; assembly: GCF_009829125.3. NCBI lineage: Eukaryota > Metazoa > Chordata > Actinopteri > Gobiiformes > Gobiidae > Periophthalmus > Periophthalmus magnuspinnatus. The sequence continues at coordinate 22,251,930 of NC_047134.1, forward strand.
ATCCCAGTGAGCGGTACCAGTCCTCCCCTCACGAGCCCGGGCACACGCAGCACCATTAAAGCCTCCCTCTGGAACCACCACCCGCCATCGCACAAATTACACCCGGCGCTTTTAATTTGGTAATTATGCGGCTGCTGTTTGAATGGGATGACATAATTACAGTGTCCTTATGACAATCCTCACTTAGCGCCAAGTCTGGAGATGTCATGTTTGTCAGATAATTATCCATGCAGAATTACTCTCTGCTGTAATTAGTAATTATGTCTGCTGCCGTACTGTACACACTGGAATCCTGGTTCCATTTGCGCAGAGTTTGGGAGTTCTGGACAATAGGTTATATTCACCACAGAATTTGATGGCATGATTTCAGATGGAGGGTGGGGCCTATATGTCTGTGGGGATTCACTGTTTTGGAACAAATAACCAAACAGACAATCCACAAATAGTAATTTATGGTTTAAAGCAGACATATTGTGCGTGTATTTGCTATATAGTGACACCCATAGATCATTATGTTATAATGTGATAATTTGCACATTTTAAAATGAGAAATAAGTCCACTGACTTAGAAAACTGTGGTGCCCACTGGGAGCTGACGCTGCCGTAAATGCCACCACGACAAAAAGCTGTGTAGCTGTCGGCACCTCACCACCTGTCGGCACCACACCACCTGTGTGTGTGTGTGTGTGGGGGGGGGGGGGGGGGGGGGGGGGGGGGGGGGGGGGGGGGGGGGGGGGGATTTTGGGCTTTACAAAAATTAATTAAATTAAGTGAAGGGAGAGGAGGAGCGGGGTCTGTAGGACTAAAGGGAAAAGCGAGGGGAGAGGAGGGGCGATGTCTGGAGGACTAAAGGGAAAAGCGAGGGGAGATGATGGGTGGAGTCTGGAGGACTAAAGGGAAAAGCGAGGGAAGAGGAGGGGCCGTGTCTGGAGGACTAAAGGGAAAAGCGAGGGGAGATGATGGGTGGAGTCTGGAGGACTAAAGGGAAAAGCGAGGGAAGAGGAGGGGCCGTGTCTGGAGGACTAAAGGGAAAAGCGAGGGGAGATGATGGGTGGAGTCTGGAGGACTAAAGGGAAAAGCAAGGGAAGAGGAGGGGCCGTGTCTGGAGGACTAAAGGGAAAAGCGAGGGGAGAGGATGGGTGGAGTCTGGAGGACTAAAGGGAAAAGCGAGGGAAGAGGAGGGGCGGTGTCTGGAGGACTAAAGGGAAAAGCGAGGGGAGAGGATGGGTGGAGTCTGGGGTTATAAGGAACAGTCTGAAGGGTGTTCAGGTATTCACTTCAATTCACTTCAAACTCTGCCCCTGCAGCCAGGTGTCTGTAATCAGAAACACCTGGCTTTAAACTGGGCAGTCTTGTGTGTTGTCACATAGTGTTTGAAATTGCAGTGGCCACTGGAGGCAGCCCACAATTTTTGACTGTGTTTGTCCAGGAAGATGTAAATTTCTGAAAAATTGTGGGTTCCAAGGGAGTGTATCGTCATATTATTGTATAATATTGTACAACACAAAAGTGAGTTGATCAGTCATTGCACATAACATAAGTTTAGTAATGTAAAAATGTCTTTAGTCGACCACAACTCTAGATGTCTGTACTATACAGCTCTATACTCCAGTGTAATGCTTTGAGATGCTAATGTGTGTAATGCTATTACACAGGTATAAATACTATACAAATACAAATATTACACAGGTACAAACACAAATATTACACAGGTACAAATACAAATATTACACAGGTACAAATACAAATATTACACAGGTACAAATACAAATATTGCACAGGTACAAAGATAAAGGTAATACAAGTGGTCAATTCTCTTTTTTTTCTTTCCTTCTTTTTTTTTGTGTTATATATCTCAACAGCTGTTGCTCCACTAAATAAATAAACAAAAAAACAAAAAAACAAATGAATAAATAATTTTGATTTGGCGCAGAGGAAACAGTTTGAAAATACAACTTGAAACAGTGGTCAGTGAATGAAAGAACAGCAAACTGACTGACATCCACAGGAATTTTTGCCTTGAACCACACCATATAAATGATAGTGTTTGTGTTTAAATGTCAACACTGACTGAAATTTGTCTCAAAAAAATTGAAAATCTTGTTGTGGTGTGTTAAGCATTTGAATGCTTGTTGGATCTCTCATTTGGGCAATTTTTTTAATCCTTACGCAAGAAAAAATCCAGCTCAGATAAAATAAAAAAAAAATAAATAAATATAAAAATAGTGTATAAAATTACTTCCAAAAAAACACAAAAAAAAAAAACACACGCTCTGAAGGCCTGCCCTAAAAGCACTTACTGTTCACCGCTTGTACACTATTACAAATCCTCCACTGTTGATGTGTGACTGGGTTAAAAACAATAGCTGATTTCCAAACATATGATTAAGAGTACAAACATATGCGCCATTTCTGCAGTAATGGCCCCAGCGTGTTTTAAATGCACCTGTTTGTTATTCCTGGGCCGCCCACACGCTCTGGACTCCCTCCCTGATGAGCCAACGTCGAAGCTTTTAATACAGCCTTTTGGAAGTGGGGCATTGGGAAAAGTGCGGATGAGGATTGTCCGGGGCTTTTATTGAAATGCCGCAGCGCTGAAACAAAGCAGCGCCGGAGCCGGTCACAGCCACATGCATTAGTGGATCAATTAAACACTAGGCTTCTTAATAAACAGCCAGCGTTGCCATGGAAAAGCAGGCCCGTCACAGGCCCCCACCCCCCTTTGTTCACACACATGCATACACACACGTTACGCGCGCTAACACACTAGCACGTACCTAAAGGAGCTGGGCTGACTTGTCCAAAATATGAATACAAAAGTACAAGAAAAAGAAAATTCACCATGACCACACCCAAAGTCATATCAAAAATGTAATTAGTAATCTTTAATTGCACATGGGTTTAGTGTCTTTTGGCCAAATTTGGACTGTTTTTGATGAAAACTGTTGGAAAAGATGTCAAAAGTATAATGGTGTGCACTTTTGTCAATGGTGTTTTAGATCCAATATGGCCGACTTACTGTAGGATTTAGGGCAGGGTCATAACATACATTTTTTGCATATCTTAAGATGTTTTATTTTTTAGGTGGAGTTTTTGGAAGGGTCCGGCTCCTGTTGGTTTCATAAAAATCAATTTTTGAGGAGGCGCTATTTTTTTTTTAATTATTTATTAGGCCCAGTAATAACAGAGATATTAACCATAAACCAGAACAAAACACCTGCAATTTGGACCATAGAAATCTGACCTGTCCTCTGGTCAATGTATCACAAAGTCCTTCTGCTTGTGTCTTTACACTGTACACACTCCATCTAAGAAACAATCTGACCACTATAAGGAAAATATACTTGGAAAAAAAAAGTGTGTATCCCCGGCTTAATTTATGTCATTATATATATATGTGTGTGTGTGTGTGTGTGTGTGTGTGTGTGTGTGCGCGCGCATGTGTGTGCTATATTAGTAAAATTGAATTGAACTGATAACTGTGGTAGTTCCATTGTTTTATGTAAATTCACACAGCTTTGATTTCAGACATATTTACATTGCAGCCGATTCAATCCATTTAGAGAGTGAGAAATTTAGTTTTCACTGGGAGTGTTTCAGACTTCCATTATTCACTCACTATTTGACCTCTGACTTTTAATCAATGTGAAAATGATTTAACCTATTGGCTCATTGTTACTCCTCGTTCTCCTATGATTCTTTAGAAACAAACAAATATAAATTCATGCTTATAAATCAGATGAGTAATATGCTAAAATGCTATGGTCAGTATCTCTTTAAAGATACAGTATGTAACTTTCTGGAGGAGGCATGTCACCTGCATGATTCCATGGAAATATAAAGTTAAAACAATACTTTGGAATATTCTCTATGGAGATGGATGTTTTATGTCGTGCTGTGGAAAACTATAATAAAAGAATCCACATTTCCATAGAGACAAGCACAAATAAGAGTCAGGTTTGTGGAGATGCAAGCCCGTCAGGATAAGGATGCTTGTTTTCAGTGCAATAAACCAAAATTTATTTTATTTCATTTGATCTATTTTTTGCAAAAAAAAGTTACATATCACAACTAAAATTAATATATATATATATATATATATATATATATATATATATAAAGAAAAAACTATTATCAAATCAGAGACGCCTTGAAAAACCCCCCCAAAAAAACAGCAGGTGTGTAAACTGGTCAAATGCCATAAAAAAAAAAAAAATATTTGAAGAAAAAAAAAAGTATTTTCGTCAAGTAAGGCATCCATATATAGAAAAATGTAACCTGTCAAATAAATACATGAAAAAACTAGCACAGTATATAGTAACCCCCAACCCCTCCGAAAAAATCTTTTCAATCTTGTAAACCCAAAGGCCACAGAAACACTAAAGCAGTTGAGTAAAACAGAGAGCAGAAAACGATTGGTAGAGAAAAGCCAGCGTGACATGTGGCTCTGCTGCAGTTGAGCTGGAGACTTTTGAGAACACAGGCCAGAGCCGAGCGCCGAGTGGGACTGTAATTGTACGGCAATTACATCCACAAGACAGAGAGGAAGAGGAGGAAAAGAGATGAGGAGGGGAGGAGGAAGAGTCGGAGGAGGAGGCAGCGATGGAAGAGGAGGCAGAGAGAGAAGAAGGCGAGGAGTGTGGAGCAGGTCTTTATACCTAGGCCTGAGGATGGGGGGAAGAGAGAGAAAGAGAGAGAGGGTGGGGGGTAGAAGGGGAGATGGGGGGCATAGAGGAGGCTTGAGGAGGGGAGGGGGGCAGAGGGTGTAAGAGGAAAGGAGGGGGGGGGCATCAGCAGATTTTCATGTATGTGCTTTTATCTTTGAAAAGTGGCTATGTGACATTTTAGAACCCTACACGTGTTCTGAAATGACTTCATTTTTCAAATGATTTCTGATAAATACAGAGTTGTGGGTGGGGATAGGGGGTAGGTGAAAACAGGAATTTTCTAAGCACTCAGATCTGAAATGCAGGACAATATAGAATCACTCAAATATGCATGAATCACTCATTTAGCACCTAGCGACACAAAGCCTAAAAGGATTGTGATGGTACAGTCCAGTCTGGTTATGCTTCCCTTGAAGGGAGTATTATACCTGTGATGACGTAGGTCAAGATAACAAGGACTGAGCTGCAGTGTGATCCTGGGTGGGGCTGGCACAGTTTGCCTCCCACAGGCTGCCTTTTCGGTGGCAGAGTGGTAGCTCAGTGCAGACATGGGCAAACTACAGCCCGGGGGCCACACACGGCCCTTTGGGCTTATTAATCCGGTCACCGCACATGGGCATATTATATTAAAATAGGTAAGTGTGACCATTGTTCAATTTACCTTTTTGACAAGTTGTTGAACTTTTGGCACTTGTTAAAACTGAATATGAGTTTTTCTGCTGTGTTTATTTAACTGAAATTTTATAAATTAATTATTAATTTAATTAATGCATTTGGAAAACGATTTGTACAATGAGCCTTGTATATTTATGCTTTGCTACATGTTACAGGCAAAATCTCTAATGTAATATAGACTCATATATATCCTGGCCCGGCCCCTCTGTCAAATTTTAGAACCCACTGTGGCCCGTGTGTCAAAAAGTTTGCCCACCCCCTGCTCTAGCGCGACCCTGGGTGGGGCTGGCACAGTTTGCGTCCTACAGGCTGCCTTTTGGGTGGCAGAGTGGTTAGCTGCAGACCTGATGCTCACACACACCTCATTTGGAGCTCCGTTCAGGCGTGTGGCAGTGTGGAGACTCTCTCTGCTGGGTCACTGTCTTTCATTAACACATTTAAAATAAGCATGGACGACACATTTCCTCAAGCCAAGTCACTGTGGCAAATCCAGCCCTGATTACAAATATGAAGCATGAATGATTTTAAAACGCCCAGCTCGTTTTCTCACATAAACCTAAATTAAACTTGAATATTTCTGTGACATTTTGAGAGAAAATTGTGGAAATATTCTGCAGGTACAAAACATAACATTGCAACTTGTCTGGTACATTACTGGCATAGGAAATATATGGTAACAGTTTTTGCTTTTCCATATTTATGTTTGTATAAAGAGGAAATTGTATCTTACATTTTAGAGTTGTCAAAATATCAAAAATCAAAGACTAATCGATATTAAAACTAATATCAAAACTAGATACTTATTTGAGCAAGTATCGATACTAAAAAAGTCACATTCACAGTCACCTTTCCTGAACAGCTTTAGAATGATCTAGAGCTGTGTCAGAACAAGTATTAGACCACCTAGACTCGTGTACGCCCATGGACCAGTAGTAAGTGTCTTTTAATATCATCCTGGTATCGGAATTGGTATTGAGTATCAAATCTATTCCTTAGTATCAAAACTGAATTTGAAATTTTTCAATTACTTTTGTGGCCAAAAATATGAAACTTTTTTTTTCTGCAAGTTCCTCTGAATGATGTGTTTAGAGCTAGCTACTCTCTGAAACTCAATCAGGAGTACAGCTGTCATGATTTCAGATTTGAAAAAGAAATAATATTGAATTGTATTAGTATATAAAATGTTCACATTAAATTTGTGTCATTAAATAAAAAGAAATGATAATGTTAACTTTAAATTCTATAAACATGATCTGTGAGATAAGCATGTTCAAATCAAATTTAGCTCGTACTGATAAAAATTTTAATGGTGACTTATTCTTAATTACAGAAACATTGGGCATGATGGTCAGTTTCAGTCCTGAAATCCAGTTGGTTTAAACCTAAAATGACTCTCTCTGATCTTAATGATCACTACCTAAACCCCAGCATCTTCAGTAAATCATGAATCAGTGCTAGTGAAGCCTTTGCTGCTCAGTAAAGTGAATTCTGGAGGTTCTGTCCATACACTGATAATAAGAAAACTTGTATGCGTCCTATCTCTAGGTTAAGACCCTGGCAACCCAAATGTTTACCTTTGTAAAACCTTTAAATGGTATTTGGATATAAAATGTTCTTTGTAGTAAATTTGTACACAGCCACAGCCCTAATGTGCAGTTTTTAATGGTGTGTGGTTTCTGATCATATCGTTTTCTGTTGAGTCCTGGCCCCAGAGGAGACTGGCCCATGCTTTTAGTAGTAGGGAAAACCAAAGTACCTGGATTAAAACTACACAGTCATAGAACAACTCCACACAAACTGTCCCACACCTCCTGGGAGTCTAACCCAAGATCTTGTTCATGCTGATAAGGAATTTGTTAATAATGCTGATTTGAAAATTGTACTATGTAACTTTTCAAGTGGAGGATCTGCCACCTGCTTGGATCCATGTTACTGCTTTGCCTGGAATGTTTCACAGTATCACTTAAACTTCTTTCTTGCATTTATTGAATTACAGCTGATGTTATTACTGAAAATATACCTTGAAAAACATGCATTCTTACAATGAGCGGGAACCTCTAGCCACAGATCTGACCTGTAACTTTCCCTGGAGGTATCAATTGCTTGTCTCCGTGACGATAAATATGTTTAATGCCACACTGTAGAACACACAGCACTGTATGACATAGGGAGTAGATTTGTGTAGATTTGGATGCTGATTTGGATCATGTTGACATAGTTTGTTATTGTCATGTTAATGAGACATCTCATGGCCAGTACGTGCTCCAGTCGTGCCCTTCACTCCTCTGCCACTTAACTGATGTAAAACAATGATAAATATTGATCACAGGAACACACACACATTCACAGTCAAATGTTTTCTGACTTGCTTACTTAAAGATACTGTAAAATCTATAGGCCTAAGTAAATGTAATGATGATATGTATATGTAAGTATGATTGTCTGACAGGTCTTGGTTGTGTACACATGTTGTATAAACACTTGGGATTGAGTACAGGGCGTTGGCATGATCAGCTCTTGACTCTGTAGTCCTCAGTGACGCTTTGCACCAGCCCCTCTCTGTTTCTCTGGCCCTAACCTCCACCAATTACCCGCACATTTTTAGTCCCAGTCCCTCTCAGCGCCACAATGGAGCCCAAACCACTTCAGAGGAAATACTTGGATAATTATTTAAAGTTGGTTGTGAACTAAAAATGCATTTCACTCTACGGACCATTGCTGTTAAAACTGGTCAAAACGTTTCATTTGAAAATATTGCACCAAAATATAAAAGGTAAAATTTCACAGACAGATACAAACACTGTATTTATGTGCGTGAAAGACACTCTCCTCCACTGCAAATGTGAGAGAGCGGTGCATTAGCCAGTGTTTTAACGCTGTTTTCCTCCACGGCTAACAAAGGACCGTAGTGAAGAATGTGCCCGTGCAGAGTGCCATCAATTCATAAGCGCGTGCATTTGTGGCGCGGGATTTACGAGGCCGAGCGGCGGAGTGCTGCGGCAGAGTGCTGCTCCGCGCGGCCCAAATGGAATCTGCGCGCGGACCTCAGCCTTTCATATGAATGGCAGTTAGAGGTTTCCATGCCAACGCCATCCAGAGGGACGTTTGAGCCGCAAAAAGCCCGGCCAGATGTCTTCAACAATTCTCCCTGAAAAGATGTGCGCCGCCATTAGAGCCAATCAGAGCGCGGCGCAGCATCCCGCTCCACACCGGGCTCAGCTCCAGGTGAGGACAGGAACAACAACTCATATTGTTATTTTTATCGGAAGTGTAGGAAGTGAAGACACCAGATTTGCAAATATCAAAATTAGTCCATGAAGAAGATGAGTGAGAAGTTTCGTTATGAACACACACAAGTTGAGTAGCTATTAAAAACCTAACTCCCCAGTAATTTCCAAGAGCGATAAAATGTATAGACTACTACAATAATACTGACTGTGCCCAATTATTCATAAAGACAATTGTAATACTATTGTAATGTTCAATTGACGCTGGATTTTTGTATTATTTGTGACAGAAATAGATTTATTTTTAAGGGGAAATAAGTTATTGCATTTTTATTATTATTGTATCAGTTTTATTTTACTTTGCCCTAAATGTAAGGCATGTAAAAAATAAATAAATAAATAAATGTATGCAATCTATCTCATAAGAAAGATTAATTAAAACAAGTGCTTTTAGGTTTTTTTTTTCATTTTTTATTTTTGCCAGCTCACACACACACACACACACACACACATACACACACACACACACTAGTCCAAAGTCGTGATCAAACCAGCTATATGCACCGTTTGGATTTCCATTTCATATTTTCCCTTTTATTTGTATTTCTTTGTATACTCTCCATGCAGCGACATAGTAGAGCCCATCTGCTAACAGCTCTTTTGTGGCTTCATGTGTGAGAGCTCCTGTCGTCTGAAAACAGCCCGCTTCTAGACCTTGATGTAGATGACAACATCATTTGTTTATTATTTTATCGACTGTATTTATTTATTTATTTATTTAGTTTGATGTTTTTGGAGATCCGTGCCCTTGGTGATTCATGAAATATCATTATGCACACTGCAGAGGATTTGAGCAGCCAATCAGTGACAAGCTCGGGCCCGGGACAGTCTGACCTGTGTCCCCCGCATGCATGCTGCACCCCCACCCCACCCTCGCACCCCTCCTCTCTCTCTCTCTCTCTCTCTCTCTCTCACTCCCCTCACGTCCCCGTCCCCTCTCTCTTTCTCTCGTTCCCCCTTCTTTTGCTCTTGTTTTTCCTTCTGCCCCCCTCTCTCTCTCGTCCCCCCTCTTGCCCCCACCCCACCCCCACCCCCCTTCCTGCCCCCATCCCTCCCTCTCATCCCCCCTCCTGTTCCCTCTTGCCTCCCTCCCCTCTCTCGTCCTCCCTCTTTCCTCTTTCACATTCTCCATCCAGTCCCCTCTCTCACCCCCTCTTGTCCCATTACTCCCCCCCTTTCTTGCCCTCCCTTTCTTCACTCCATCCTCCAGTCTGCTCCTCTTCCTCCTCCTTCAGTGCACTCCTCCTCCTCCTCCTCCCCCCATATTCTCCTCTTCCTTCCTTTCCGTGCTGTGGGTGATTTGTGCGTTTGTGACAGGCGCAGTGCGGTGTGCAGCTTACTCACTCTCTGTGAGCGGATGGGCATCTGGCACAAACGGGATGGCCGCCGCAGCCGCATGTATTATGAATGTGCACACATCCACAGTTGTTAGTGCGGAAGGCCAGAAACACACGCAAAACTGCACTTGTCTAGCTGAGGTCTGAAGTCTGGATTTGAGTTATCTAGTTAAGACTTAGACGACCTAAATTATTTTCTTGTCTCAATAAATGTTTAATTTTTAATCTAATGTTTTTAATTCTACTTCATTATCTAGGTTTTAGCATTAATTCATTTATTTTATTTTATTTCACTCAAGTCTTCCTCTGCACCATCAGCACCACTCCAGCCTGATCATTCACCTGTCCTACTCAGCACCACTAGTACCATTTAACCAGATAACCATAAACCCTTCTTTGCACCACCACTCTATCTGAATTAACCACTAGTCCTCTGCTGCACCACCATTCCCACTGCACCCCCACCATCCAACCCCTCTCTGTCGTGCCAAATACCCCCACCCGTCTTTCTCTTGTTGCTGTGTACTTGTTGCTGTTCATCTGTCAGTACCTCTCAGTGACGCAGGAAGTCCGTCTTGGAGTCACTTCCTCCCTCCTCGCGTCACTCTTATCAGACCTTTGTCAGAGCCGCGGGACAATAATGGTGGGATACAGAGGCAGCCCCGGCAAGCCCTTCCCTGGTCCCCTCCTCGCCCTCCCCTCACCCCTGACAGTGCCGCCCTGTGTCAGCACGTCATTAGCGGCTGGCGTACACGGCTAATTACTTGTTTACACAGGCGGCGGATTGCGTGTGGGACAGGCTTTGTCTTTGGCAGTGGGATGTACGTGGAAAGGCCGGGTGGGCAGACTGGCACCACACAACCCGCCCCGGGTCGGAGAGATAGGTAATGAGTAACACCAGGGCAAACAACCAACCCACAACCAACCCACAAACTCATAAACAACCGACTCCACAGCCAACACTACACACACAGACATATGCGCAAGCAAAAGCAGCCTACTACGGGTGAGAGACAGGAACGAGTGATACAAGAACAAACAACCTGTCCTGCCACCACCCCACACACACATGACCAATCCACAACCACTCACACACATACATAAACAAAAAGTGAAAAAATGTGAAATGTGCATTAAGTGTATACTGGATAGATGTCTTCATTAATATGCTCAAAATAAATAAATAAATGAATGAAATGAACCTGGCTCAGTGAGACCGAGTGGGCAAACTGGCACCTCACCACCTGCTCCGAGTTGGAGAAATGTGTTTAGTGGCACCAGAGCAAACAACCAACCCAACAACGACCTTGGCCTCGTAACAGGTATTGAGCTGAGATGTCCGAGTGACACAAGGGCAAACAACCAGCCCACAACCACACACAAACAACCAAGCCACAGCCATCTCGCATAACCAACCAACCCCACGTCTTACATGTCAACAAAATCAGCCAATCATTTTGTAAACTGACAATTTTGAGATTGTGAAACTGTGTCATATTCAGTTTTGAGATTGATTTTGAAGCTTATTTTTTGTATAAATTTCCAATCCTGAAATGAGAGGCAACGTTCCAAAGGATTTTTAGTTGTAACATTTTTGTGTGCTGTAGGCTGCTGGGTTCTGACCAGTCCCAACCAAATAATAATGAGATTCAACATTTGTGGATCAACAAGCACATAGAGTTATATAGGCCCCTGCCTCCTGCTGAAATTATGACCTCATCAAATATAGAACAGGCATATCCAAGTTATGGCCCTCAGGCTTCCAGACGAATTAAGCAGTACTTTTCACACCAGTTATGAAAATGTACCTTGATAAAGCCAACATCAAATATTAGTGTGTCCTACTGAGGATCTAAGCATGAATGTTGAAAGATCTGGTGGCTCAGTAAAACCTGTTGTAAACAAACACATTTTAATTATTGACTGTACTGACCACCAGTCTATGGCCCTCGACTGACCCTCTGCTTTGTCTCCATTTTGATTTGTGACCCTTGATGAAAAAGTTTGGACATCCCTGTTTTAGCACATGAGCCCAACCCAGGCATTCACCTGTGAACCTGCAGGACCAGGACAGTGATGGAGGAATGAGGGGGTCACGGTGCAGCTCCAGCCCAGTGACAGAGGCATGAGGAGGAGGGAGGACGGGGAGAGGAAGGACGGGGGGAGAGGAGGGGGAGAGGGTGCAGCTAGAGCCCGGTGACAGAGGCATGAGGAGTGGGGAAGAGAAGTGAGGAAGGGGAGAGGAGGGGGAGAGAGTGCAGCTTCAACTTGGTGACACAGGCAGTCAGAGAGGGGAGGAGGGGAGGGGGTGGGAGCGTGCATGTGTGTGTGTGTGTGCATTATACACACACACACGCTCACGCACACACTCAGCTGATGCACACACTGATAGGAGACTCTTCCGGGCAACACAAGAGATGAAGCTTATCATTAACCTGATCACTGTGTCCACCGTGAGGCTGATAGGACCGGAGACTTAGACTGTGTCCCCATCTCCATCCTCTGCCCTGTCCCTTCTTTTGTCCTGATCTGTCCCTTATTTTGTCCTCTTTTGTAACCTCTGTCCTCTGGTCCATCCCCAGGTCTTTTGTCTGCCTTGCTCTTTACCCCTTATCTGTCTCCTGTTCTGTCCCCCTGCTCTGTCCTAACCTATCCTCTCTATCCCCTGGCCTGTTCCCTACAATGTTCTCTGCATTGTCCCCCTTCCCATCTACCCTACTGTGTCATCTGCTTTGCCCAATGTTCTCCATTCTGCCTTGTCCCCCTCTATGTCCCTTGCTCACCTGTTCTTCCTTCTGCCTTGCCCACGATGTCCCCCTCACCTGTCCTCCTTATTTTCTCCGTTCTCTGTCCCTTGCTCCGTCACTGTGTAGAAACTGAAAAATATCTCATACACAGATCATAAAGACACTGAGTATCCATGACAACTACGTTATTCCGAGCTACGTGACTAAGTGACGGTTTAGATACAGCCGAGCGCAAAGCATCTGTGTGGGACTATGGAGACACAGATTTTCGGTTGACTCGCAAAAGATATGAGCTAAGCCTGTTCACCATCAGAATCATTTTTATTCTCACTGACAACCCCAAACAAGGCATGTGCTTTGGTAATGTAGTGCCAGTTTAAGAGAGGGGAGATATATTGAGTCAAAAACAAAAGTGAAACTTAGCTGTTAAGACCCTAAAGAAGTAACCCAACTTTAAGGATTTTTGCAAAACATCCTAAAAACCATTCTAGGCTTTTATCTATAATTAATATCAGATTTCTATTAGATCAAAGAGGGATTACATGACTAGATTTGGTATTGTCCACAGTTTTTTTCAGAGTGACCAAGCTTTTGACATGTAGTGTGGGCCCACAAAGATGATTTGTACCTAGGTCCCAAAATTTGACGCTACACCCCTGCTTCTAAGCCCCAAACCTACAAAAAAGGAAACACATTAACCATTGTGTGGATCCACTGAAAGAGCAAAGAGCACAAATGAGGTGTGCATATTTTAATGACGTATTTAACCTGTTCACAAGTTTCAGTTATTACTGCGTCTATTAAACCTGGAGTATTTGAGTTTTTTTGCAAATTTTGTTTTTTCCTCCAAATTTGCTCTGTGTTGCTACCAAATACTGCTGTGCTTTTTCTACAAAGTATTTTGTGACAAAATGAGACCACTATGTGCACTGTATGCGGCTAATAATAAAGTATGTTTATTTCCCTTCTATCGTAACGGCAGGTACAGGAGCGGACCAAGGAATGCAGACTCGGGGCAATTTTACTGTTTTTATTAACAGTTTGTGGAATAATAAGAGTCAATAGTTCATTAAACACACGGGAGGCAAACCAGGCGTGCGGAGTGGTGAGCAGGAACGGGGAAACCAGGACCAGACGAGGACAGGATCGAGCACAGGAACAGAGCAAGCCAAGCGGGGCTCATCATTTGAAAAAAAAATTCTAAACCCATGCACATGCCCAAAAAGTAATGTACATTTTAGCAATGTGCCAAAGGGCTTATGAGAGCGAGGAACAAGTGATGTTAAAGGCCCTGTACCTGGTCTCGCAATTTGAGGACTTCAGGGACCGGCCTCCTGCTGGTGCCCAGAGTCAGGACTAAACATGGGGAATCAGCGTTTCAGTTTTATGCAGCTAAAACTTGGAACAGTCTTTCTGAAGATGTGAGACAGGCCTCTACTTTGACAATATTTAAATCCAGGCTCAAAACGGTTCTGTTTAGCTGTGCATACGACTGAAAGGTTTTTGTTCTGCACTCTTCTCCTTTAATGGTAATTTTATGATGACAAAAGAAACATGGACTGATGGACTTTTATTAGACATAGTAAAGTGACAGGAAAGTTTTTTGTAAAGTAATGGGAAAGTTCTTAAACTGAGTAAACTGAGTGTTTAAAGGGTGTGAGAGAGAGTTTTTAAAGGGTGCAAACGAGTGGGTGAGAGAGTTGCAGATTAGGTGATTATTTATGTTTTGATTTGTGTGATTTTAATGTCTTTCTTATTCTGTAAAGCACTTTGAATTACCTTGTGTACAAATTGTGCTATACAAATAAACTTGCCTTGCCTTGCCTTTTTCCCCATGTATTTGGCAAAATTGTAAAAATATATTGTATAAGCAACTCTTGAGGTCAAAATAAATCTTCTGTGTACTGTCTGTTTCTAATTATGAAGTGCTCTGGTCTCTGAGAGCTGTGAAAAGCGCTTATAAACTCATCATGTGAATAATTAGGATGTTCTGAATGCATGAGGTAAGTGAGGAATAACTTTGGACCACTGCAAACCATTTAAAATGATCTAATTTTGTGTTTCACGTTTTTAAGACAGTAAAAATCTAGTACAGTGCCTTTGATGACCACTTTCTCCTTCCGGTGTGTGAAAATCAGGTACACCAGCTTTGATGTGAAACAGAAATTAAAATACAGCAGCTTTCCAAAACAAGAATCCCAACAATGCTATAAAAAAGCAGACCTGGCAACTCTGAGATGGGAGTCAGGTCTGGTCCAGGTGAGCTGGTACCACCTCCCTAGACCCCCTAGACCCCCTTCCTCCTCCCATCTCCACCCAATACAGAGGCCTGTTTGGGGCAACTCTTTTATTGCCTATTCAAATGGGTGGCACTCACACAGACGCTAAAGGCAGTCAGATAAAGCGCTCGAAACTCTACGCGGGGGCCAGTGTGGGACTATTGTGGCGGGCAGACAAAGGCTAGCCAACAGCACGGGCTCCCGGGTGAAATGCGACTCTTGACTCCGTGGGGCTGTGTGTGAGCATGGACGGGACACAGTAAACAGTAGTGCCGGAGGGGTCAGCGGCCGGTCCTGCCTGGGTATACCCGAACAAGAGCGCCTACAAACTGGCCGAACTCTCCAGAGTCCTCCTGAAATGTCAGCCCCTCTCCTTCCCGCTTCACGCACAAAGCCCGAACTCGCATCCTCATTTGCTGCATTCTCATTCTAACCACTCTGATTGTGCCAAGCAGGTAATCATGGATCTAAACAGTACAGGGGCTATTCTTGCAGCATGTAACCCAAACCTGGGCAGGCCCCCCCGCTCCGCCCCGATGCTCCTCAGACACTTGTACAAATACAAGTGACTCAGGTGCAAGGATAAGTTTATTCAATCGACATGCCTATGACAGACTGGACATTTACCTAAAACACAGTTAAGATAATTATAGTTGTGTCCCAAATTCCACACTATTCCCTCCACAGGGCACTAAATAGGGGTGACGCCATTTTTTGTGATGTCCGAATGTCCAGTGAGCAAAAAAGCAGTACACTCAGTAGCTAAATGGATTGCACGCTTCACAGCAAAAAGGTTCATGGTTCCCAGGTCATCTCCCTCTCAGGCCTTTCTGTGATGAGGCTGCATGTTCTCCCTGTGTCTGGGTGGATTTTTTTTGGGCACTCTGGTTTCTCCTATCAACCCAAAACACACACCATAGGTCAAATCCTCCAGCTAAGGTACTGCTGACCAGCAACAAGATCACGGAGCGGTCCCTGAGCACTGCACTGCTGTGTTCACTGCTCCTGCCAGTGGCATTGAAGCATGGGTCAAAGGACACATTTCCCTACAAAACAATAAAGTTTACCTTAACCTTTACATTAGGGTCACTATAAACCACAATACATTGCAAGAGTTGGAAAAACAACAGTTGCCAGTGACAGGTGACAGCTAATAGTAATAGTATAAATGAAAAGCACTGTTTTTTCACACTGTTGATCTGTAATTATGTATAAAACACTCTTAAATAAACCGTTAGAGTGTACAGTTGCAAGTGTTAAAAGATCAATAATTTTTGGCAGAGTTTAGCTGCCTTTTTTTTTACCCAAACATTAGAATAACATGACCCATGAGTTTCCAAAATCGTGCAGCCCTTTTACCTGCCCTCATGTCATTAACCACCACTCAATTACACAATGTTAGAATGATCTTTCAACAATAACCATTTAGGTTATCACACAAAAACATTAAAAGGCCCATATTAAACTATTTTATAATGCTTCATCATCACTAATATACCTGGAGTTGTGTTTTGTTTCATACACACATTTAGGATGAGTTCTTCTCTCAAACTGAAAATGCTCTATTCCACCTTGTGATGTTAAAAGTATTAATACAAGAAGCACTCCACTATGTTTTTAAACTCCATAGACCTTCACTACAATCATTAGGACAAGCCCTGGAACTGCCAAACTTTGCAGCTACAGCTATTGTTTTAGCCTTGTTGTAACTCCTTTGCTTCTTGGTGCATCAGAAGACATGGCCGACTTTCTGTGGTATTCTCAAATGAACAAAGAATAAAACTAAAATGTTTTTAAAAACGTAACAGCTTATGGTTATTCTATTGTATTGAAGAGTAAAGCAGTTTGATTAAGGCTAAAAATAGTTGTTAACTTAAAAACTACAAATTGATGATCGAATGTAGAATTTTGAGCTTTGTAGATGTAGACAGCCTAATAACACACGATTACTCAAATATGCATGAATTAAACAAAACAAATCCTGCTATTTGTGTAGTGAGGTAACAGCATTATGACATGGATAAAAGCTCATGAGTCAATTTGGTGCCATTCAATTAACCCTGGAGTCATTCTAAAAATAGCTGTATTACCAGCATGAAGTACTTTAAAACACGTATTGTAATGAAGTAAGCTATGCCCCTCATCTCTGATTATAATGGTTATTTTTACTGCAGTTGCTAGCGTGGTGTTAGCATGTGGTGGCATGCGGTGCTAGCGAGCGCTCATGCAGCAGGTGTCCGTTCTGGAGCATTCTTCACATTCCTCTGTACAATCAGCTCAGTGATGGAGGAGCGCGTCACCGTAGAAACCAGCTGTGCCCAACAATGCAGACTCCATCGGGGAAATGGCATCCTTCTATTATATGATCCAGTGAAGGACGCGGAGCAGGCCGAAGCCACTGAGCGGGAGACTTTAGAACACTTTAGAAGCCAATTCACAATAACAGTATGAGGGAGTATTTTGTTATACTTTATAATACAGATAATTAATCAGTCCATCTCACAGGGAGTATTTCCAAGCACGTGGAAATCTGCCATCGTTGTCCCAATATTCAAAAATGGTGACCCTCATTCATTAGCCAACTACAGACCAATAAGTATACTTCCCATAATGTCCAAAGTTGCTGAGAAACTAGTTGCTGAACAGATTATAAACCACCTTAACACCACCCCATTCACACTACACCCAATGCAGTTTGGATTTCGAACCAACTATTCAACTGAAACGGCCACATGCTTCTTTACAGAAAATATCCATCAATCACTGGACAAGGGTGGGGTCGTCGGCACTGTTTTCCTTGATCTGAGAAAGGCATTTGACATGGTTAATCACAACATTCTGCTGAATAAGTTGCAACACTTCAACTTCTCTGCCAATACTGTAAAATGGATTCAGGCTTATTTAACAGACCGCTCTCAATATGTTAGAATTCAGTCACATCTTTCCTCCCCCCTTAGTCTCTCCACTGGTGTCCCATAAGGGTCAATTTTAGGTCCATTATTATTCTCGCTATACATCAATGATCTCCCATCTGTTTGCTCTAATGTCTCTGTCCTGATGTATGGTGATGACACAGTTCTCTATGTCCATGGAACAAACATCTCCACCGTATCTGTCAAACTCACACAGGCCCTAGTTCATGGCACAAATTGGTTACAGCACTCATGTCTACAGCTAAACACGTCCAAAACAGTCGCAATGTTCTTCACCAAATCTCATAACAGCTCCTCCATAAATCCAGATGTCCGTGTGTGCGGTGAACAGCTCTAGGTGGTTCCAGAATACAAATACCTCGGTGTCACCCTTGATTCAAAACTCACTTACAAATCCCACATAAAAATCATCAGTAATCGCATCAAATTTAATCTCAACAATTTTCGACACATTCGACCTCAAATGTCCATACAGTCAGCCAAAATGTTCATACATTCCATGATACTTTCCCATATCACTTACTGTCTCACTGTCTGGTCTCACTCAACTTCTACAGCTCTAAAACCCATCCACTCTCTTTATAAACGGACCATCAAAACTGTCGATCGGAAACCACACTCTTATCACCACTGTCCAATCCTCCAAAAACACAATCTACTGAACTGGGAAAACTTGGTCAAATATGCTCATCTCTGTCTCATATATAAAATCATTCATGGCTTGTCATCTCCTCCACTCACACAGTTTATTTACATCAGGACCTCTGACCACAAAAGAACCAGAGGGGCATCAAGAGGGGACTGCATCATCCCACTCAGAAAAAGTCTCTTTGGCCTAACCACCTTCTCTGTGAAAGCTGCCCATGACTGGAACACCACCCCCACCACAATTAGAAGTCTCCCCACTTACACCTCATTTAAATTACAGTTAAAGAAATGGTTAATTGAAAATCAGTCTTGTCACCACTAACATCCACCTCTCGATGCTTCTGTCTCCATCCTGCCTGTGTTTGAGTTTTGTTGTATGTCTGTTTGTGTCTGTGTGTGTATGTAGACAACGGTATGTTGTGTTTGTGGCTGAATGTGGTTTTATGACTATAAGAATGGAGTTGTATGCGACTGTATGTAAGAATGATTTTAGAGTGTAAATAATAACCTTATTTTTATTCTATTGTATTTTATTTCCTACAGGTTGACATTTTACACCTGTCCCGGGACTACGGATGAAAAATAGCCCTCGGGCTAATTCTGGCATATTTACATGCAAATGTTTATTAATGTGCATTGTCCCTGAAATAAATAAATAAATAAATAAATAAATAATAATAATAATAATAATAATAATAATAATAATAATAATAATAATAATAATAATAATAATAATAATAATAATAATAATAATAATAATAATAATAATAATAATAATATGAAGAAAGATTTAGTTCATAATTAGTAGATATGAAAATGCAAGATAAAATACAAAATTGATTTAAACAACACACTTTCAGAAGCCTGTGATCAGGACAAGCGTTCATAGTCCTGTTTAGATGGTTTCAACCAAAAAGGTAAGAGTGTTTAACTGAAAAACTGTTGTCTGTCGTAATCCCTCAGTCTAGGTCTGATAAATAGTAAAAGCCAAAGTTAAATCCGTCAACTGGACATTTAACTTGGACTGTTGGACTTTTACTGTTGGTTAATGCTAGCTAGTTTGTGACTGTAACTGTATGTGTGAGAGACTTGTTTAACAGCACAAATCAACTCACTTGTTGCATTTCCAACTAAGTCAGTTGTTTATGGTCAGATTGTGTTGAAACAAAGCTCAGATTGAAGTCTAGTTTGAGTAACAGAGCTTCTGACAGAGCAGATAGTGTCACACATGTTAATGACAGCAGCTGCCAAGTATTAATAAGAATTCTTGCCTCTCCTGTAGTTTGAATATTTTTTCGAAAATAAAAAAATAATATTTCTTTTAAACAGGTCCAAACACATTCACCTTTGAAAGAATACAACAATACAATTTACTAAGCCCACAGATTTCCAAACTTCTTTTTTATGGTTTAAAATACCAAGTTAAAGGCCCTGAACTAGGACTAGGACTGTCCATTTTTCATGTTTTATTATGAATAATTAAGGTGTATTTAGGGTTACCTATTATTCCATTGTTTCTAGAAAAATACATGTTAATATAGACTCGATAACTAAACAATATACATTTTTGCCTCTTCTGTATCCAAGAGAGTCCCTCTGTGCTTGGGCTGAACCATTTTGTAACTTTAAAAAACTGCTTTTTTCTGAAAGGCATTGCGGGTTATGCTCACAGTGCACATTTTAAACATGTCCAGAACCATTCACATTTGAAAGAAGATGCATACACTACCAGTCAAAAGTTTGGACACACTTTTTCATTTGGCCTGTGTTTCTTCTTTATTTCCGAGCTTAATTATGGTGTGGATTTTCACTGAAGGCATCAAAACTGTGACCAACACGTGTGGAATGAAGCAAACAAAAAATAAACTCAAAATTACTATAACAACTTTATATAATATCCTCCCTTTGCTTTGAACACTGCTTGGCACACTTTGGATTTCTTGACCCTGACAAGACACATCTGTGAAGTGAAAAACATTTCAGGAGACTTCATCAAGAAGCTCATTGAGAGAAGGCCAAGGGTTTGCAGCACTGTCAACAAAGCAGAGAGTGGCTCGGAGAGTGGCTACTCTGAGGATTTGAATATAAAATATAAAAACATGTTTTCTTGAATTATTTAACTTTTTTCTTTGCTGCATAATTCCATATATTATGGTTCATATATTGGAAGTCTACAGCATGTATTTAAAATGTAGAAAGTACTAAACATAATGAAAAAAGAGCACTGAATGAGAGGATGTGTCCAAACTTTTGACTGGTAGTGTATAAAATATAAGAGTACAACTGAGGAATCACATGCATTTCAGAACATATTTGTTATCAGCTATCAGTTGTTTATTTGTGTTTTACAGAACAGTACATAATAAGACAGGAGATTTAGTTGCTTGCAAAGAAAATTGTTTCTTTTTTTAATTAACTATTGGTGTCCACTCACATTCAATTCAAATGCAGTTGCTCACGTAGCCCTATCTACTACTGATATTGCTCAAATTGCATGCTGTTATTGTACCTCTGGGCAAGACACTACATCCAAAATACCTCATAGACATTTAATCATCCAATTAGACAGATATGATGTAAGTTTAAATCCAATGATTACTAACAACTCCTACAACTCCTTTTTTTTTGTATTTGAGCAAAATGTGCCTTGGCCCAGTACAGATCAATTGTATAAGCAGCGTTTAAGGTTAGAAATGTGCAGTGGACTGTCTGCATCTAGTTTTATAAGTTTTCACTGCCCGAGTATTAGGGAGTGCACTGTTAGGATGCTAGTTGTGAACCATCGTGGTGAATAATTGAGGAATAAGTACAATTTTCAGACAATAAAATTCAGGTACGTATTTAAAGAATATATTTACCTGGGACTGTAAGACTGATATATGTAAGTACATGCGTGAGCTGTGGCATGTGTGTTTTGTGTGTGTGCGTGTTTGATCTGTGTTGGGTGTGTTGGGCGTGTGTGTGTGTGTTGTGTGGATGTGTCGGGGGGGCATGTTGAGTGTGTGTGTATGTTGTGTGTGTTGGGTGCGTGGGTGCCAAGTACGTGTAGGGTGTTTGTTGTGTGTGCGTGTGGTGCATGTGTGTGTTGTGTGTATTGGGTGCATGTGTGTGTGTTGGGCGTGTGTGCGTTGAGCCCATGTATGTGTATGTATGCACATGTTGGATACGAGTGCGCGTTGGGTGTGTATGTGTGTTGAGTGCATGTGTGTGTGCTGGGTATGTGTGTGTGTGTGTGTGTGTGTGTGTGGAGGGGGCTAAATACTGCTCTGTCTGAGGCCTTAACAATGGCTCCTCATTCAGAAAGAGGCATCGAGCGAGAGCACAAAGAGGTTAAACAAATCCAACTCCAGACAAATCCCCCCACCCCCACCCCACTGGCCCCACTGCAGCCTCCACCGGACCCACCTCCCCAGCAGCCACCAGACCTACACTCAAGCCCCATTGCAGCCAGTACTGAAAATCTGCTGGTCTCACTGCAGCCGTCACCAAACTTGACTCCCAGAAGCCAACAGACCCACATTCACAGCACAACTGCAGCCACCACCAGACCCAAGGCCACCCGGGCCCATCTCCCCAGCGGCCACCGGACCCATCCACTCAGCCCCACAGCAGCCGCCACCAGACCCACTTCGCTGGCCTCACTGCAGGACCTACCTCCAAGAAACCACCGGACCCAGCCCCCTCAGCCCCTCTTCAGCTGCCATTGGACTTACTAGCCTCCCACCCCCATCCCCTCTCCTTCAGCTCCACTGCAGCCTCCACTGCCCCGGACCCCTCCCCAGCCCAGACGGCCCTCTGCTGTGAGCTGCCACTCCATTAAATGACTGCTGTTAATTATACCTGGATTGAGAGATGTGCAAAGCAGCCATCCATCAGCCCCTCCCACCTGACCCCTGCTCCACCCCCAGCCACACTAAGGGTCACCAAGGCTATAAAGGCTGCGGACCGGGCCAAGGGTGGGGGCGGAGGGGAGGCGGATGTGGAGGGTAACCAGGGGCATCAGGTGGAGGCCCAGGTTAAATAAATATATTATGATTACATTACCAATCTCAATTTAAATGTTTCATGTTGATCCAAAGCAATGAGTTGGATATTAAGTGAAAATGTATACATTCATTCAAAATAAAATTTTAAACTGGAACAAAGACGCATTATTAATTTTGTTTTTGTTTTGTTTCTCAGTGTGACAATCTGATAAAAAAAAGTATGTATAAAAAATTGTGTAAAATGTAACCAGCCATGTAACCATTACAATAGACTATCTATGTTATGGATATAAACACTTACTTTGCAGTAGTAGAGCTTTTCCTTAACATGTATGTATGTATGTATGTATGTATGCATGTATGTGTGTGTGTATGTATGTATGTATGTATGTATGTATGTATGTATGTATGTATGTATGTATGTACACACATTTTTTCTAAAAAACTATTTAAAAATCATATATACTATGTGTTGTGATTCAATTGAAATCTAATCTCCTTATTCTGCCCCTATATCTATAAAATCCATGTTTATTACTATTTTCCTGGCCCACATAGTGCACACATATTACTGTAGGGAGCAGAGAGTGTGAGGGCGCTGCAGAGCCACAGTCACTCTGCTGATGGAAGAGGAAGGCTTTTAATTCATCTCCTCCTGATGGAATGATGTTCTCACTCCTGACACACACTCTAAGCCCCCAACTCATAGTAGTAATGTAGCCCAGTGATTTAGCTCCCAAAGACAACAGGTTGCACCCACAGCCAGAGGCCGGTCTACAGTTCGTGGTTTGTGCCAGAGACCAGTCTATAGTCTGTAGGTACACAAAAAAACAAAAAAAAACAACAAAAAAAACAGTGGAGCTCCTGTAAGTACACAGAGACGGCAGTAGAGCTCCTGTAGGTATATGACAACCTCTGTGACGTTCCTGTGGATACATAAAGGCTCAGTGGAGCTCCTGGAGGTACATAAAGCCCGAATGGAGGTCCTGTAGGTACGTAAATGAGCTCCTGTAGATACATAAAGCCCCAGTGGAGCACCTGTAGATACATAAAGCCCCAGTGGAGCACCTGTAGGTACATAAAGCCCCAGTGGAGCACCTGTAGGTACATAAAGCCCCAGTGGAGCACCTATAGGTACATAAAGCCCCAGTGGAGCACCCGTAGGTACATAAAGCCCCAGTGGAGCACCCGTAGGTACATAAAGCCCCAGTGGAGCACCCGTAGGTACATAAAGCCCCAGTGGAGCACCCGTAGGTACATAAAGCCCCAGTGGAGCACCCGTAGGTACATAAAGCCCCAGTGGAGCACCTGTAGATACATAAAACCCGATTGGAGTTCCTGTAGGTAGCAAAGACCCAGTGGAGCTCCTCTAGGTACATAAAGATCCCAGTTAATCAGAGGTGGGACTAGAGTGTATGCATTAGCATGAATCCAGCATTTCCTCTTTGTTTTTGCACACTGATGCTTTTAGCAGCCTTCTCTGTGTATACACTGTGCCCTCTGCTAACAGCATGGGCGTATTAATAGAAGCCAAAGCTCCTTTAAAAATGAAGAGAGTGAGCTTTTAGAGTGGCTGAAATGAGAGGAGAAACTAAATATGAATTCCATTACATTTGGTGAATTTAATTCAGGCCAAATCATTTGCGAGATGAGCGGCGCTGTAGCGATGCTCTAATGGACAGGTGTCCACTTAAAATCTCACCAGCTAAGACTAATGGATTGCTTTCTGTGCAGCGCATTCAGAGAATGGAAAAGGGATTGGGAGAGCTTAAGCGGCGGAGCAATGTGCATAAATATCAGCTCCAATGTTCATATGCCCGTCACACACAACCACACGCACACACGTCACACACATCGCACACACACATTACACACATCACACACGCACCATTGAGAACAATAACAATTAGAGGAGAGAGAGAGTGACAGGCCGCTGCACCGCAGAGCTTCTCCTCTGTGGTACACAGACATACTGCACTTTCACAAATACATCTATCTTACAAATGTATCAGAGCACTAAGTAACACACACACAGGTGCCTATGCAACACACAAACACTCACATTCACAGACATATGTACAGCACTTTCACAAACACATTTATCCTACAAATGTGTCAGAGCAAGTGTGTGTGTGGACTGTAATACACACATTGTCTATGTTACACATACACAGGCACCTGTGCGGCACTTTCACAAATACATTTATCCTCAAATGTGTCAGGGCAAGTGTGTCTATGTTACACATAGAAACACACACATAGTAACAAGCACTCTGAAACACACACCGTCTATGTAACACACGTGTCAGAGCAAGTGTGTGCATGTAACATACACACTGCAAGACATACAAAGCCTATAAACCCATACACAGACATGTGTATGGCACAATCACAAATACATCTATCCTCCGCTGTGTGTTGCATACACACACACACAGCGGAGCAGAGCACATGCAGTTTAGATCCATTATTTAAAGGCTCAGACACAGACATGGAAGTGCACCCAAATACATGCACAATATGTGTCTGTCTGAGACTCTGCTGAAGGATACAGTCAAACTTCACACGTGTGTTTACCATGTGTTTCTTACATATTTGCCGTGTGTCTGTTGCATATTTGCGTGGGTTTTACCGTGTGTTTGTTGCACATTTACTATGTGTTTGCCGTGTGTTTCTTGCATGTTTGCCATGTGTTTGCTGCATGTTTACTGTGTGTATTTTGCATGTTTTCTGTTTATTTGCTGTGTGTTTTTACCATGCTTGTTGCATGTTTGTCATGTGTTTTCCATGTGTTTGAAGCATATTTACCATGTGGTTGTTGCTTGTTTGCTGTGTGTTTTTACCGCGTGTTTGTCGCATGTTTGCTGTGTGTTTACCTGGTGTTTGTTGCATGTTTAGTATATGTTTGTCACATGTTTGCCATGTGTATATCATGTGTTTGCCGTGCTGAGCCAAGGCCTGTCTGTGAGGCTGCTTTTCTTTTATATATAATTTTTATTTAGAACTATTCTATAATACCGGAACATGTACCTTTCATTATGCCGTACATTGCTAATTCAATTGATCTGTTTTACATGTGCAATCATTTTGTTTAGCGTTATTTAGAATTGTTTATAATATATTTCATTAATTATTACAGAAATAATATAAAACATGACTTTTTAAAATTATAGATTTACAAATACCTCCCGCCCCCATACGAATATTTCCACGACTGCCTGGTTGCATTCTCCCTGGCATGTTTGTTTGTTTGGGCATGGTCTTTAATTGATGCCCTGTGCCCCTGTGCAGGGGAGTGGGGGGCTGAGGATCTGGTTGTTGAGTTTTGGTGGGGGGGGGGGGGACTGGGCTTTGGTGGAGGGGCTCAAGGAGGCTGTTTGTGTGTATGGGAAAGGTGAATAAAAGTGACTGCGTGCACCAGACGAAAGAATACACACACGCCCCACTCAGTTCAATTAAAACATTAAAATGTAAAACCACAGCTCAAATTAAACCTTGTAATGTCCTGGTGTCATCTAGTGGTAGTGCATCCTCACTGCAAACACACACGTTTAGAAAAGGCAATAACAATAAGGCACTTGATATCTAAAAATCTATTTATTGCATGTAATCCGGATACATACATTTGAAGCCATGTGTGACATTCCTGGTTCATTTGGTTGGACCAAGAAAACTAGCTCAAAACCAGGAAATTGAAAAAATTTAAAAATAAATGTACTGTAGCATCTTCTCAAAATCAGAATGGACAGATGGAGTATAGAGGTGTGACACAGGCAACATATACCACTGCCTGTAGGCCCACTGTAGTCAGAAGGCCCCACTTAGATGCCTTCAATAGATCTGAAATAAATGCTATTAAAAATTATACAAATAAACTAGTTCATGCTGTGTATACAATGTAGCAATATAACAGTACAATATTGTAGGCAAATAGCACACTGGGGTGCTAATGGGGTGAGGAATGGGGTCCCTTCATGTCAGACTCTGCCTATAGGGCCTGAAGAAGTCAGCCCTGACCTTGTGTATGCTAATGTCCCACAAACATACAGTCACACCCAACCTACGTGGATGTGCATTCCTCAATAGTAACAGAATAGCCTTATCTCTGAGGGAAGATGAGACAGTATTGAAGACAAACCAGCCAATCTGTCAGGGGAGGCCGCAGGCCGCGCCCCCATAATGTTATTAGAAGTTGTGGGGCGGCTGCATTATCATAAGGAAAGCCCCCTGACTAATCTGATTAGTGGCCATTTGAGAGGGGTGGTCCCGGAAAGACCTGCTGTTGCTCTGACCCTGCTTAACCTCTTGATTTTCTGGTTCAAGTCCAATTAACCTTTGTTCCTTTGAGCAAGTGTCACTGCACCGAGTCAATCACCCACCGATAGTCATCATTTCATTTTTTCTGCTCCAACACACAACCTGCCCCACCTCGCACATCTCTCTTTGCCAGCGCTGACAGCCGGACAGCAGCGGGACAGCAGCGGGACAACAGCGGGACAACAGGGGGACAACAGGGGGACAAAAGTGGGACACCAGGGGGGACAGAGGTCTTTTAGAGCAAAGCAGTCCATCTGGCCCAGGGTCTAATCAGCTCAGGCTCCTCTGACCAGGGCAGGAACTTTCTCCTGTCACTTTCACAGCTGCTTGTTTAAGAACAGTGGAAGTGTTGTCTCCTAACAGTCTCCTCATACAGGTGTCTGTGCAAGTGGTTATATTTATTAATGCTATCAGGACCTGTGCACATGCGGAGCAGAGCAGGCGTTTGGGTCCTGGTCGTTGGAGTGTGTGCTGATGGATCTCAAGGAGGGTCCTGATCAGAGTCTTGAGGTAAATCCGAGGTAGGGTCCTAATCTGGGAGTTCCCAATATGAGTTAAATGGGTCTGGAGAAGGGACCTGAGCTGGTCTTGATGGGGTGGGCTGGCTCAGGAGGTGGTCCTGAAGTTGAGTGAGTCTGGAGGTGGTCTTAATAATAACAATAATGCCTTACACTTTTAATGCACTTTACAGGTTTGTCAAAGCCTCTCTAAGCACTGTTGTCATTATTCATTAACTCCGTAAAGAAGTGGACTAAATGAGCATGACGTAACCCATAGCATTTGGCTCCAGCCAAATGAAGCTCTTAGAGGCTAGCAAAGCAAGGTTGTTGAAGGTAACGCCCCTTCCTGCCCACACTGCAGGTTTAGCAAGGAGTGGGCGATTAGCAATGCTGTCAATCAAAACTAACTCTAGCATGAGTGACCTCGAGAAAGAAGGTGGCTCATGGGTCTGTTAATAATATTCATACCTTGATTTACGGACAAAATAACCAAATAAAAACATGACCATCTTGTAGAGTGGGTTAATATGAAAACTTTAAGACCAAAATGATGAGCCTGACAGCCGCAGTGACGTTGCAGGGTGATGTATTTTCAATAGAATGTGGATTTGAAGCCAGAGTCAATGGAGCCAGAAGTGGGTCTGTGCTGCAGTAAGCAGGTGAGCTATGTCCATTTATAAATACAGTCTATGTTGAGGACCCATCTCCAGATCTTGAGCTATATTTGGTCAGAACTTTATCTAGGTCTGGAGGTGGTCCTGTGGTTGAGCTGGGTCTGGAGGTGGGTCTGGAGATGGGTCTGGAGGAGGCTTTGATGTTGGCCTGGGTCTGGAGGTGGTCCTGGAGTTGAGTGGGGTCTAGGCACCTGGGCAGGAACGAGGGCTGCGGACCATGTAACTTTGATGGATCCAGGGTCTCCCTGAGGTCCTAGGATCTCATTAGTGTGGGAGGGGCCGGTCACACATGTCACTTTTTATGGTCCAGATTTCAGATGAACTACACTGACCCAGGCTGAGCTTTATAGCTCCATCTGGGGGATTATAGTCTGCACAGCATCCAAACCTTCACTGATCAGAGTATCTTTTCTCTCATAGTTTGTTATCAGTGAACAACTTAGGTTAGGCTAAAGATTAAAGTGCATGTGACAAGTTTTAATGTTTTTCTAATTATGATTTGGTGGGATAGTACCTGTGTGGTAAATATTTATCCTTGTTTAACATCAGGTAAATGTCAGTTTGTGGGGAAAAGAAGATGAGAAGAAAAGTACAAAAATACAGGAAGTAGTCTGATGCGGCTCAAGATCATTCTAAAGATGTTCAGGAAAGTTTCATTTCTGTCCTGTGAATGTGACTTTTAAAGTATCAATACTTGTTCAAATGAGTATCTAGGTCTGAGTACTACAAATCGATACTAAAACTAGTATCGATTAGTAGTACTTTTGACAATCCTAGCCCAAAGTAGCTTAGCCCCCTTCCCTCTCATTGACACCGACTATAGATAATGCAGCTATTGTGTTAGAGCTGGCTGCTATTGAGCTAATCTTGTTCCTGGAGGGCTCTTTCTGTCACGCTAATCAGAGCTTGTTTGTGTCTCCCTCTCATGCCTGTATTTGTTTAAGAATTAATTTGTGTACCTTCCAAACTCCAGTGGGACTGGTTGCATCCACCACCAGCAGCGGGTTAGGTTGTCTGACAGCTCCTGCTTGTTGCTCCTAATGCGCCGGGGCTGAGTGGGTCGCAAAGTCAATACTCTGCTAACAGTGCGCTAACAGTGCGCTAACAAAGGCTCCCGCGTAGCCATTGTCCCGCCACATGTCCCCGGCTGTATATGGGCCATCGGGGAGTTGTAGCGGGGCCGGCTGACACGTCCCCCCTCCCCCTGACAGATGTATCTCCATTCAGGCTCTGGATTAGGATTATTTGGGAGATTAGTGTTATTTTTATGGATCATGAGAGCGGGGTTCAGAGCTCCGCATGTTTGATGTTGGACTGTGGCGCTGCATTACAAAGTGGAGTGCTGCTTTCATGTAAACACTTAACCTGATGCATATTTAATATTTCAGATCAAACCAGACACGCGCTATTAGCATGGTCCATACCACTCATGAGTCGCCACTACAAAACAAAAAATCCATGTGAATTCAAATGATGTGAATTCATTGATCTTATTTCGTAATTTAAATATTTTTTGTCAGAATATTTTGACATCATTTTAGATATAACTATTGTATTGTAATCGTATCCATATGGCATGCATCTCAGCAAACAAATAAAACATGATTTTGTTTTGGTTATATAATAATAATAATAATAATAATAATAATAATAATAATAATAATAATAATAATAATAATAATAATAATAATAATAATAATAATAATTGAATTCATTTGAAAAAGAAAAACTTTTTTAAAATTTCTGCGTCTTGTGTTTTAAAGGTTGACAATAATTCATTCTAGTACTGCATTTTTCTGAACTGAGATGTCTGATGTTTTTCCCGGATCTGCTGTAGCCTCTACCCCAGTTTGGGGGTCACTGATGACCACGGGCACCACTGATACCTTCGCCTTCCAGGTCTTCTCCAGCTCTACTTTGAGCTCCTGGTAATTCTCTAGTTTCTCATGTTCCTTTTTCCTGATGTTCCCATCACTTGGTACTGCGCTGTCCACCACAATGGCTTTACTCTGTTGTTTATCCTCCACCACAATGTCTGGTTGGTTCGCCATCACCATTCTGTCAGTCTGTATCTGGAAGTCCCACAGGATCTTGGCTCAATCATTCTTCACTACCTTCGGAGATGTTTCCCAACTTGACCCCCCCCCCCCCTGTACTCTACACAGATGTTTCTGTACACTAGGCCGCCACTTTGTTATGCCACTCCATGTAGCATCCTGCAGTTATGTGTTGGATTGTCTCAGGGGCCTACACATTGGGCCTCTATTGCTCCTGTGCAGCCAGGATGAGTGCCTCTGTGCTGTCCTTCAGACCAGCTCTTTCAAGCCATTGGTAGGGTTTCTTGACATCAGCCATGTTCTGGAGCTATTTCCCATGCAGGGCCTTGTCCCTTATCCCTGGTACCTTACGATTCCTGCTGGGTATCTGATTACTGGCAGGGTGTAGCTGTTTATTGCCCAGGTCTTGACTTGCCTTACTTGTTGGAGGTATTTGGCCATGGCTGCTTTCCTTGTTTTCTCTTCAAGGTTGCCGTTTCTTGTGGGATACCAAGGTACTTGTAACTGGCCTCAATTCAGGGTGAGTCCTAGGGGTGAGTGAGATCCTGTTCAGGGAGGATGTTGTCTTTTTTAGATGTACAGTGTTACTATAAGTAACATTAGGCATTTTGAAGTTGCAACAGAAAGAAAAACATACCAATAATGGTAAGAGCAAGAATACCAACAACAGTAAGGAAACAATAAGCATAAAGTACAACCAACACTGATACAGAGAACGTGCAATATGATAAATACATTTAAAGTAGTTCATTTTAAATGGTTTGCTGTGGTCCAAAGTTATTCCTCTCTTACCTTATGCATTTAGAGCATTTTAATTATACACCACGATGAGTTTATAAACCAGCACTTTGCAGAACTCTCAGAGACCACCGCAAAGTATGATGGTAAAGCTAACAGCAATTAACTTGCTAATAGCCATTTTCTGATTTTTGGACAGTAACACTTGATTGTTCAATTTATACAGCAACTACAATGTATGCATACAGACATATTTTCTCCTCAAGAGTTGCTTATACAACATGTCTGTACTGAGACAAGTCCAAGTTTACTCAAATACATGAGAAACAATCGGGTAAAGTCTTTTAATGGAAAATAAACAAAAACATTTATCAATATTTTCCATAACTTTACACACTATTTTAAGTGAATCTGCTTCTTAAATGTGCACTGTACTGTTTACTGGTAGACAGGTTTTGTTCCTGTTGTGGTGTGACACATGATGTGTTCTGGTGTGGGTGCTTTATGGAGTGAAATAGAGCGTGGCTGAGAGCTGCCCTTGACCTTTGACCCCTGAGAACCATGCTACCCCCTCCTTACATTCATCATATTACATTCAGACAACAGTGGAGCAGGAAGTGAGCGCTCCTTCGGCACATAGACAATTTGTACATCTGCTCCTGCTCTGTGCACACTGGAATGTTTGGAGGAGTTTGGATGTATAGAGCTCAGCCTTGTGCCGTCAATTCATGCTTCAGACATGGCGGATTTCCTTATAACAGTTGTTTTTTTTGACAAAACATGCCAAGCTCAAATGGATGAATATGTTTTCAAAGTATTAATTTCTTATTTCAAGCTAGTAATTTAAAAAAATAATATATGTCACAAAGCCAAGTTACAGATCATATCTATGAAAAGGCAACATTGCAGTCAGAAAAAGACAAAACTCTGGCTGAGTGGTTAGAGCTCTCCAACAACCTGAAGATGGAGGTTCGATTCTCGCTCAGACCAAGTTCTTTGTGTCATTGTGTCCTTAGTAGGGATAGGACGAGATATCATGCCATGAGATCTCATAGGAATCACAAGGGAAAAACAATCTTGCTAGATTTTATCCTCCATCTTTACATTTGCCATGGGCATGAAAGGGTTTGACCTCACTCCAGCTCTGGAATGTGATGTATCTTAGCAGCTGTAGCTAAAAAACTGTAACTAAAAGTCTCTTTAGCTCACATATTCTGACAGAATATTATTATCTCGTAGCGACAGCACCAATATTGACACAAATAATGAGTCCTAAAATTGGTAAAAAATTCACCCAATGACCAGATCCAGCAGATACAGTTTTAGTCTAATCATGTAAATAATAAAAATGTAATAGAGATATTGTACATTGAGTACATTGTATTAATCAGTAATGATGCATGTGGGGATTTACACCGCAGAATTGGAGTTTAAAGCATAAAGATTTCTTAATATATTATTAAAAAATGACGACATAAAACATCACATCAAATCACATCAAACATTCATAATTCATTATATATATATTAAAAAAAAACATTAAAAAATTTTAAATCGTGTGACCAAAATAGTGAATTGACCCAATTATTGTAAATAATTTCAAAACCTCATCTCATTCTCGTAGTCCCTACCTCATGTCTCTAATGTCGTGAAAATTCTGTCTCATTCCACAAGTAGACTGCATATATAAATGGACATGGCTAATCTGCTAGCCACCGTGTTCCGAATGAAAGTGTGCATGCTTCCAACTCCATCGGCACCAATTCACTTTCTATTGAAAAACTGTCATCCCTCTCTCAGTAACTGCTGCGGTCAAGGCTTATCATTTTGGTCTTAAACTGTTCATATTAACCCTCTCTACATGATCCTGGTATTTTTATTTCCCTATTGTGTCTGCAAATCAAGATATAAACATTAATAGTCAACAAATCAGGCAGATTCTTTCCATGAGGTTGCTCCTGTTAGCGTTAGCAACAGGTTTGATTGATAACTTTGCTAAGCAGGAAGGGTTGTTACCTTCACCAGCCCCACTCCTCTTTGGTTTTGTTATGATACTCACAGACAGAATTCCAAATATGGAGCTCGGTTCCAAATTCGACCCTATAGCTGCTGGCCTATGAGCTTCATTTGACTGGAGCCGAACACCATAGGTGATGTCACACTCCCTTAGTCTACTTTATACAATCTATGGTCACACCCCTAGTCCTTAGGCAAGACACTTGTGTAAAGGTAAGGCATTTTTGTTATTATTAATACCATGTGCAAGGTATCGATTATCACGTGTGTTCTGTGAACCATGCATCATATCAAATCATGAGGGACCCTGTGATTCCCTGCCCTATTCAAGAGTGGTCATTGGTTCCATCATTGTATCCCTGGTCCTGCACAATGCAGGTTATTAGATCAATTTTCTTTGACTAAATGTAAACGTTTTTATTGTAGGCATGATCATATCTAGGTCTCCATTACAGGATAATTTCCTTGTGAGGGTTAAAGGAGGGCCACCTGGATGTTTACAGAGGACACAGTGTCAGTGCCAGGCCCGGGTGGAGGAGAGAAGGGAAGCATCTTATCAGAAGATCCAAAGAAGACGGCAGGTGCAGGCAGGTGAGGGGGGCAGGTGTGGGGGACAGGTGCGGGCAGGTGAAGGGTGCGGGCTTGTTTCAGGTTCGCTTTGAAACTGGAGAACAGTGTCAGATGAGGATCCTCTGATATCCTCTGATAAACATCTGACACTGTTATACTGGAGATGCCCATCTGATCTCCCTTGCACGCACCAGCCCAACCATGCACCCGCCACATGTGCCATGCAGCCACACACCCTGATCTCTCACCTTCTCTGGAGATTTGAGCAAAGATTCTAAAGACAAGATGGTAGATCCACCCAGAGACCAAAACAGACAATTCAGGGAAAGACAATGTCCACACTCTTCCTTACATCGGGCCCTAAAGAGTGGTCACACCATTTATGGAGCTAAGTTATTAAAGTATTTCACTGAATCTTGTGTTTTAAATGTGATTTTTGGATTGAAAACAACCGTGTTATGGACATTAGGTAGCACGTAGCTGGTTAGCCTCTGCAGCGCCTTTGAAGGGTTATTTGAATTTTTCAGTCTATGGGAAAAATTTATGGAAAATTTACTTCTGAGCGGTCACTGTTAAGCTCTATAATGATGTGCAAATATTCAGTGAGTGAAAAAGTAGTGCACTAAAAATTTCCCACAATGCATCTTGAAAAGTAGTGTCCATTCATGATCACTAGTTTATATCAGACAATTATACGTGAGAGACAGTGACATGTTTCATGCTTATGACAAAAACAGAAATTACTGTTCAAATATGTCAAGGTAATACGAAATTAAATAGATGAACAACAAAAATAGAATAAAAGAAGTAATACAGACCACAGTGTCACAGTCTCAGATGTAACACAAGTTTCTCTCGTTTTCCTGTTCCCCTCCCCTTCTCTCCCTGTGTGTGTATGGGTGGAGTTTTGTCTGGCAATTACTCACCTGAACTACTTCTGCCATCAAGCTGAGCCACTACTTAGGCTGTGCCCGTGTCTCCCCTAACCCTTCATTCACTACATAGGCCTGCACTCTTTAGCGGACTATGTAGTGCCTCATTCACAGGGCGATTCGGATACTCAGTTCCCTACTTTCAGGTCATGTGACTTTGGCGTATGGCTGAAAAAAGTCTGCTAAATTCTGATAAAACTTGATTTCTGTAATAAATAAAGATCAGATGGGTCTTATTTTTGTCTGAGATGTGGAAATTGTTGCTCTTTTAACAGCTCAAGCTAAAGTAAGCGGCTAACACTAGCAACTTTACACAGCAATGGTTTATTTAAGAGGGTTTTATTCATAATCAGCGATCGATAGTGCGATAAACCAGTGCTTTTATCTACTTTCATTCAGTCGTGCTGTGTTCAGTTAAAGACCTGTCATCACATTGTTGTTTTTCCAACTATCGCAATGCATTGTAGTGTATATTGACCAGTTTAGTGACCACAGATGCCCACTACTTTTTGTGTGGGAAATCTATTTTTTCACCAACTGGACATTTAAACACTGTTAAAATGGCATCACCCCTGAATAGTGCCCCAATTAGGGAATAGTGTGGACATTAGTGATTTTCATTTGGACTTACTTGTCTTTGTAAAACTAGACTTACCATTGTTCCTATGGTCCTAGCTCTGGTCCTTGTCTCCTGCCACATGCTTCTCCATGCTCTCCTGAAGACCAGCTTGCTCCACAATTCCATGGCCCTAAATAAATCACATAACTTTTTCCATTGGTTCCATTTTTGGATCCTCAGATTTTTGGAAACACAACACATAAGTGCAGAGTCATATGATTTGCTGTGAGGAGAACGCAATGAGCTGAGTTTTGAATTTTAAAGCTAGTTCTTAAAAATTGGTTGAAAACTATCCAGTCAATGCTCTTTTCCACATTATGATGCCATGAAGTGGTAGTTTTCAAGTTAACAGCTACATTTTACATTTAGTTAAGTAGAGATGCCTAGTGAATGTGTGTGGAGTTTAAAAACACAGTGGAGCACTTCCTGTATCACCACATTACATCACAAGTGAAGTGTTTGAGAGAAGAACTAGGCCTGTTTTCATCCATGTGTGAATAAAGCAAAAAACAATTCCAGGTATGTTTCTGAGGAGGAAACAACATGTTTATCTTAGGACAACAGATGAAATGTAGCTAATGTGCTAACTCAGGCATATTTATGTTGAAGCTGCTTACAGCCAATCAATATGGTGACGTCTGCATTATTGAGTAAAATGGTAAATGGTTTATATAGTGCTTTTCCAACTTCAAGGCACTCAAAGCACTTTACATTAAGGAACCACTCACTCATTCACACACATTTATATACCAGTGTACACAGATAACCCAATTGTACAGTACTACCTGCATTTGACCCATCCTTCAGTGTTGCAGAATCTAC
Source organism: Periophthalmus magnuspinnatus (assembly GCF_009829125.3). NCBI lineage: Eukaryota > Metazoa > Chordata > Actinopteri > Gobiiformes > Gobiidae > Periophthalmus > Periophthalmus magnuspinnatus. The sequence goes on from NC_047134.1 coordinate 22,287,734, forward strand.
CTGTCTTCTTTTCCTGAACCCCAAATAGTCTGTCCTTAGTCAGGTGGTTTGCCATGATTTGAATAAGAAATTACTTTAAAGAGTTGTTGTATTTGTTGTATCCTCATCAACAACAGACTTGGAGTTATGTTTTGTTTCATTCACACATGTTTAACACACAAATCCTGTGTATTTAGGCTGTGTTTTTCTCCCAAACTGAAAATACGCTGTTCCACCTTGTGACGTCATCAAGTGGTAATACAGGAATCGCTCCACTGTGTTTTTAAACTCCATACACCTTCACTAAAATCATTTGAAAATTTAAAGTCCTGGAATTGCCAGACTTTGAAGCTACAGTTTGAGACGCATTAAAACATCTTCACTTTTCGATGAACCTGCAGATATTTTAGGTTTTTGGTGTCACTTTCAACTGAATAAAAGGTAAAGCTAAAATATTAGATATACGTAAGAACTGAAGGTTATTCCAGTGTATTGTAGAGTCAAGCAGTTCAATTGAGGATAAAATATCTGTTAAAACTACCACTTAATGACATCACAAAGTGGAATAGAGCATTTTGTGCTTTGTAGATGTAAGACGGTCTAATAATGCAGCATTACTCAACTGTGAATGAAATATAGGACCCTTTAAGCCGATTATATGAAAACTCTGCCATGAACGTACGAGCCAACATTCCGCACATATCTGCTGTTTGGATCTCCTTGTTCTGGAGGTGTTATCAGAGAAACACTTGTACTATTTGCCTTTTCCAGGAGCAAAGGGCGAGTCCTGGAGCGGAGACGATGGACAAGCCTTTCAAATCTATGTGGGAAAGTGAAGGTTGTTGACCACGTTGGAGATTACGGTGTAGGAGCTGGTCTAATGGTGGATGTTTGGTGCATGTTTGGTGGAATAAGAAAACAGATTTATCAGACTTATCAGTGGTGACTCTCTCCAGGAGCTGCTATCAGAGGAACGGTGATAAAACTGAACACAAGCAAAGAATTTCTCACAAACGGCTGGTCAGATTACAGTAAGATATTTGACTCATTGACATTGGCCCTGTTTAATATAAACTCACTGTTTGCTCACATATTAGATTATAATGTGCATATATTGTGTTGGGTTTACCTTTGCTGCTACATGATAAATTCTAGTGAATGTTACTGTTGTTTTGTCTTATCTGTGAGTAATAACAAAAAGCATTTGTGTCTTTTATGTCACATTTAAAGGGCCCATATTACACTGTATGTTATAATGTGGAAAACACTCTGTTCTACCCTGTGATGTCATGTGATGACACAGGAAGTGCTCCACTGCGTTTTTAAAATCCGCACACCTTCACTCAAGTCATTTGGATAATTTCAGCCGTGGAATTGCCAATCTCTAGTGAACTAAGGGTAAAAGGAGCTGTTAACTGAAAAGTACAACTACACAATATCACAAGGTGGAACATTTTGACCTTTGGAGATGTAGACAGACTAATAATAAAGGATTAGTCAAACATGTGTGAATGAAAGAAAACACAACTCCGGGTATGTTTTTGATGAGGTAACAACATTATAACACATCTTAAAGCTCACAAGAGTTCATTTTGTGTAATATAGGACCTGTAAACACCTAACAGATACATAGGCCACCTTTAAAGACATTAAGGAAGGGAGATAGGTCAGATATCTAGACTCCCATTTATTATTTGCAAGTCACGTTAAAAAGGTTATAAGAACATCAAAATCAAATTTGTACAGCTTCAAAATGATCAGAGACTGTTTGCCCTTCCATGCCGCAAATGTTTTCATGCATGCCACGATTTTTTTTCCAGATTTTCCAGTTATTGCATCACATGCAGGTCACAGTCACCAGCATCTATAATTAAGCCACCGAGAATGATTTACAATAGGACATTCAAAATATTAGACTGTTAGAACACACCATGGCCACATATTGCATTAAGCGCTGAGCTGAAACTGGACTGACGTGGTTTTAAACACAAACTTAAACATGCCTTAAAGAGTAGTCAGACATGTCATCGCTGATAAACTACAGTGAGGACCTGCATTTGCCTTTGTATATTGTTAAATCATAACGTGAGCCATGTGTGGGTTTGTTTTGGCATTTATAAAAACCCTTCCAGCAACGGACACTGCAAATTAGCCTTGGCTGTAAATGTTGTAGTATGTAACACGTCTAATGTACATACTTGTCCCTATTAAATAAATAAATAAAATAAAAGTAAAGTAAAATGGTGTTAGTATTGTCTCCCTGCAGTCCGTGGCTCTCAAGATGTCGCATTACTCACAGCCCGACGCCCAAATGACATTTACTGGATTTGCTTGCATTTTGTGCTCTGTTACTCGGACACTGCTGCTGTTGCACAAATGTACCCGCGCGCCGCTATCTGTGACATAAGACGGTATAGGTGGGTGGTGGGATAGTGGCAGTATTGATTCACCGCAGTATTCTTGAGTTTCTTGTGAAGCTGGGAGTCTGGACAGTCCCATTATACTCCCGTTTCAGAGGGCTTTTTAGGTCCGACATCACTCCTGCCGCGGGCACATTAGCAGGAGAGCGTTAGCTGCAGTAGATCAGGTGGAGGCATTTGTCAGATATCATGTGTATCTTTAACTGCAGTTTGTGGACGATTGTCATAAAGCACGGACTGTCTGCAGTGCCCTGAGCTGAGGGGAAGCGCAAGAGCCAGAGCAGTGAGGTCAAAAATATGAGGACATTTTATATATGTTTAAAGAAGACTGTGCTTGTGTCTGCTATATAGTTATAATTTAGGACACCTGCGGATCATTATGATATTTTGGACATTTTACATTGCAATATTCTACAAAACAACTTAATTAAAAAAACAAAACAGTTCACTGAATTTTGGGTTGGAAAATTGCATTGCCTAATGAGATATTAGTAACCGATTTCCACCTGCCTCTTTACGGTACTCCACAAATGTCACAAAAAAGCTCTACATGCTGTCAGCCCTTAACCTGGCTCACACCAGACTGATATGTGATGAATTAGGAACAACTCTCACTGAAAGTGCTGAACATCATGATGAACATTCAGATTTGATTGGTCAAAGTGTCACAAAAATCAAACTTTTGCTACATCCTCTTGAGAACAGCAGACATCTTCCATGTCCACAAATGCGCAAAGTCTGTATTTTTGCTAAAATAGGCTGAAGTACATCTGTCTGTGTTACCGTGTTTGTTTTGGTTCAACTTTGGCTTCTACACAAACCTCAGTGCTACTCCCTGATTGGTCTACCGGCTACTGGGCAAATTTGAACCTTACAGTGAGACTATCTCAAGATGGAAGACAAATATCACAAGAATACATGTCCATACGATATATCTGTACTGGGGCAAGACATATTTTGCTCAAATACATGGGGGGGGAAATGGATACAGGGCCTTAAACCTTATTATTATTATTATTATTTATTTATTTATAGGAGATTATGTTTAACATGTTTGATGAAGGAAAAATCAAACTGTTTTTGAAAAAATCTGAAGCTACAAAAAAAAAACTCCTTTATAATAGAATAGTGAAACGTCTACCATAGAAATTCACAATTGTTGCTTTACATTAAAACCATTAGGATTTTGATGAGTTGTCAGGTAATCATTGAAAATGCATTATGAGCTATTATTTGATTTTCCTGAACAGCCAGTCCCTTCTACATTCAGTTAGAATCCAGAAGGGATTCTGCAAAAATCTGGACTTTCTCTGTGATGTTTTCTTGCCCTTTTATTAATGTAAGCTTCCATGTTTGTTTTGACTCAAATGGGGAATGAGTGGTTAATTTGTTCAGTCAATCACACCCTCTTCATTCTTGCATTTTGATCAATCTGATGACATAGCATTTTAAAGGCTCTACAGTTTTATTTGCCATTCTTTATTTGTCAACACACTGCGCACACACAGACAGCTCTGAGGTGTGGCTGCGGCGGTGTACCAGGCAGGGGCTCAGCAGTGTGTCAGGGGCATCGATCGGCAGGTGGAGGTGACGGGGGTCGTGCTCTCAGCTATGTGCCGCACAAAAGGGGCGAGGTGCCTGTGGAGGCTGGAGGCGGCTGCAGCCTTGGCGTTGTTTTGATCCATTCTTTCAACATCAGGTAGAACGCTCCTATTGTCCCTGAATGCCTCACACACATCCACAGACACACACAACGCTCTAATGGACTCTGCAACTTGTGTAAGTAAAAACACGCTGAGGACGAATCTGACAAGAATGTGACCAACAATAAGTGTGAGCTCACGGTACAGCTGACAGCTCACAGGCCCTCGTCCCTGCTGTGTAAAAGAAAGAGAGTTTTCTACGCTCAAAGTCAGTTCAGAATGTGATCATGCTGTAGTGTTTAGCTACATGTGAGGCTGTGTGTGTTGGTAATCTGGGCTTCTGTGGCTACTGAGCATTATGGACACACCATGTTCACACAAGAAACTTGGGTTAAGTGCCTTGCTCAAAGGTGTTTTTATGTGATGTTTATTAATATACTCTGACAGGCCCAGTAGGTAACCTTTTAGCCAAAAATAGACCAAATAGAAGCATGTTTTTTGCATGTTTTTATTGCACTAAAGAACTACATGTATGGCTTTAACATTCTATGTCCATGGAAGCATCCAAGTGATGTCAGCTTCAGTTACATAATAGGGTTGTAAAGTATCAAAAATCAAATACTAATCAATACTAAAACTACTATCAACATTAGATACTCACTTGAACAAGTATTGAAAGATCTGGAAAAAAAAACAAAAACAAAAAAAAAACAAAAACACACTGGATAAAATCTGACCTTCCTTGAACAGTTTTAACTTGAGTTTTCTCAGAACTAATGTAAGACCCCATGACAGAATAAACAATACTGTTACTTAGTATTAAAAATGATAGTTCTGTCGAAGAAAAGAGGCTTTAAAATGATCATGTGGGTATCAAAATTGTCATCGAGTAATTTTTTTTCGAGTTTGAAATTTGAATATCATGCAACAATCTGCTGTAGTTTAAAGGTGCGTAAGAATTTGATTTAAAATTTCATGAACTTGACCTGTGTCCCCAGATATGAGGTAAACATGTTCAAATCAAATATAACTTTTACTGATAATTATTGTAATGCAGATTTATTCTTAGTTACAAAAACAATAGGCACCATGGCCCATTTATTTATGTTATAATTTGGTGTTTTGGTTCTTAAGAAGACTGTCCAATCAGAAAGCAGAATGAGTCTCACCTGAGTTCCTCATGTGGGTTGGCAATTTCAATGCTGAAATCCAGTTGGTTTAAACCTAAAAGGACTCTGTCTGATCTGAATGGTCACTACCTAAAGCCAACATCTGCAGTAAATCAGTGCTAGTGCAGCCTCTGCAGCTCAGTGAGTGAATTCAGGAGGTTCTGAGCTTTCACATGAGGCATATACTATGGCATATGTTCAATATACTGAATGAGAAAAATGTGTATGTGTCTTCTATCTGCAGGTTAAGGCCCTGGTAACCCAAGTTCAGTCGCAATTGTAGTACCTTTTTAGAGCGGTACAGTTTGTTATAGTTTATAACAGTTTGATGCCATTTTTGACAAACTTATTGGTTGTCTAGTTTGGATTTATTTTTAATAATAATTTGATGTCATGTGAGTATCTTGTGTACATTAGAGAAATGAATCTGTCGTGGTGCGTCCTTGCCTGAGCCTCCTGACCCAGCTGCTCCTTCCTTATGACTAAATGGAGAAATGGTATTATGTATATATGAAGTGGGCCAGTGCATATCTGAGGATATAGTGTATAATATCTGATAGAGCCACATCAAAGTGGAAGAGCTTGTTATCTGTACTATTTAACAATGCTATTCAGATTTCAATGCCCGCATTGAAGTGGCTGTCTCTTTTCTTGATCCGCTGCAGGTACTGCCACAGAAATAGCAAGCTACCAGCATCCAAATATCCACACACACATTGTGTGCTACAATGGGCCGAGTGCAGGCTGAATGCTTAAATGTGGGTGCGGGGGCGGGGGTGTACTTGAGCAGCCATTCAAGCCCATCTCTGACATATTCCCTGGCCTTGAAGTCTGTGCGGAGCTACTGCGCACTCCGCCTTTGTTTACGGATCACGGCTTGTTTACTCCGCAGCCCAGCGCCAGCCCTCCGGAGATGTGGGCACAAGATGTTTTATCTCTTGTCAGGGCCTGCTTCAATTAAATTAATGGAATCCATTCAGCTCTCCTCTTTCCTTTGCTTTCAGGGCCTCAGTGCACTGCAGAATACATTAAAAAGATCTTAGAGTCTTAAGATAGAGCACGCAGCATTAGCTCCACAGCCACCTCCCTCTCTGCTCCAGTCCTTTCTCCAAAGAATTCCACTAAGACACTGTGTTTGAGTCTCAATTAAACTGGATTAAGATGATTTAAATGTGCTCTTAATTGGATTCATAATTACTTGATTGTTTTATGAATGTTTGGTCCTGACCCCAGCTGCGAGACACTCTAAAACCACATTTTCACAAACAGGTCTTTTGTTTTTCAGTGTTAGCACGAGTACTGTGAGCACTAGACTACAGGTGCTACAGTTTGAGGCACTTTGGACTGTCAGAACACCCTCTGTCCTCTATGATGCGACCTGGGTGAACCTGATAGTGTCATTCATACACAAACTATAGCTACCATTAGAATAGTCTGTCAATAATGTACTCCTGCTGAGGACCCAGTTGGAGAATCATTCCACTGCTACTGTTCTAGGTTTATGATTAAAATGTGTATGACAGGTTGGCTTCACAAAAAAAATATTTACATTATTATATTTAAGATTTTAAGTGCATTTCCTGGTTGGACACAGGCAGCAGATGTGACATATGTAGAGGTAATTCCATGACTATTACTTAGGAACCATAATGTTAACAAGGGTCTAAACATGTCAAAATTACACAATAGTTATTACTAGATTAATACAACTAAATGAGATGTTTTTTCAAATGTTTGGTATTCCGAGGGTTTTTAGCTTTGCTTTGCTCCATGTAGTGGCTAATGGCAAAACCAATATTTCAATTAACATAACACGAAACAATGAAAGCAAAAGAAAAGGAAACCAACAATGGCACCTGCGCATTGGCCCAGGACCAGTTCATATGAAAGGCACATAGGTTTGTTGATGATGAACAGAGGATGATTTAAATATAAAATTTATGTATTAAAAAAAAATAATAATAAATAAATCATAAATTAGTTCAATTCAAGCTAACAACATCTAGCATGTTAGCACACACTTCCTGATTATCGGACAAAAAATGCTTTATATTTAGGTAGAGACAGGCAGGGATATCCCCTTAATTTTCTTACACTGAACAAATAAAAAAGATGTGAATGGGGCAGTTTGAGTGTATAACAGTTGAATGACATGATGATTCTTAACACATTTACCCTTGTGCATATTCTGAATGTTCACCACAACAAATCTATGAGTCATTTTAATATAACCTGGCTATAATGACCAAAATTACCCTCATTTTGTACAATTTTGGGACATCCCAAAAGCTGTACAAAATGACTGGAACATGCTTTAAAATCAGAAATTACCCAAAAGAAATTATCAATAAGGCTGACAGTAGCAAGACAACCTCAAATGACATTAACACCAAACTTGGCCACCCCAAAATGTGCCTGTGGTCCATTTGTCCAGCCCTGTTTGAAAATCCTGGAGGTCGACTAGAGACAGGACGCAGCGGACAACACTAACACATTTCTAATTCCAGAATAGTATTACTACAGAGCCATTTGGTTACTTTCTTGTAAATTTGCTAGTGCTAATGACACAGAACTATATGGAACAGTGAGTTAACAGCTCCACTGTCAACAATGTGTGTGCTCATTATCTACAGCCCTGCTCTCTGTTCTGTGCTTGTGTTTACCCGCAGCGTGTTTGTGCGGTTAAGTGGATGTATCGGACACAGGCAGGTATTACCCGCTCATCAGCGTGGCCTAATCGCAGCCCTGTGAATCCACCAGGCCAATCTAACTGTCAGAGCTTCATATTCTGTCTGTGCTGCGCTGAGTAAACACGTCTGTGATTAGGACCAGGTCGCACAGAGCCTGGAGGTGATTTGGAGCCAGGCGTGACAGCTAAAGCACCGGGATGGTCTGATGGACAGGAGCGCTGTCATTACCACACAGGCAAATCCACAGGCTAATCTCAACTAGCACAGAGGAGCGGGGGAAGAATCATTCAACAGGCGTGACAGAGTATGAATTATGTCCACAATACAACTGTTACACTGAAACAAAGAAGCAAAGAGGTCCTATTGTCCCTGTAATGTTTAGATAAGGTTAAAGAGTGTTTACAAGAGTGTTTATTACACGTCTATGAGGTAATAAGTGTTAACACATGACATATTTAGATCATCATGTTCACTTCTATTGTTATATTAAATGCTATATTCGCCAAAAACAACATAAACATGTTTTTGTTATGCTTTGAGTTTCCCCTCCCTTTGCTCTCCAAGCTAAGTCATTTCCCTGTTAGAGCACTATCACAACGTGATCAGCGTGCATCCAGCTAATTTTGCATTTATTGCATCAGGTTTGTGAAGTTGTAATGTATTGTTTTGTATCATGCTTTTTTGTATTTATGGAAAATTGTTGTGTGGGAGCAGTGGTGACACAGACTTGTGGGCTTTGTACAGGCTCGTCCCCTACCACTAGTACCCAGGAGAGATCGCTAGATTACATCGAAAATCTCTCCAGGCATGTTTTTGATGAGGGAAAAACATTTGAACATAATAACCCCTTCTTTAAAGTAGACTTTTTACTTTATTATTTGAATATATTTCAAAGGTCCTATATTGTTTTTTCACCCTATGATGTCATTTATTGGAGTTTTAAGGTTAACAGATATTTTTACCCTCAGTTGAAGTGTTTTACTCTTCAATACTGCTGTTATTTTTGAATATTTTAGTTGTACCTTTTGTACAGTTGAGATTGTCAATCGAAAGTCCCTAATTTCTGCTGGTGTAGAGGAGTAGAGCAGTTTCAATGAGGCTAAAACAATAGCTGTAACTTCAAACTCTGAAAAATCCAGGGCTGAAATGATCTAAATGACTCTAGTGAAGGTGTATGGAGTATAAAAACATAGTAGAACACTTACTGTATCACCAAGAGTAACAGAGTGTTTTCAGTTTGAGAGAAGAACACAGGCTAAATATCCAGGATTTGTGTGTTAAAACATTTGTAATTGAAACAAAAGCTCAACAGAAAATAGTGCAATTTAAAGTGTCTTCATTAAGGTGTATAGGCAGGTAAATGTGTCCTGTGAATTGGACCCATCCTTCAGTGCAAGGGTTTAATCTTCCAAACAAAGGTATGAAACTATGTTTTTCTACTTTTATGGTGAATATTACTGCAAATTCAGTTTTTGTGCAGTACTTGAACCTCAACCAAGACATTTACCAGCTGAGCTCTATGTTCTTGTTAAAAACAATCAACAAACAGTTATCCAATACATTTAGGTTTTTATCATGGTATCCAAAAAGCAAAGGTTCCACTGAATGAAACACCTAGTTATTTAAAACCACAGTATGTAACTTCTTTTTGCCAAAAAATAGACTAAAATATAAGCATGTTTTTTCATCATGGTTGTTTTTATTGCACTGAAAAATGTAGAAAAACATGCATCTTTACTGTGAGTGGGCTTGCATCTCCACAAATCTGACTTATTTTCTGCTTGTTTCCATGTAAATGTTGCTTCTTTGGCTGTACTATTCCACAGTATGGCCTCAAACTGGCCTGCCTCCATGGAGAACGTTCTGAAGTATGAGTTTAACTTTCTATTTCTATTGAATAATGCTGGTGAATGTTGACCTCCAAAAAGTTACATATTATATTAAAGTAGTTTCACATTAGGTTGACCTGTCCACCGGCGGTTGTGTGAGTTTACAAATCAAGTGCAAATCTGACAACTATGTACAAATCATTTATCAAATCGTGTTATTTAGTTATCAGTCAAAAGTACACGAGTTTCATGATAAACCTAAAAGTACTAAATTACTGTTAATATTTGGTAAGTTAAGATCCCTTCATCAGCATTACATTATTGTACATACACAAATCTGTAAATGACACTTTGAAACATTTTGATTGAATTTACTCCAAATCTCATCTTCTCCCTTGTGGATGCATAAAGTTGGCCTAAGTCTTGCGGCTGCTGCTGGCATAAAACATGTTAGACTCACACATCCGGTGCACTGGGGCACTTTGTTTCTCTCCGTCTCACTTAGCTGGAGCCAGTCTGCTCTTACCTCATCTCCTCCGCTCCCCTGCATTCCCGTTTGGGTAAAAATACCACGAATCTGGGCTGCCACTGGCCGTCGCAGGAAAGAGAAGCCTGGACAAAGAGCTAAAATTACTAATTGGTTTACTGATCAGTTGTACGTTGTTCGATTGATTTGCAATTAATTCTGGTTTGTGGTGTACAACAGACAGAGACTGGCGCCAACCTTGGAGCGCGTGGACACCTTATACTCGCTGTGAGGGCGTGGGGCTGGGGGTCCGGTGGGGGTCCGGAGGTGGGGGTGGGGGTGGAAAGCACGGCTGCACGGGTTGGATGTATGTATGGACTGATGCAGTGAGGAGAGGATGGGAGATTTGTCTGTCTGGAGGTGCCAGTCACTGCGCACACCAGGAAAACCGGAGAACTGGCCTTGTGCAGCTTATTTCGTCCTCAAAATCATACCTGGAATTGGGCTTTGTTTCTTTCTCACATGTTTCAGTAACCCTTTTATTATTAGTCTGTCGACATCTCCAAAGCTCAAAATGCTCTGTTCCACCTCGTGATGCCATGAAGCGGTTGTTTTCATGTTAACAGCTCCTTTTACCTTTTGTTAAGTAGCATTTCTAAGAATCATCCAAATGATTCCAGTGAAGGTGTTTGGAGTTTAAAAACACAGTGGGGCACTTTCTACCACTTAACATCACGAGGTGGAGTGTTTTCCGTTTGACAGAAAAACTAAGTCTAAATATGCAGGATTTGTGTGTTAGACATGTGTGATGTGACTGAAACAAAACACAACCCCAGGAACGTTTGTGATGAAGAAACAACATTATACCATAAATCAAAAAACTGTGTAATATGGGCCCTTTAAACCAATTTTTCAAAATGCATGTAAACCTGGGAACTATAATTAAGGCGTCGTGGTTTGAATCTCTCGGTTCCCAATAACACATGTGGAGAAGCCAATAAGTACTTGGATACCGGCTGCTTGTAACAACTCAGTCCAATTTACATTAGGCGCAGATTAGGAGAGGCATTCAACTGCATGAGATAAGAAAACATTAGACATGTATTTGGACTTTTTCTCGCTCGTTTTAGATTAGCAGTGGTGACAAACTACAGCCTCTCCACCAAGCCCATGTTGCTTTGTTTTGGATCGCTACCTTAATGTGAAAATGAAACTTCAGTGTAGGCAATTTTGTACTGCGGAGAGCAAATAACTTGTGAGTAATGCAATCCCTAGCAAGTCTAAAAATCAACTGGTCAAAGTAAATTAGATGTTACTTATCTATTTCTTTTCTTTCACATTGCGATATTAGCGACAATACAAACTGTAAAATGTATTTCTTATATATTTCTATCAAAAGTGTGGTTATCTCCTAGACTGTATATATAAATGGACATAGCTAACCTGCTAGCTGTCCCACTCCAGATAGGCACTTCCGGCTCCATTGACTGTCTATAGAAAACCGTCACTCATTTCTCTGTAACTGTTGCTGTCGGGCTCGTCATTTGGAGACAATGGATTTCTCTGAGGTGTGACAGAGAAATACATTCACCACTGTTTGTTATTTATAATGGCTTTAATAAGTGTATTTGTTCAAGAGCATTACTCCTATAGTGAAGGAAAAAACTCCATATAGAAAAAGTCATATTCTACTTAAAATAAGAATAAAAAGTCTACATGGAGCTCTTTTTCCTTTGGACTTATTTAATAATAGGTATTTATATATATTTTTAAGCTGGAGTAATACATTGAAAAGCAGACATTCTTACTGATATAGTCATATACAGCATTTTCCCAGATGCTGAAAATCGACTCGTACTAACCAGGCCCAAACCTGAAATCAGATCATCAGTTGACATGGTGTCGTCCTTGGCTGTATTACCTCTAGGTCTCCCTGCAGATAGAGAAATGTAATGCCATATGATGGAACAATAGGCAAAGCAATAAAATCCCCGTGGAGAAAAGTAAGTGGCAGACCTTCAACCAAATAAGTTGCAATGTGCACCTTTAATTTCCAATATCTGTGCTGTAAATAGAAAGATGACAAAACAAGACTAAACCAAGACCAAACATTACATTAAAACCAAATAGTGATTTAAACAAAACTATGTGTTCCCCAGTGTTGTAATAAAAACATTGTATTCTGAATATAGCAGACACCCGCTCTCCTCCCTCTCCTCCCCCTCCTCCCCTTGCAGTTTGAGTGTATTTAAAGCCCGTTGAGCGTGTGCAGGTTGTCCATTGTGCTTCCCCTCTCCCTGTGCTCCATGTGCTCCGTGTGCTCCTCGCTCACATTCAGCAGGCGGCCGCGGCTCTGTCTGACCTCCGATCATGTGACCTGCACAAAAGAGCCGGGGGTTGCTAGGAGCACAAAAGCCCAGCCATTATCTCTCCCTCTGCTGCTGCGGGCGTGCACGTGTGGTTGAGTGTGCGTGTGACAGTGTGTGTGGACCAGTGATTTTTTATTTCACTATTTTTACTATATCAATATTAATATGGAAAGAATCTCTTATATTTAGAACCAACATTTTTCTAAGACGCTCACATGTCATTCCTAATTTGTCCTCAGTGAATAAGATGCGTCTTTTAAAAAGGGCACTGTGTAGCTCTTCTGGTGGAAGGTACATCATCTGCTTGTCTTCAAAATTATGCTGTTGCTTTGCCTGGAATGTTCCAAAGTATGGCATTTAAAAATAATTATGCATTAATCTTATATGGCACTTTTCCAGGTGCTCAAAGTCATTCACTCCACACTCGGTGGTGGTAGGCTACTATTGTGGACACAGCTGCCCTGGGGCAGACTGACAAAAGTGAGGCTGCCAATCTGTGCCATTGGCCCCTCCCACCACCAATACTCACGCACACACCACATTCATACAAGGCAATGTGGGAAAAGTGTTTTGCTTAAGGACTGGACAAATGATCGGCTATGAGCTGAACATTTGTCATAGTGAGGGACAGAGGACACTGGACAAACTGCTCTCCATCAGGGACACTTCTGTTCACCCACTGCACCAGAAGGGACAGAGCAGCTCCTACTGCTCTGCTCACACAGTGAGACGTGAGACATACAAGGCTACATTACACACACTCCATACAACTGTACAACAACTCATCTTTATGTCATAGACAACCATATTTTATGTCAATCACTGTTTCATGTTTGCAGAGTTTCTCCTTACCCCCCCCCCCCCCCCCCCCCCCCCATATAGCCTAGATATATTGTACATATACAGTTGTATAATTATGCCTTATTTTACACCAGACTCTTAATGTTTTTTGCTTATTTTGAATTTATTACCATTTCTGTTTTTGCTCTTTGTTATTATATTATATTGTAACGTGTGATCTGTAAGGACATATGTTTTATATGTTTTTTTCAGTCCAATAAACGCAATCAAAGTGAAAAAATAAAAAATAAATAAATAGAAAGAGCAACAAAGATATGGCTGCATGTTGACACGATTATCATAAAACATACAATAAACTATTATATCCCAAATAAACACAATTTCTAATTATTTTTTTGTTTGTTTGTTTTGTGAGTTTTTTATTATAACAATTTGTGGGCCTTGCTATAGATTTAAAATACTGAAAGTCATCAACGAATATTGGTTAATAACCACAAAAGCAGAATCGAATCGTGAAGCATGAAAAATATAAAATAGTAAATGAGACCATCTGCTAATATTTAATGCTTAAATCTGATTTTTGTCTGGAGGTTTGTTTTAACTTCCTAGCATAGCCCTTCAAACATGTCCAAATGAAATATCCTTTGTTTTAGCACTACATCTGCAAAATTGTAAAAAAAAAAAAAAAAAAAAAAAAAAAAAAACCTTCAATTTCCTTGGCTGTGTGCAAGTGAGGCTGTGTGTGAGTGAGGCCGTCTCTTTGAAGGGCCGGCCTTAGATGTGGAAAATGGAAAAATTGCGAGTCTTTCTTCTTGTTGTAGCGCGGGCTGTTTGAGTGCATTTAGATCAATGGCTTGTTTTCTGTGTCCTGCCTCACAATGAGATGCTCGGGCCCGACTGACAAAATGCAGCGCCATCACAACATCCCTGTCCCACGCCGCCCACTTAGCCTGAAATATCTGGATTTTACAAGAAATGATATTAAACCAAAGAGGAGCACACAGATGCACACTCCACTCCACCAAGGTCTAGCCCGACGTATTCACTTGTTGATTTTAATTATGGAATTTACCTGGCCATTTTGGAACATGGTAGAATAGACTTTGTATTTATTTAATGGATAAAAGCGGCAAGAGTGTACGCATGAGTGTGGGAGGGTATTTGACACATTATGGGGACTAAAATCTGTACACACACTCACATCATGGGGACCTTTGGGGACCGTTTATTTTTTATGAATCTAATCAAAAAAGTGGTGTAATTTAGACACGTTTTGGCACTTGTGGTGACACGGTTGCTAGGTATTAAACAGCCCGTGGAATTACTCATGTCATATCTGCTGTCCATGTTCAACCAGGAAGTGAAATTACAAACTTAAAAATAGAAAAAGTAGGGAAGTATTTCAGTGCAATTTTAAAGGCACCGTACCAGATTTTTACTGTCTTCACGATGAGTTTATAAGTGCTTTTCACAACTCTCAAAGACCAGAGTTTTGCAGTGATTATAACAACTAACAACAACTAGCATGCCAATGCGTACTTCCTAATTATGAGACAATAAAACATTTTATAATTACAGTAGCTCAGTTGGTGTTTGGAGTGTTTGTCCACTGACCCGAAAGTTGGTGGTTGGAATCCTGCTCTCAACATAAACATTGGTTGGTTGAGCGGTCAGATCCACTGACCCACAGATTGGTGGTGCTGCGTCCACAGATGAATGCTGCTGTAGTGTCCTTGGGCAAGACACTTAACCCACCTTGCCCCCAGTGTCTGTGTACACTGGTGTATGAATGTGTGTGTGTGAATGGGTGGTTTCTTGATGTCAAGCGCTTTGCGGGCCTTAAACGTGGAAAAGCGCTAAATAAAAATTAGACCATTTACCATTTTCTTACACAGTAGAATTATATTGACCTCAAGAGCTGCTTATACATTATATTTGTTGCTGCTAGCTGCTTAAACATTGTACAGGGGCAAACACAGCTCAGATATTGCATTAAACTGTGTACAAGCCGTTTCAATATAAAATTAATTTGATGTCCCCAAAAAGCACAGAAACCCAGCATGTGTGTGTCCATGCATGTGTGTGTGTGTGTCCATGCATGTGTGTGTCCATGTGTGTGTGTGGGGGAGAGGGGGGTCTCTCATTGTCATGCAGGCTAAACGCTGCTGTTAGACCTCTGGCCCACATCTCCATGCCAACTAATTGATGTCTTTATGGCGGAGAAAGGCTGCGAGCTGCTTTGCATGGATTAGCCTCGGGTTTGAAGTGACTCGCATGATGTCAGAGCTGCTGTTCAGGCTAAACACACACGCCGCCCTGCTTCAGATGGAGAGCAAACTTTAATTTACATTGCCAGAGATAGACATGTAAGCCTGATTCACTGGAGTGATATGAGTCTAAGAAAAGGATGTTTCCAAGCAAGGAAACAGGGACCAGGGGAACACTTGGAATTATTTCAGTTTGAAGAGGAAGGTGACATTAAATCATATTTGAATTTCATGTTGTTTAAAGTGCATATGGATAAACTACTCATTTCATTAAAACAAAGAGGGGTATTACACGTTTGACGTAGTAACTGATAACGCATGAAAAGGCTATATTCACCAAAAGCAATGTATTAATATGTTTAATAAGTTCACCTCCCTTTGCTCACCCTGCTAAGTCACCCTCCCCTTCAGAGCGCTATCACAACACAATCAACATTTTAACATGGTAGAAAGCTCTAACAAGTCAATTTTGCATAATAACCTCTTTTTAAAGTCACATTGAGATTCACCAATCACTTTTTCAATAGATTCTGGACCAGAAGAACTCATGCAAACCAACAGAGAGAGCACATGTTTAAGAAGTCCATAGAGAGAACTGCACAGTACAGATCTTTCTCCACAAATGCGCCCTAGACAGATTAAGTCAAACAATACTCCGCAACACAGACACAGCAGCAGCACTGAACAAAAGGGGCCAACACAATAAAGAGTCACCCAATCCTGCGGTTTCCATTCAGAAGCTTTGGACGAGGAGGCTCTCACATTTGCTGCCCACTGTTTGTGAAGTAGTACAAATAATTCTTAGGTTATGCTAGATTAGACACTATTGCTCCTTCCAGTCCAGGAAGTAACTATACTAAAACATATTTAAAGTGCTTCAGACAGGTTAGACTACTTATTTCACCAAAAAATACCCAATAATATTCCCATAATTATATTTAAAACCACATTATGCCACTGTAGACTAAAATAAAAGTTTTTCTCAATTTGGTTGCATTTATTGCACTAAAAAACATGCGTCGTCTGTGTAATCCATCGTCTAGGTAATAATGGTAAAAATCAATCAATTCTGTCAACTGGACAGAAGAAGCACTGAAGAAGCCATTTGGATGAGTGGTGAAACATCTTTACTCTAAAACCTTTGTCCTGTTGAGAGAATTAAATTTTCCTTTTACTTTAAAAAAACATGCATTACTGTGAGTGGGCTTGCGTCTCCGCAAACCTGACTCTTTTTTTGCCTGGAGCAGGTCCTCCTTCTCCTTATCTCCATGGAAATGTTGTTTCTTGGCTGTAATATTCCACAGTATGGCATAAACATTTGAATTTTGTTTCCTGGTTGGACACGGTCAGCAGAGATATTGGCAAATATTGGCCTGGTATATCGGCAAGATATACCAGACCGATATTTGCACTTTTTTACTGTATGACCTATCAGCCTTAACTCTTAATATATTGTTTTGGCCGACCTGCTGCCTAAAGAACACACATAGTGATTTATTTGAACACTTCAGTGTGAAAAGATAACTGCACAGAATGTGACAACACAGCTCTTTTTTTACAGGTTTATGGTAAAAACAGCTGTGGGTGAGTTTGTAGTAAATTTAAATGATAGCATTTGGGGAAAGTAATCAAAATCAGCCCTACATATCGGCCCAAAAATATCAGCAGAGCTTCTCGGTCATCGGTTTCTCTGGATTTTAAACAATCAGTATCGGCATTAGCCATGAAAACAAACATGACATACGTAGAGGTAAGTCCATAACTGTTACGTAGCAACCATGTTAACAAGAGTCAAAACTGGTCTAAACCGCACAATGATTATGATTTAGAAATGAAAAATGAATAACACCTTTACAATTGCATCTTTGCGTGTAAATTCTCTTTGCATTTCAGATAGAATTTTCAGTGTTGATGACGTAGGTAAAGTTTCTGTTAAGAGCTCAGCGCAAAACTGCCACTTAACTGATGTACAGCTATGAAAAACATGAAAACCTGTAATGTGCACTTTAACAATCCCATTTGATTTAGTCATTTAGCCTTTTTTTTCTTATTGGCTGTTATTGGTTGTTGCTGTATTTCCATGCTGTATTCGGCCGGTGTTGCTGATGAGCTGAAGTAGAAAATTGGAGCTGGAGGTGAAGGTTTGTCTGGGGCAGAAGCATCGATCCAGAGGCGTGCAGCAGAGCCATCCAGCCAGGCAGAAAAACTGTGGTGTCCAAGCGATGTGTACACTGAGACTGATGGCCCCCTCGCTAATCCACTGCACCCTGCACCCCCCCAGCACCTTCCTGCACCACCTTGTACCCCATGCTCCACTCTGCATCCCCCTATCACCGACTCGTCTAGCACCATCCATGCTACCATGCCCCGTGCTAAACTATGCTGAACCATCCTAAAACCATCACCACCATGCCCTCCTAATACCAAGTACCATTCTACACCACCCAGCACCATCATGCCCCTCCCAACCAAGCACCATTGTCCATGCACCACCACAGTCTTGAACCACCCATCACCACTATTCTCCACCACCATCCCTCTCTAACCAAGCACCAATGTGAACAACCCAGCACCACCATGCACCCATGCCCCCATAACCAAGTGCCCTTCCTGCACCATCCACCATGCCCTCTGTAACCAAACACCACCCTGCACCATGACAAAGCTGATGCCCATGGATGTCAAGAAAAATACGAATCCAGACATGGGGAGAATCAATGATCAAACAACTTCTAATTTGTAAAGTGTTTTCGTTTTCATGATGCTCTTCTTGTGCATTGAAATTTTTGACATTTAAGGTATTGTTTATATTCTATATGTAGGTGTTGAATAGATGTGCTGATTATTCAATTCTGAAACTGTAGCAAATATATTGAAATGTCCTACAGTCAAATACTGAACAAGATTGGTCAGATGTTTTCACCAGACTCCTTTTGTCTACTGTCAATAAAAACGAGACCACTGCCATTGGTTTATTTACTCTGTCGCACATTCTCTTGACATTTTATCAAGTCCTCTGATAACACACACGTACTGTGTAACTAAACTGATAGTGAACATCCATAAACAGTGAATACCTGGGTCCTCATAGATACGCCATTGAGACTACTTTCACTGTGTGCTGTGGAACATTCTGGTGAGTCTGTGGACAGCTCAGTAACAGTGCTGTCTGGTGGAGTGTATGCCAACAGGACACAGTGTTGACCTTTGAATGTTGATCTTGTTCTTGGTAAGAAAAAACAAAACATTAGTTAACCAGCTGTGGGATTTGTTGGGGCGTAACAGTGTTGACCTGTGGAGTGAGTGCAAAAGGTATAAACAGCTGACAGTGTTGAATATGGACTATTGTACCAGAGCGCTTTCTCAGAACAGGTAACAATATTGACCTGTGGAACAGGTAGAGCACATTTTAAGTGTCTGATATTGATGAATGTGGAATGTCTTTATCAAATAAATAAACAAAATTAACAAATAATAAAATAAAAATATGATAAATGTACTTGTGCTTTATGTTAAGAGTCTGTGTTGCAAAAGCTGATCTGAGGAGTGTGTGCTCCAGGCTTAAAAGTACTGACCTATAGAAAGTGGGCTGGAGGTGTTACAGTGTTGACTTGTAGAGCATGAGTTGGAAATCTAACACTGTTGACAATCATACTCTTAAATGAGTATGATTGTAACTGTGTTGATCTATAGAACGTTTGCTGAAGATTGGTGTTGATGAAAAGCATGAGTCAGAGGTGTAAAAGTGCTGATGTGAAGCATGAGTTGGAGCTGTAACAGTGTTGACCTGTAGAGCATTATGTGTATAATGAGTGTGATTGTAACAGTGTTGATCTATATAACACAGACTGGAGGCATAATCCCTCGCTCAGACTGTACCCAATCCAGCTGTGACTCCATAGTTGGAGTGGCTTTATTGTGGTGTGACACTCAGAGGGGTGCTCTGCTGTGCTGTTGAGTCATCGTCTTTGAAGATATGTATTCATTTATTAAGAGAGATGTTTGTGCTCAGCTCTGTGTGTCTGGCAAAAATAGGAAAGAATCCCAAGAGCCGCAGCACCTCCACCAGCACCGTTGTTCCTCTCATAACTTTGAATTAAACCGAATACTTGTGATCACCAGATTGGAGCTGCACCATGTGCAGTCTGAGTCCAGGGGAACAGTGTTGACCTGTAGCACATGAGTTGGTGGTGTTACCGTGATGACATATGGAGCATGAGTTGTTCATGTAACAGTGTTGACCTGTGGAGCATGCAGTGGAGTGGTAACAGTATTGTTCAGTACGCATGGTGAAGTCACAGAGAAACACAGAGTCTTAATGGCATCCTGACAAACAGCTGCTAGTCCTGTCCAAATATTGACCTGTCCGGGCGACCTGCTGCTATCACAGTGCAAACACACTCAGTAAACATGCACACACACGGATCAGTCCATTAGGAGTATAATGGTGCTCATCCACTGCAGCCTCAGAGCCGCACGCCTCAGCACACACACACATGTACAAACCATCGACAACATCATCCACTCAGGAAACACACAGGTTAGTGCAGAAATCGCAAGGTATATCAGCATATTGTCTGCAAAACATTTGTAACATATGAACTCTGTGCCAAATGAATGGGTCACATATTTTTTAAACCAAATAGAAATGCAAAATAAACCTAATTGAAATTAAGGTTAAGGTACACTTGTCTGCTACATCGTTCTCTACAGCTGTAAGCTATTTTCATACAAGTGAATGCCGTATGTTTTTCTATGTTTTTCCTCAAATACAGAGCAAATCCACAGTCTCTTTAACATGCCCTAATGCAGCAGTGGTCCAGTTGTGCAGGTTGTAAACAGCAGCAGATGCCCTCACTGCCAAATGGCCCACAAAGCATAGGCCTCTAATGCCCTGTGTCGCCAGCATTAAAAATTGGATTGAGACGGATCAGATTAGATTATGGAGGTAGGATTAGAAAAATGTAAAAGCCTGCTTTAAAATAATCTGCTTTAGAGGAGTGCAGGGAGCAGATGCCGCTCTCTGGGACAGGTCCTGTGGCTTGTGACACTGGACATGCTGGACACTGACACATTTCATACACTCCTGTAGAGGGGGACATTCTCTGTGAGATCAACTTTTATTCAATACATTGTTATCCAATTATACACAAAGGCACGCACAATTTAAGATGTGACGTTCACGACAGAATTGCGAATGGAAGGATTTTATTATTATCTAATTTTGACTTATATTATTATAGCTTTACACCAGTCAAGAAGAAGAAAATTTGAAAAGTATGTTGAAAATTACAGGAAGTTGAGAGTTTTATTTTGGAATTCAACATTGATGACATCATACTAGGGAGAGTTTCTGATATTTTAAACGTTACTTAAACAAAATAAATGTCTTTTATTATATTTTTTTTCTCAAATTACAATTTCTGTGTACATTAGAGGAGTTTTGACCTACTGTAGAGTATCGTCGCTAGGTAAGAGTTATGAAATTCCCCAGTGTGATGTCATGACTTCCAGCCAGAAAGTAAAATTTGAAACCTAAAAAATTGCTAAACTGGGAAAAATTGTATAACATATTAAATTTAATGATCTTAACTATGTTTTAGTCAAATGAGTAGTTCAGCTTGTCATAGGTAAAGACTATGACACTATGGGACGACTGACAAGGGGTTCACCACCTGCTTGTTACGGAGGGCCAGGACTCCACTGAAAAACATTGCCTAGAACATTAAATTTTAGTAATTCAATTATAGGTGTATTTGTTAGTAAAATAATGTATTTCTTGCACTACTCCAGATATGATTTAGTTTGTCTCATTTTTGTGTCTATCCTTTGAAAATAGCAGAATTTGTGTTTTATTCTTCACATTACATGAACTTCAAATTCTAAATCAGATGTTACATTGTGTCAGTTACTCTTTTAAGTTACTCTTACCTGAATAGTACTTTTCCCAAATACTTTTTTTACTCTTACCTGAGTAATTTCTTGGACCACTACTTTATACTTCTACTTGAGTAATTTTGTTATTGAGTACAATTTTTGGCTACTCTAGCACTTCTGCAGGTGGGACATTCTTTCATTTGATTTAATTGGATTATTTGATTCAAAGTCACAAAAGCATACACACTGTTACAAAGATTCTAATGTGATATGTTTTACTTGGCTCCAGACACCCTCACTGATTGTATAAAAAAAACATGTATCTGTATAGAAAGTCTTAGTGGGGTTTTAACAGTATAGAGTAGACACAAGTACTTTGAGTGTATTGGGAAGTGCACAAGGCCCTGGTCCCTAATGAATGGGCCGTGTGAGCAGCTGAGCAGGGATTAGGGCAGCCTTAAGTGCAGCCTCAGATCAGGGTTACTTTGAGGAGCTTAGTGCTGCTTTGAGCTGGATACTGACAGCCACACTTTCTCCGCTCATCTGGAAGGGCTAATCCTGCAGCCGGCTGGCCATGAGCTGCTCCTGCTGGTGGAGGATAAGACCTGGAGGTGTGGAGAAGGTCAGAAGGATGTGTGGAGAAGGCCTGGAGGCTGTGGAGGATAAGGCCTGGAGGGTGAGGAGAACCTGGAGGGTGTAACGGTGTGGAGAAAATCTGGAGGATGTGGAGAAGGTCAGAAGGATGTGTGGAGAAGGCCTGGAGGAGGTGGAGGCTGTGGAGGATATGTCCTGGAGGGTGAGGAGAACCTGGAAGGTAAGAAGGTGTGGAGAAGGCCTGGAGGATGTGGACAAGGCCTGCAGGGTGAAGGGATTCCTTCTTATCACCCACTCTGCCTTCGGGAGCACTGTCAGCTGTACTCTCTGCTCTCCTGGTCCTCACTGAGCACAAGGAGGCAGCAGCACTGTCTCATCTTCATCTATAAGGCCATCATAGGAAAACTGCCCTTGCACCTTGTGTCAGGGCCTGGTTTCACTGTTGGCTGGTTTGACAGGCACGAGTAACTCTGTATTATTAGTCTGTCTACATTTCCAAAGTTCAAAAAGGTTTCTTCCACCTTCTGATATCATATTGTGGTAGTTTTGAAGTTAACAGCTATTTTTTACCCTTTGTTCAGTAGAGATTGGCAGTTCCAAAGGTGAAATTATTGAAATGATTCTAGTGACAGTGTATGGAGTTTAAAAACACAGCATAGCACTTCCTGTATTACTGCATGACATCACAAGGTGGAACAGAGTGTTGTCCATTTGAGAGAAGAGCTTGTGTGAATGAAACAAGCCTCTTTAATAAATAAATACAAGTGAAGAGTCCAGAGTTCATGCAAAAACAACTAAGTGCCATTTGAAAAAGTCATCGGAGGCTTGTAGCTTACTCTTAGTATAGTCCATCCATTCATTTTCTTCCCCTTTATCTGGGGCTGGGTCACAGAGGCAGCAGTTTGAGCAGAGATGCCCAAACTTCCCTCTCCACACACGCTTCCTCTAGCTCTTCCCGGGAGACCTCAAGGCGCAGGCCAGCCGAGATACATAGGTCGTTTTCACACCTAATAGTCCAGTAGACTCGGTTCGATTCGGAACCAAAATTGAAACATTGTTAACATTTTCAACTGGAGCGGTTTGCTTTCACACTGCTTTTTGTCAAACGAACCAAACCTTTTGAGAAGCTTGTCTAATCCTTCACATGTGGTGGCGCTGTACCAAAAACCATGGAAGGAAACGAGACAAAAAACCATGAAGAAGAAAAGCCGCTCGTCTAGTGGTCAATACAACGCAACTTCTTGTCATGTATTTTTATGTATTGTTGACGAAGTTTTTTTACTTTTGTCCGACACTGCGCTACAGTGCGGGGGAATCCTACTGCTTTCATTTTTTCACTTATTAATTTATAAACCTCGTTGTTTTTGTGCGTGGTCACGAGTAACTGACATATTTTCGTCAGACCATATTTCTATGAGGGCTTTTACCTCCTGTTCACTCCACGTCTGACCACGAGCCATTTCTCCACTCCGCTAGCTTTGCACCCGTGTTTGTTTTGGTTTTATTTACCCAGAATGCTCTGCATGTAATCTGCTTCCTGTCTTTGGAGCGGCCTGTGGTCCGCTTGGCGTTCACATATGCATTCGAACTGTACCAGAGTTCGCTTCATCCGGACCAAGACCTAGGTTTTTTGGCGGACCAGAGTTCGCTTTTTTGGACCGTATCAGAGTTCGATTGCGCATTCACACCTGACCAAACGAACCGGACTTTGTGGCCAAAAGAACTAGAGTTCGATTAAAGTGTACTAACCAGTGCTAGTGTGAATACGACCATAGTCCCTCCAGCATGGTCTGGGTCTCCTCTCGGTGAAGCATGCCCGGACGACCTCTCCAGGGAGGTGTCCAGGAAGCATCCGGAACAGATGCCCGAGCCATCACATCTGGCTCCATGCAATGTGTAGGAGCAGCATCTCTACTCCAGGCTCATCCTGTGTGACTGAGCTCCTCACCCTATCTCTAAGGGAACACCCAGTCACCCTGCCAAAGAAACTCATTTCAACCGCTTGTATTGATACTGATGTTGTCTTTTCGGTCCTTACCCAAAGCTCATGACCATAAGTGAGGGTAGGAACGTAGACTGACTGGTAAATCAAGAGTTTTGCCTTTTGACTCAGCTCCTTCTTTACCACAACAGGCTGATACAGCGACCGCATCACTGCAGATGCTGCACTGATCCACCTGTCAATCTCACGCTCCATCCTTCCCTTATTAGAGTAATATTTCCAAAAGCCATTTATTGCCATAAAAATATAATTCTATCTTTTCTTGATAAAATCCATCCAATATCTTTAGAAGATACTCAAAAAAAAAATTTTTTTTGGCAATTTTTCAAAATGGAGATATCGTTTTTTTTCCATTGAACTCTTCAAATACAAATATTCCCCTCTTTACTGTTGACTGGTATCAAATTAGTCAAATATTAGCATAACTAAGATGTGGAGACTCGTGGATCATTAAGTTATAATTTGCACATTTTAAATTGTAATATTCATCTAAAACAACTTAATAAAAGAGACAAGTCTGGTGACTTCCATGTTAGAAAACTGCGTGGCTCAATGAGAGCCCCTGCACATCACACTAGTAAGACGCGCATTGTTTTTCATATGTAACAAAATGACTACATGACGCTGCCAAATCCAACATGTATCACTGATTAAGAAAATAAAACTGGAGAACAAAGTAAGAACAGAGCTGAGGGCGTATACTGGTGGTGATAAAAACGGGTTGATTAGTAAGAGGACATCTTGAAAATAAGCAATTAAAAAATTGCTCAAACATGTACGAATCACTCCAAACACAATTTCGGGTGAGGAAACAACTATAACATGGTTAAAAGCTCTGAAAAGTTCATTTTGCATTATAAGTCTGCTTTAAGTCACCCTTCCTTCAAGCACATGTGTTGAGCTGATCCCTCTGTTCACCCACAGACCACAGTGGTGTAATGTGCCAGAAAACACATACCAGCAATGCACCTGTAAGGAGAGCTAGGGTCAGAAGCCAAAGCAGGGGTCAGAGGGTCTGGTTGTGGCTCGTGTATGTTACAGTGGCCCCTGGTTCTTACAGTGTAATGATCCACCTGTAATGTAGTTAGTCCATTACCATCATGGAGGCTAGCAGAAAGAAAGGACATACACAAGCGTTTAAAATGTTTTATTGATAAATGTGTATCACTGAATTGATTGTAATTGTGCAAATTTTAACTTACCCATGTTGTCTGCCTTAGGTGTTTTGGCCAAATGAGTCCCCGGGGAGCCGAAGCACCTTAAGAAGGTTTCGGGGCAGACCACTGGGGGTTAACAAGGAGGGGTGTTGTATATTTTAGCTTTGTGGGTAATGTGATTAGTTTCCACTGTTAAAACAATTGAAGTAAAACGGAGCTGTATTTTAATGAACAACTTAATTGAATAAATTCTTACATTGGTTGATTGGAGCTGAATTTTAACAAGAGAACTGGATTTGAGAGACTTACCTGTTATACCGAATGGGCTCACCCAATTAGGGAGAGGCTCTATAAAAGGAAAAATCTCAGTGGCTATGTGAGAGGGTGCTGTATGTATAACAGGTACTGCAAAGGCTGATTTTTAAAAAACTTTTTCTTGTTTCTTTGTAAAGTTTATGGTGAAAAATAAACACACTTGGGTCTGCACTGGACTAATTGTCTCAGCTCTGCTCTGTTTCTCTTTTAACTGCTAAAGTTGCTATCCGGGCGATTACACCACCTGTCCTCTGAAAACTGAAGAGAGGCTGGGGTCCTGTGTATGTCACAATGGCCCCTGGTTCTTGAAGTTCCTGCACGACCCGATAGAGGCTGGGGGTCCATATATGTTGCAGTGGCCTGTTTTTTACAGAAGTGGATAGAGGCTGGGGGCCCATGGATGTTATGGTGGCCCCTGGATCAGGAAGCATTGAAGCGTACATTAATAAACCTCTAGAGTCTGTTCACCGCCAGCCAGAGTTTTATTGAAATCATGTTTAAAATATGACAAAAATGTGTTTTGTCAGTATAATTTGTGTGACGTCATCAACATGGAACTCTCTAAAACAGAATTATCCACTTCCTGTAAGTTTCAAAATAACACTATTTTCTTCACAAACTGCTTCTTGGTTGGTGTAAAACTATAATTTATATTTACAACAGGCATTATCCCACCAAATTAAGTAACAATTCATCAAGAAAGAATTAATAAGCCATCATATGCATAAAATAGAATAACCATAAATAAATAAATACATAAATGTTTCAAAGACAAATCAAGACCAACCCAAGACTAATGTAGGATGTAATAAGGAAAATTGTTCATTTTGTTCATTTTACTTTCCAAAAAACGCACACTTCTGTAATAAATAGAGAACTTTTGTTGTATCAGGGCAATGTCAATTATTGAGTCCACCAATATTACGATATCAATATGTGTGTGATACATGGTGCAGCCCTGATCTGAAGCCCATTAGACGTGCGCCATGTACATTTTCTAGTGGAGGGTTCGCCACTCTATGGATTGCATTACCTGGAATCTTCCACAGTATTGCATTAATCGTATCTATCTCCATGGATTAAAAATGCCAATGAAATGCATGTTTCTGTGGTTGGTCTATAATCTTTTATGGAGTAAAAACACATGTAGGTAACTGAAAAATATGAAATACAGTCCAAGCAAAACTTTTACATCACCATGGAGACGAGCAGTTGGCAGATCCTCTAAAAAGAGTTTAGTGCAAGGTGACTTATATATGTTATAAAAGTGCAGCGAGCTTGCTCACAGTAAGGATGCAGGTTTTACAGTGAAATAAACACAACAAAAACTAAGATGTTTTCAAATTTCCCTCTATTGACTTTCATATATGAGGAAAAATCAATCATTTGAAATACCACATTGATAAAATGTGTTTTACTCTGACCAAACATCTGCAATTAAAGTAGCACCCACATATACCCCATAGAACATTTTTACAGAAGGATTTGTTGATACCCAAGTCATAGTCTGATCAGATTTGAACAACAAAAAATAATTCTAAGATTTTTTCTTTCAAATATTAAATAAACATTACTCATATTGTTTTCTATTCACTAGCTCTGACTTGTCTTCAATTAATTCTTTACTGTTAACACTTTCCTAACAGCCTCTCTAAGATATGGTATTGATTTGGTGATTGACCCTTATTGATTTTATTTACAAAAACAAAATGAGACAATGAATTTAAGTGTGATTTTATTTAGTTTTGAATTCTGGAAGTGAATGGAAATTTTGGCAAATTTATAAAGAAACTGCCGTGAAATTATTTTAACCAATCTGTTCTATCATGAATCTATCAGAGGGAGCGTTTTCTTCAACTCACCTGCAGCGGCTAAAAATGACCCGGAGATGAGAAAGTGTGAAACGAACCACCGCCTCACACAGGCACATGATCAGTCTGGGCTGTGCTGCCATTTGTACTATGCACTCATCAGATTTAAACATACAAATAAATAAACCAATTCATTTGAATTGGGGTAGATTTTTGCCAGAGTGCGCGATGCCTTAGAGGAGGCGGCTGCGGATCACTACTGCCCCCTGTGGGTGACTTTGCTCTCCTACATGTCTGCTCTTGCACACATCACTCCACAAACACACGTTTAGTCCTAGTTTAGACCTGAGGGCTAGACTATGAAGCGAGAAAGGCCACTGTGTTAGTCAAGCTCAAACCCTGGATCTCTTGAAGGAAGGCGGCTCATTTTTCAGCGTGTTCAAATCACTGTAGTAACAGCGGCAGAGCTGGTCTGAGTTATATCTGTCTCTCTTTTAAGTCTTTCTGCACACATTATTGGTTAGTGTTATAGTCTAAGTGTGTGGGCAGTAGTTATACGTTGTGATAAACCCTCTCCATCACTTAGGTTTAACTAAGTGGCGCTCTTACGCACAGCTCTGCACTCTTTACCAGATCACTTTCTTCGGTCCTGAGAAATAGTGCGTCCCCAAATTCATAAGTTTTATATTCCATCGTATGCGAGCGTGAATCCCACCACTCATTCTCCTGGAGCCTCGGGGAATCACCACGTTGCTCCTGGTTCGTTTGCGCATTGGCAACGCTGTGTAATATTGTACACACTGCGCATTTATGCTCACAATCTGGATCTACGTTCCAAAGTATTAGATGAAGCAGTGAGCATAAAGTGTGCTTTTTTCCAATTTTATGTTACAATTTATAAAAACCTGATAAAATGTGCAAAGAAGTAGATTCAAATGAGCAATAATCTGATAGATATGGGTCAGTTTACAGAAATCTATTTTGTTTTATTATTAGTGTCTTTTATATTTGAATATTTTATAATCAGCTGTTCATCACATGACATATTTTGTGCGTAAAACTGGTCAAATGACGCGGCACATGTCCCTTTCCCCATGAGCGCACAGAGACTGAACCTTTGACTTTACACATCCCGTGGCTAAAGGGCTTCGTGACACTCGTCATCTCTGGTCTCGGGTTCAGGCTTTGAGAAGTCAGCTCACTAAAGTAAAGCCTGGCTTTGTCCAACCACCTTTTGAGTAAACACCTCTGGTTTTATCCTAGTATAATCCTGGATTGGATTTGGTTTAGACCAGGAGCGCCACATTAGGTCTTTGTATGAATTCTTGAAACATGAGGTTCATACAATTGTGAGTCCTTGTTTAGGACTGCACAATTTCTGAAAAAAAAGTCTAATTATGATTTTTTTCTGAAAACGATTGTGATTAAATTTGTGACTTGTTTTAATAATACATATCTGATCAAAGCTCACATTTAAATGTGTCCATGTGAATTTACAAAAACATTGTAATCTGAACTGACAAACTAATACAAGAATCACATTTCAGAACATACTGATCTAGGTGTTTTTATACAGAATAAGTCAGGAGATTTTGCTATTTGTGGAAGAAATTATGCTACTTCAAATATTGCAATTGCATTCAACTGGGTTTTGATTAATTTGACCCTAACTGATAAGACTATAAATCGTAAGACAATTGTGTGTTCACACTAGTTTGGTCCTGGTTTAAGCCCAGCTTAGTCCTGACATGGACCAAACCTGTTCAAGTCCAAGTTTAGTTCTAGCCTTAGTCCTAGTTAAGTTCAAATATCTTGTAATGTGAATATGTGGTAGGCTACACACATCTTGGCTTTCATTTGTTGTAAATTGGAAGAAAACTTTAAAAAATCATTATATATTTTATACATTTAAATCAATAAATGAAAAAGCCACAGTCTTCTTTGATTTGATTAGATTACCATCGCATTTATTTACAAAAAAAGATGTAATAAAATTAAACAAATGTATACATAGTATCTGCCCATTTGGGAGTGACGTTAAAGTACGCTTTATTGTCCCCGTAGGGAAATGCATTTGACCTATCCTTCAGTATCTCTGGGGTAAAGCTCCATTTGACCCATCCTTCAGTCTCTTCTAAACATTTCAGGAGAAGTGGGACCATCTCCAGATCTTGAGGTCTTGGTCAGGATGACCTTAGCTGGAAGATTTGACCCACTGTGCAGGTTTTGGGTGAAATGTTTAAATTGTATTGAAAATATATGCACTCATTTTTATGCCATTATGTATAATTGTTTTAATTTCATACACCTCACCATGCATACAAAAATTATCACCATTACACAAATAAACAGACATTTTTATATAAAAATTACAAGTGTAATAAATGATTTACATAAAATAATAAAACATGCATAACAATTAGGGATGCAACAATATTCAATACAACATGCACATGTGGCTCAGTAGTCTACTCCTGTGTTATTTGGTAATGGTTAAAGCAGATCTATTCTGCAAAATACATTTTTTAGAGCTTTTAACCATGTTATATTTCCCTTCTCATTTATCTTCTTAAGTTGTATTTAGAGTGACTTGTTTCTTTTATTAAAGAAGCCATATTGTGCTTGTGTCTTAATCTACGACACTCATGGATCATTATAATTGTTATAATTTGCCCATTTTAAATGACAATATTGATCTAAAATGACTTAAAAAAAGAAACAAGTCCACTGACTCCCGCGTTAGAAAACTGCAGTGCCTAGTAGGACCTGACGTTGCCGTAAACGTCATCACAACAAAGAGCCATGAAGTTTTCAGTACCTCCTATGGATAACTGCACATTACACCAGCGAGCAGTAGATTTTTTTATTTTTTTCATTTGTGCCAAAATGACTACACGGTGCTGCCCGATCCTACACGCATCAGAGATTAGAAAATAAAATTGGAGACGTAAGTACAGAGCAGTAACCATAAGCAGGTAGCCTGATTTCAGTGTTCAGCGGTAATCAGAGGGACAGTTTTTCTTGAGGACAGTCTCCAGATGGGATGGTGTTCAGTAGGACCACGTTCAGGGGAACAACGATAAGGGGGACAGTGGAACAGTGTTCAGAGGGTTGAAAGCATACAGTGGTCAGGAAGACAGTTTTTCAGAGGACAGTTTCCACACCAGGTGACATTCAGTAGGACAGTGATCAGGGGGACAGAGGGGCGGGGGACAGGGGACTGTGTTCAGTAGGACAGTGATCGGGGGACAGAGGGTCGGGGGACAGGGGACTGTGTTCAGTGTTACTGTGTTCAGTAGGACAGTGATCAGCGGGACAGAGGGGTGGCGACAGTGGCGACAGTGTTTAGTAGGACAGTCTCCAGACTGGGTGGAGTTCAGTGTGGAAGAGCGTTGTCCTGAGGCGGTGGTTTGGGGTCAGGGCCCTGCACAACAGGACATCCATTAGACACAGAGCAGAGCTGTAAACAAATTTAACCTTTTGATTTGTCATTCACCACTCAATCTCAAAACAAAAAAGCCTGCTGATTTACAAAGTCAAAGTTTTCAGTTTAACTGGAGGTAATATTATACTTCCATGGAGTATTAACTGCACATAACATATTTTGAAAACCACCTTACCTTTAATTTGATCTAAAATGCTAAATTTGCAGAAAACATTAAAATATTCCTATATTATGCTAAATTGACTCTTGTGACCATTACGCCATGTTATAATTGTTACCTCCTCAAAACAAACCTGGAGATGTTTGTTGTTTAACACATGCAAGTAGTTTTGAAGTTAAGCTGCCTTTTATTTTTTGCTCTGTAGAGACTGGCAATTCCATCTTTTTGAAATTATCAAATTTATTCTAGTGAAGGTTTATGGAGGTTAAAACACGATGGAGCACTTCCTGTATTAGCACATGACATCACAAGGTGGAACAGAACAGAACTCAGCCTAAATATGCAGGAGTTTGTGTGTTAAACATGTGTGAATGAAACAAAACAACTCCAGGCATGTTTGTGATGAGGAAACAACACGATAACATAGATCATAAAATAGCTAATATGGGCCCTTTAATTAGTTTCAGTTTTGTGGAGATGCAACCCCACTCACAATAATGACACATTTTTTGTTGTTGTCGTTGTTGCAATAAAAACAATCAAAATACAAAAAAATAATAATAATAATAATCTTTAGCCAATTATCTCTGGCTAAAAAGTTACGTACTGGAGCTTTAACATATTTTCGTGAAAGCTTGACAAAATAGAAAACCCATCTGATATAAATCCCAGTGGCTACGTTTGAACACAGAAGGACAACCATGTTTTTATATGTGTTTGTCTCTTTTGTATTCTCTCTGCTGTAAAACTAATTGCCCCATGGGGGACACAAATAAAGTGAAGTTGAAGTTCTACAAAGCCAAAAAGGTTCAAACACACACAGACGGAGAGAAAGTGAAAAACACAAGGACCCTGTATATCCTGTGAGTGGAGATTATCTGACAGTCCCAAGATGGCGGTGGTGGCGGTCAGGTGCAGGTGAGGCCGGCCCTGCTCACTTGGGTGGAATCATTTGATGGACTGACTCTCTCCAGCTCCTATTGATTTATTAATCATTCTCCCAATGAACTAACAGTTAGTGACCTTTCCCCGCTCCCCGTGCTCACCCGGTCGATGCCCAAATGGAACATCACGGCCACACACCCCATTTGTCAGCGTTTTGTCATGCATGCTCCTCTGCTCTGATTGGCTGAACGGGCACGGAGCCGCTCTCTCATTGGTCAATAAATCGACCCTGCTTTGGTAGTGTGTAAACAAAGAGAGACTGGCCTAAATGGCATTGTTAACCCCAGTTAGCGCACAAGACCTACTTAGAGAGGACTGGAAGGGGGGCAGTGGGAGGGAAACTAGCGAACAGACAGCTCAGTTTTTCAAAACAGTCCACCAAGTCAGATAGTAAGTTATAATAAAACTAGTATCAAAACTAGATACTCATACCACATAGACTAGTACAGAGGCCATGGACCACTATGGACTCTACCTGGACGACTGAAGGATTACACAGATGTAAGGCCACATGGGAATATAAAAGACAAACATTCTATTGTCTAATAAAAGTGTTTATTAGCATCGTGGTATTGCGATTGGTATAGAGTCTATTCCTTAGTATAGTGTGTGTATGCGAGTGTGTGCATGTGTTTGTGGTCCTGCGGTGGCCTCAGTGAGGTGCATAGATCTGTGTACATGTGTCTAAACAGGACACGCAGCCCTGAAGGATGTGTGTGTGTGCTGGCATGTGTGTGTTTGCGTGTGTGCGTGCATGTGTGTCCTTCAGGCCTGTCACTAATGAGTGCACTGTGGAACGGCCAAAAAGATAAAGTAAACATGCATCAGCTGATCGATCAGAAGACAGAGGAAGAGAGAGAGACAGAGAGGAGAGGGAAGAGCAGGAGATGGATGAAGGAGGAGGGAGGGCAAAAGAGGAAGAGAGAGAGGGGCAGAGACGAGAGGGAAGAGACAAAGGTGGAGAGAGAGGGGTAAGAGAGACAGGGACAAGAAGAGAGTGAGAAAGTAGAGAGAGAGTGTGACAGAGAAAGTGGAGAGAGAGTGAGAAGGAAAGTGGAGAGAGACAGGGGGAGAGAAAGTGGAGACTGAGAGAAAAAATTGAGAGAAAGTGAGGAGAGAAAGTGGAAAGAGAAAAAGTGGAGAGAGACTGGTAGAGAGAGAGAGGAAGTGGAGAGAGTGAAAAAGTGAAGAGAGAAAGACAGACAGACAGATAAAGAGAGAGAGTGAAGAGAGACAGAGACAGACAGGTAGAGAGAAAGCGCAGGGAGAGGGAGAGCGGGAGAGAGATGGGTAGAGAGAGAGAGAAAGTGGAGACAGAGAGCGAGCAGAGGGAGTGTGTCAGTCACAGCTCTAATGGCAGTGGCACATAATGCACTCAGAGCAGGTCTGGCTAATGGGCCGGAGCAGAGAGCTGTCAGAGCACAGCGGTGCGGCGGGCTAATGCACATGCCCCCCTCCTCCTCCTCTTGCTCTATACCCCCCCACCCCCCCACACACACACACACAAACACACGCACACACACACACACGCGCGCACACACACACACGCACATACTGCAGCCAAAATAGAAAGCTCTTTCTTTTCAAATGAATCACAGCCACGCACATAGCCGCTTCAATCAATGGAGCTGCACTGAGTCAATATTATCTGCACACACAAAGTAAGAGAGCTCCAGGCCCAGGACGCCCCAAATACAGAGCACTGGGGCCACAAGGGAGAAGGCCGAAGGGGGGGGGGCTACACTGCTCTTAACAACAAATATGGACTATTTAAAAGCAGCATGTAACTGTGTTCATTAACAAGTGGTGAATGAATGGAGAATTTGGGTTCCAGTTTGGGGCATTTCCATTCAAATGGAAATAGCAAACTGCATGGCACAATGTTTACTATAACACTACTGGTACAATTTTGAAGAGAAATATTACACGTTTTAGAATATAAATTATAATACATTGGGTTTATGTATCTGTTGCTTACTGTAGATAAAGGCTAAAACACTGCTAAAAGGAATTTAACCCAATTATTATAGAATCCATGTCTCCATGAGGTCTTATTCTGTGTAAAAGCTGCTAACCCTGTACAGTGTTCAGAAAAGCTACAAACATGTTCTGAAATGTTAATGTACATATAGATGCTGGACTTTGGCCTTGGGACTCATACACACTTCAAGTGCTTTGCCTAAGAACACAACAATAGTATGCACTACAGCCAATGGAGCACATGGTATTCTTAGTGGTCTGCCATCCAAGTACTAACCAGGACCAAACATTTTTTGCTTCTGAGATCTGACGAGCTTTAATTGAGCATTCTCAAGATGTTATTACTGCTTAATAATTGCTAAATCTTTCTTCTAATAATAATCATTACTTGAATTTCTCCTACCATAAATGTCATTGCAGTGTTTGTGAGAAAACACTATTACATAATAAGAAACATCAGACTGTGCATGTAAGCACAGTGCAGGCCCTTGCTAAATACTAGTGCATGCGTGTGCGTGTGCATGTGCATGTTGGGGGGTGGGGGTAATAGCTAATTGGAGCTAATGAGGCAGAGATGCATCACGCTCTGACCTCCACACGGGACACTATTGACCACCACTACACGCCTGATGGAACCTGCAGCTCAAGGACGCTCAGCACATCCCCCATCCATCACAGGGTCTGCTGGGGCTGGACATGACCCACTGTCCCTCGGATCTGCTGGGGCTGGACTTGTCCCACTGTCCATCACCTTACAGGGTGTGCTGAGGCTGGACGTGTCCCACTGTCCATCACCTCACAGGTTTTGTTGGGGTTAGAGACATTCTCTTTACCTCAGAGGGTCTGCTGGGGCTGGACATGTCCCTCAAACCAGCAAAGAACTTCCCAAGAGTTCACCAGAAGTCCCTGGAGCCACTTTGTCCAGTTCAAAAGCAGTAGAAGGTTGAAGTTGAATATATAGCTTGACATTTGTATCAAGCTTTGGGCTAAACATCTGCCTTAATAAAATGTGACGGGACAGGCTATTGGAGTATTTTTTAAAGAGGGGGTACTATACTTCTATGGGGTATACAGCCAACACATAACATACTTGGATCACCAAGTTACCTTTTGTTTTGAAAATGCTATATTCGCCTAAAACAATATATTGACTTGTTTTATAAGTTTCACTTTTGTTTTGCTGCTCCATTCACTCTCCCTTCAGAGTATCACAACACAATCAGAGCGCATCCCGTTAATGACACTCCTGCACATCGCATCAGGTTTGTGAAGTTGTGTTTGCTTTTGTATCATGCTTTTATATATTTATGGAGCTTGGGTGACATAGGCTTGTGAGCTAAGTATTGCACAGAGTCTTAGAGCTAACTGTATGGAGCGTTCGAACAGAGCCCAGAAGAGATCGCTAGATCACTCAAACATGCATGGATGACATTTACAATCTCTTTAGGCATGTTTTTGATGAAGGAATAATGTTATATCATTGTAGAAAGCACCAAAAAGTCATTTTGCATAATACCTCCCCTTTAAACCATTAGGTATGGACCCCACTGATTTCTAGCTATCACAAGATAGATTGTTTGTGCGTTGGACTCCTGAGCTCTCTGAGTGGAGTGTGTATGTCCTCACTGTGTTACTGTGGCAGAGTGGTAATCCTGACTCCTGGTTGTGGGTTAGACTCCGGACTCAGCTCAGGGTTAGTGGGAAAGTTGTGTGGTATCTTAGAGTAGCAGCTGGTCCACATTGATTTCAGCTTGGGTTTCCTCAGTAACAGGAGCAGCGGGCCCCGGGGTCAGGACACACACTCTGATCCATTTACAAGACCCAGAGGCCACACAACAGCACTGCCACTGTGGGAAATATGTCGGTCACTGTGCACCTACAGCCACTAGAGGTCACTGTGCCAAAGAGATAGGAGGTCTATGATACAGTATGTCAAATATTTCATGAACAAATCTCAACCAAACCTCAGCACAGGCTTTGAAATGATTTATGGCACTACTATGAACGGCTGATTCAGCGTTATTGGTTCTGATACTGATTCCGATGCCACAGCTTTAAGTATTTGATGATGCCCAATATCAATAGATACCAGTACAGAGACTGAAAAACACATTTATTTTCTTTATACAAAATTAAATAATGTATAGATAAACGTTGTAGAAATATTAGGGAAGTCTGTGCCCAAAACACAAGAGTGTGCCCATAAAACAGGAGTCTGTGCACATATAACCCAGTTTGCCTGGGTTTTAATTGTAGATAACTGTAAATGTAGAGTTGTTTTAATACAGTGGGAGCATGTTAAATTTTTTCACTTTTTTATTATTATTAATGTGCACAAAATTGTTAAAATAGCTCAAAGTGTCCTTTCTGCTTGTATCACACTTTCACACTTCCCAATGAAAAGGAAGAGCATCAGCTTGGGACTGGGCTCTGGTGCTCTCTGCTGGACAAAAACACCACTGCAATCTTGAAATGGGTCTAATACAGGCTCAAACGGGTCTCACAAGTTTTCCACAATCCTCATACACTGTACTGTACCTCATACTGCCTCCTTCTGTCCTACCACACATCCTGTAAGAGGATGGAATAATTAAGGACCGGGCATGCTCTAAAAATGCCGATAGACATATTGACATCTGTTGAATTAAGCAAGCTCACAATCTCAAGAAAAGTTCACAAATGAACCTTTCACCGTTGTAAAATTAACAAATCCCCTTCAAACTCCACCCACTGAATCATGTGTTGAGCTTCTCCTTC
Organism: Periophthalmus magnuspinnatus; assembly: GCF_009829125.3. Taxonomy (NCBI): domain Eukaryota; kingdom Metazoa; phylum Chordata; class Actinopteri; order Gobiiformes; family Gobiidae; genus Periophthalmus; species Periophthalmus magnuspinnatus. The sequence goes on from NC_047134.1 coordinate 22,324,410, forward strand.
CCAAACTATTCTCCAATAACAGTCTCCATGCTAAAAGTGCTATTGCACTTTTAAATATGACATGAACTTCTCTATGACTGACCTGGGGCAGGCTGTGGTCTTTCTCCGTCCGTTCAAGAGTTTTAGTCACTGGGTAAATGCTCTGAGGACTGACCCTGGAGAGGAGATCCATGTACTGCTGACTGAGAGCTGCACACACCAGATATACAATGCACACTTTAGATGGGACATTGTCCAGGTGTAAGGAGAGGGAAGGAGCGTGATAAGGTGTGGCAGGGAGAAATGAGAATGTATTTATCCCATTGTTGGGAATAGAATCTCTTATGTACACTCAGATCATGCAGAGTAGTTACAAAATGAGGCAGGGGAGGGGGAAGGTGCAGCAGTAAGGCCAATTAGAACCCATTAACAAAATCTAGAAATTGTGCAGGGGCTGAGGCAGGTGAGGGGTGAGACAAGTGAGGGATGAGGCAGGTAAGGGGTGAGGCAGGTGAGGATTACCCAGGTTCTCTGCTTGGAGCTGCTCCTTCTCTCGCTTGGTTTCCTTCAGGGCCTCACTCAGACTGTTCCTCTCACTCAGCATCCTGTCACAAAGCACAGGGAGGAGAGCAGTCAGCCACAGACAAGAACTTGGAGCTGAGGGAGTGTAGACAGATTTGATTTTGTTTAAACATAAACTATGGAGCAGAGCAGAGGGAAAGGATCACACAGTCTCTTTGTATTAGAGTAAATGAGTGGAGAGAACCTGGAAGTCAATGATGAATGTTCCTCATTCCTCATATCCCATTGTAAACAACATGTAAAATCTTAAACATTTAACTTTTATCTATTATTAATGTTACAGGTTAGATCTGTGGGGAGGTGAGATCATAATGTAATGGTACTTCATTTATCTGATAAAAATGTACAGTAGGTACTCCTGACACCGAGATCCTGGCTCATAGGATCCCTGGCCCACTGCTCCTGACAGAGGTAATGATTGAAGTCAGGGTGAAATGCAGTACAGATTTTTCCATTGACAGAGCATATTTTGAATAAAACCATTCCAGCTGGAGTAAGTTTTATCCATTAATAGTGAACTTTAAAAGTGCTGTATGTAATTTTTTATGGTCCACCACCAGTCTGTCATGATGGAGATGTTATTGCTATGCCACCTAGAATGTTGCTGTTAAATAACATTAAACTATCTACTAGAAAACAAGCCTGTAACATGGTAAGAATGTTTTAGGGCAATATAACAGTAATAATGCAATATAGATAAGTGCAATGCAATAATGTGGAACATTTTGGGCAGAGCAAATCTCCATGGAGATAACCAGTTTCAATTCATTCTTAGCTTTGAGTTGATGGCAGACACAATGATTGAAATGTGCTTATACTGTCTAATCCTGTCCTGTTTTTTTGCTCTCTTACCCTTTCTTGTTTCTGTAGACTCACCTGTAGAAGTTCTTCTCAAAGGACTGCTCTGACATGCGCAGGCGCAGCTGGCTCATGCTCAGCTCCCACTGCAGCGTGTTC